>NC_058056.1:14806928-15141928 GCF_020085105.1 Siniperca chuatsi
GTGGGTCACAAAACCAAAACGATGAGCTGAAAAATGTTATACAGCTCTGTAGAGTCAGGTGATAATTATTTGTGGGTTTGTTGCTACGAGTTACCCCTTTCACATATATACAGTAAGTGATATGATCCATTGTCAATATAGAAATACTGATTATAGCTGCTTTAAAGAAATCCCACAATGTGATAACAGTGATCCATTCAAAATTGTAATATATTTTTCAACCTTAGCTTTTGTGGTATCGGGTCTAGGAGTTAGTGTATGGATTTTTGACTTACTGACAGCAGCACTTGTTGCAGTCCTGTTGTTTGAACACACACTTTTTCTCTCATTCTTTTCTGTCAGACGACGCCATAGTAAAAGAGAAGACCTACAAGCAGTTTACAAGGAAGCGGCAGGGGGCTGTGAGACGGAGGATCCACCAAGTCAACGGACACAAGTTCATGTCCACTTTCCTCCGTCAACCCACCTTCTGTTTTCACTGCAAAGAGTTCATATGGTGAGGAAGTCGAGCAAGGATGAATCACAGCTGTTCACACGTATTTGTGTGAACTGTAAACTGGATCTGATTGTGTCTCTCTCTGTTATAGGGGTGTTTTTGGAAAGCAGGGTTATCAGTGCCAAGGTGAGTAGACCCTTATTTTCTCGTTCTGCCTTTTGACACAGCTTAAACGTACAGACACGAGTTACGAATTTGACATTTGAGTGGTTGTCTTCTCAGTGTGTACCTGTGTGGTTCACAAACGATGCCACCAGCAGGTCGTCACTGTGTGTCCACGCATGAAGAAGCCAGCAAAAGAACAGGTAAGACACTTTAACAGTATCAGTCTGCTACGACAGTAGGATTTCTTGTCTCAACAGGTCATCAGATCACAAACAAAGTAATCAGTGTGTCAGAAGGTTAAAGGGCACTCAAGCATGCTGCTGCTGCTATTCCTTTTTGTTTTGTAATACAGGATGTGCAGAAGATAGCAGACCTCTAAGACAGCCCCCTCCTACACACTGTCACACACACACACCTCTGATTAACACCTGCAGTGATCAGCAGACTGTACAGGTTCCTGTTTTTGTGTTGAGCTGATCACTGAGCCAGAACACTGTACTATACTATACTTTTCCACACATGGTTGTTGTAGCATTTCCATATGTTTTTATAAATACATCTGTGCTTGTTTTAGCATTTGAACATTTCATTTTTGCTCAGTTTTACTATATTTTGCTGAACATTACAAGTTTCTCTTCCTTGAGGAAATTCAGAGAGAAGCAAATGCAGCAATAAACAGAAACAAGGTCCCAGTATGACAAAAATAGGAACTAAATGTTTTTCACAATCCACTTTGTGGCAATTTATTTATAATATGTGCACGCGTGGTTGAGTATATTTTTGCAACACACGTGGTTAGTTTACAGTATGTCTTCTCTCCCCAGCCCATAAACCAAGGCTTCAGCATCAACATCCCTCACAAGTTCAACATCCACAACTACAAGTCGCCCACCTTCTGTGACCACTGTGGCTCTCTGCTGTGGGGAATAGTCAGGCAGGGGCTGCACTGTAAAAGTAAGACCCATGTCAATGTTTGTCTCTCAAAATCAGGATCTCAAATGTCCTAATTTGTCTTTTAATTGAGTGTTCCTGTCTGTGTGGTTTCTCTCATCAGTCTGTAAAATGAACGTTCACATCCGCTGCAGAGGCAATGTCGCTCCCAACTGTGGGGTCAACAGTGTGGAACTGGCCAATAAGCTCGCAGAGATGGGTCTGCAGGCTGAAGGACTCGCTAAACGCAACTCTGTGGTACAAAGGCTGAGTTTTCCAGAATAAGTCAAATGAGTTAATTTTACTTAAATGTGGTGTTAATCAGGCTGATCTAAGTGGTGTTTTTGTTTTGTTTTTTTGCACTGACAGTCCAAAAGTGCAGGTCAGAGGGCGCCCTCTGAACGGAAGGAGAGTACGGAAAGTCAGCAGCAGACCTCTCGGCTGGGCATCTCAGACTTCACGTTCCTTCAAGTCCTTGGAAAGGGCAGCTTTGGCAAGGTGGGAATGACAAGAGAGGATAATGTAAAAATGCTGTGTGTAATGAAATGATGACCGGTAGAATGTGGGAATATATACAGTATACTAGAGGAAATTGTATCTGGTCTGGTTAATTCAGAAATATTTAATAGCTGTTTTCAAAACATTTTGTAATATGATGCATATCAGTTAGCATTTCCAATACCAGAATAAATTTACTTAAATTAATAAACCTCATCTGTTCTGATAGGATTTGTATCAAGGAGATGCTGAATTTGGAAAATTGAAAATTGAATTATCTTCAATCGTACTCTGTGTATGTTGTATCTGCAGGTGATGCTGGCGAAACTAAACAGCAAAGATCGGGTTTTTGCAGTCAAGGTGTTAAAGAAGGACATCATTTTGCAGGATGATGATGTGGAGTGTACCATGACGGAAAAGAGGGTGCTGTCACTGGCCCGCTGTCACCCCTACCTCACACAGTTGTACTGCTGCTTCCAGACATCGGTCAGTTCAGATACGCACACATGCACTTGTGTCACAATTCAGTAGGCTTTAATTGTAAGGGAATTCAATAGAAGTAATGATGCAAAGCTTTTGTCTCAGATAGGGATGAGAATTGATAAGGTATTACTGATTCCAATGCCATTATCAATTCTGCTTATCGGTCCGATTCTTTATCAATTCCCTTATTGATTTCTGATCAATTTTCAGTAGCCTGAGAGCTAGCTGTTGCAACAGTCTGTCATCATCTAAAATGGATGAAATGAGAGAATATTTGTCCAGCTTTCCTTTTCATTTAGGTTTTTTTAAGTCAAAGAAAAAATTCGCTAAGCCTGCCTGCGTGGCGCTAATGTTATTATAACATATGATATTTACCCGCGATAACGGGCTTGCTGCATTCCTGGAATTTAAGCCCATGTTGCATAGAAAGATGTTTCAGCATATTGCTGGTGTTTGCACCCTTACTTGAAATGATCATTTTACAGACATTACAACTAGCACTGTTGTCATCTTTCTTCGTGAAACGCTTGGGACTGTTTCTTCTTCTCCGCCGTGACTCCTTGTTGAAAGTTTTCAGCAACGTAGGCACATGAGTTTGATGTCATTGTTTTGCAATGCAATGTGCAACTGTCAGAAAAACATGCCAGCATCGATAAAAGGAATTGATAAGGTCGGAGGCATACCATTCCAATGGATCGGTTAATTTGGAACCCTTTCTCAACTGGAACCGGTTCTCGATTCCCATCAATAATCTCATTTCAAATACCTTCTCCCTTCCCATATAATATAATATAATATAATATACAGTATTTTCTGTCTTTCAGGTAATTGGATTGTAGTTAACTTTCACACAAGCACCTTGCAAAGATCATTTTAAAACATAAAAGTCGTTACCCAGTTTAAATACCTTGTATGCCAGTTTATATGTTAACTTTCAAGTATACCATTTTTCTCGTGTTATTTTTCAGAATCACATAAAAACACTATATTGTAATAATTTGCAGTTCCCTTCTATGTTTTTATATAGATGCCTTATACTGCCTTTACATCACCTTTATATAAATATAAATATAAATATTTATTCTAAGCACTACTGTACTTTGGTGGTCTTCATGTGGCATAGTTTCTATTCTTACAGCCTTGCTTACCAATAAATTCATATAGATACAATAAATAAATTTGTACATGCTAGTAAATAGCATGGCCTTCACTTGAGTGATATATCATGTATTGCTCCCTACACTGTTATCAGGTCCAGTTTTTAACTGTGTCCAAATTCTATACTACATGCTAATTCTGATCGGGTTTTGAGTACACAGTGTGTTCACAATGGAAAAGTTAGAAAAATAAGTATACTGAAAAAAAGGTCACTCTTTTTAATAAATCCACTGCTGTTGATGTGCACTAATGTTCCACAATACAATGCACAAAGGGAATGGAGGTTCATCAGTAGTGACATTCCTAATTTGCAGTTTGATTGACGTCTGGCAATTCACATATTGCTTTAGTTTCCTTTTAGTACAAAATGACTAAGGGCATTGATTCTTTTTTTTTTGTATACTAACCACAAAAATGGTAAAGTTAGACCTACTGTAGTGTATACAGTTAGTATGTAGTGCGGAATTAGGACACAGCATTGTAATGCGTAAATTGGTCAGCAGGTGGCAGCAATTTCCCAGTCTTGTGCCTGAGAGGGTGTGAGGGGGTGATGAGGCTCTGCTGGCAGAGCTGTTCTTCCTGGCACAGAGAGGACACTCCTAATCAGCTTTTGTTGTCTGAACCGCCTCTGACCCGCTTCACCTCGGATCAAAGTAGAGCAGCATGAAGTGAAGAATTGACTAATTGACACTGCTCCCCTGACCCATTCAGACCCACACACAACCACAGAATAGCCATTGTTTCGCCACATCTTGACATTTTTAGGTGTCTCATCACCTCATCAATTTTGAGCTTCTTCCCAGTGTGATTTTTGAAGCAAGTGAGTGGGAAAGGGAATTAGTAGGGGGGAATGTGTTGCGCCTGTGGTGAGGTGGAGTGGGCACATATTTTTTCTTTTACCAAATAATGTGTCTTAAGAGAATTGTCCCTCAACAGGGCAATTTATCATCAGCTGCTCATTTTAACCATTAAACAGCAAATTAAATCCACTCTTGCATCACCAGACATCAGGTCATCAGGTTCACGGAGGTTTAGATAAAGTCTTGCTAAATACTTAGGATAACTAAACTTTGGAAAACCCAGAGGCAGCCATTCATTGACTGTGAACTTAGAAAGACTATCGGAAATTACATCTGTGGTTACTTGAATGTTCAAGTAGAAACAGATTCTCCATGTGGAATTTAATTTAAAGAGTGAATCAGGTTTTTCAGATAAAATGGTAATTGCACCTTGGAGCTCAAATATCAGTATGACTAGCGTTTAAAAATGTTATAACTTAATAAGACTCAGTAGAAATGTACAACCAAGAAACTGTGTGGATTTCAAGATTCCCACAGCTTTACAGCGAGACCACACACAGAGTGCTGCCTGCTTTGCTTGTGCAACACATTATTACTGAACATTATACATGTAATCTCAAGGTAAATACATCACGTTCTCCTGCAGTGTTTTTTTTTTTCTCCAGGCTCTCATTTTCTAGATCACATATCGACCATAGCCTGTAATGAAGAAAGAAAGATTTATGGGTTTGATCAGTATTTTTTTTGCCCCGCTGACTTTCAACTACGGTTAGTTGCACAGGAATCCATTAAACAGACGTGAAATTTATGAGAAGCAGACACGTATCACCCTTGAAGCAATCTCAGCATGCCCATGGTCATGGGTTCTTGGACGGTTTAATAACGCAGGAGCCTCTGTGAGGCTAGTATGGTTTGTGTGCACATGTGTAAATGTCATCTCCTTGCTTCCTTTTGCAGGACCGCCTCTTCTTTGTGATGGAGTTTGTGAATGGTGGCGATCTTATGTTCCACATCCAGAAGTCCAGGAAGTTTGAAGAGCCTAGAGCATGTTTCTACACCGCAGAGATCACCTCCGCTCTCATGTTCCTGCACAGCAAAGGCATCATCTACAGGTCTGAATCAGGGAACAGAAATAACAATGGAATTTGCTAATAGAGTAGAACATATTTGTGCACACAAAGGTATCCAAAACTCAAAGTAATAGTGTATTACACTACTAAGTCTCCATCTTAACTAGATATTTTGTCTTTTAATGAGTCCTAAAATAGTATTTTAAAGAATATAGTATTGTCATATGACTGCACATCCTGTCTTAGCCAAAATATTGGCCTTCGTCTCCAGAAAATTCCTGAAAATAGGGAAACTGCAATGGAAACATGTGGAAGTATCTCCTCCAAATGGTTGAATTGTTTTTTTGTTTTAAGAAAAATAAGTTTTGATGGCTGAATAGGAGAACGCCACACATTTTACACATTAATCGCAGTTTACTAGTTTTGTGGAAAGGTACACATCCTGTAAAAACAAAAAACAAAAAAACAGCTGTATAATGTCTTGCTTTGTCAAGTCTGAGAAGATATTCCCTGATAATATAGTCAGGTTTATATATCGGATTTGGTTTGGAGACTACAAATTTATAACAAACTCGTGGCATGAAAAAGATGTGGGCATTCATCAAACAGGGACAGTCAAATGAATTTTTAGGATACAGCATTTTTAGAGCTTGAGCCAAACTAGGCACTAAATTTCAGGATACTGTGTCTTGGCCTCTGTTGCATCAATTTTGACCATTTGTTGAATCTGTTATTTGTGAATCGTCCAATTTTATGGGAGTGAAATTCAAAATCTCTGGGGTACTATTTGAATAAATTGCTTGAGACCTTTTTAGGATGCTGTTGGCTGCTTGCAGGGAGTAGAGTGGCAGAGCAGCGGTCTCCTTGCCAGTACATGATGATAAGGAAGGGGGCATCATGTGAGCTAAATACTGAGTTATATTTAGTGGTCCATGGGTTCTGTGTCAGCCTGCACCACATAGCATGACTGTTAGCTTAAGAGGCCACACACAGTTTGCATGCTACAACTAAAATAACAAGCCATATAGCAGCTCGCACATCAGGCCAGTGTAAGAAGAGCAGAGCTTGCGCTTCCTCCTTAAAATATAACCGTAGCCTCAGTCGCTGCGTTGTGTAAAATGCATGTCTTCTCGTGACTCAACTAGTTATCTCTATTTGGCTCTTTTAGCTTGAGGTAAAGTCATGCTTTGAAGCTTCTCAGTTGATGCCACAGCATGTCCATGTTTCCTGTCACCGTCCTCCTCAACAAGAAGTTTAAAGATGTTGTTTTAAAAATGCTATGCTATGCAATTTTTCATGATAAAAAATACATCGAGTTTTTTGATAAAGCTATTGACATTTGAAGACTTAATTTCAGACTTAACAGTCTGAACCCAGACTAGCTGACTTTAACAATTGTTTAGAGAGGAGAGCCAGTTAAACACAAGCCTACATGGGGGTGAACACAGCAGCATAAACAGCTGGTAAATGTCATGCAATCCAGTACAAAAGCCCTGCCATAAACACTGCCTTTGTGAAGCTTATACAGTTTTGTTTGGGACTGTGCCAGAGAGGTGTTGTGTTGTGTCTTAATATTTTGTCCCCACCACTATGTAAGGAGGGAGCAAAATATTTAAAAAGGATGGATTTTAAAAATGTAATAACTTCATCCCAATGTTTTGTTTTAAGAATGCTTTAATTCATCTTGTATAACAAGACACTGCTAAATTGTGACTTGTATCACAGAGGTATAACCTTAAATTTATGTGTATTTGTATAGACTTCAGAAGGCCGTGGTAGTTTGCCTCAGTCAGATAAAAAATCTGTGTGCGTTGGAGTGTTTGTCAGCACTTCCTCTTCTCTACTTTGGAAATTTTCATATTAGTGCAACTCTGTATCTTACGCAGTTTGTCGTTCTCACAGTGTGATAGAGTTCAGCACCTCAATGTTTTCAATGTTCCAGACTGTTACTGTGGATACTGTCCAACTGACACACTTACCATAGAAAGAGGTTCAAATTCTAAGTCAGACTTTCCAAGAATCAATGCACTATTCCAGTTTGATGAGGTGGATGGGTGAAGGAGTTCAGGAGCACTAATTGCAGTGG
Organism: Siniperca chuatsi; assembly: GCF_020085105.1. Taxonomy (NCBI): domain Eukaryota; kingdom Metazoa; phylum Chordata; class Actinopteri; order Centrarchiformes; family Sinipercidae; genus Siniperca; species Siniperca chuatsi. The sequence goes on from NC_058056.1 coordinate 14,814,555, forward strand.
GTTATTTGCATAGTAATGTGTGGCCCTGTGTATCTCAGTGATGAGAGCATGGTAGTAAAACAGCCTGGGTTTGGGATTAATTTCCCCCTGGATACATTCATACTAAAATGTATACGTTAGTAGTACTGGAAAGTGCTTTGGAGCTATGTCAAATAGCAGAACTGACCACATATCTGGAGTAGAAAATCACCGTCTTAAACATTAAAACATTTACTGGCCTCCATTTCATTTTTCACAATTTTGTTTTCTTGTTGCTAAGCCCTTACATGGCCTGATTGTTAGACTGCAAGAGTCAGTTACCATGAGTCACAGTTACACAATCAGCATACGATAGAGAAGAGCAAAACAGATTACTCCAACCAAACCAGTGTTGCTTGACCAGCCTGTCTCTTTTACATTCATAATTTCTGTTTCTGCCTCTTTGAAGAAATCACTCAGGATCCTTTTTTATTTATTTTTTGCTGGAGAAAAAAATCAGTTTCTTTTTAAAGTTGTATGCATCTCCCAAATGTAATTTATCTTCAGCATCAGCCTGTGCTATTACATAATATCTTCTTTCTAGCTTCAGTCAATCCCGACCCTCTGGTCTGGTCTCCTTATCACAGATTAGAGCCCACACTCAGCAGGTTTAATCTCTCTGTCAGATGACAAAGCACCAGCTGACATGAACACAGAGATTTTTTTTTCCATTGTTTGGTTATGGAGGCATCCACATGCACATTCAGCACTGGGGAAGATGCGTCCACTGATATTACAATACATTTTATTTTCATTTCAAGTAATATTAAGACAATGTTACTGCTTTCTGTGGAGACTAAGGAGTTTGTATAGTATTAGTAAGTAATAACTAATAACCTTTGTAATAAAAGAAAGTGTATGACGTGATAAAATAAAACACAGTGGCTAGGAATGACTTCCAGACAGCTCTTCTATAGGTTCTTTGATGATACATTTTTTAATTTGATAAGAAAAACAAAATAATTAAGTTCAGCAGTCAAATGAAGTCAATTTTATTGAAATACCCCAAAATCACAAATCACACATTTGGTTTAGAGGTAAACAACCCACATTGATAACCAAAAAAAAAGTGTTCCAAATTACATAATTAATCATTAACAAAAAATAATATCACATTTACCTCCAGTACATGTGACCACTTCTGATTTACTATGCTGTAAGAATCTGTTCCACAATAAACAAACAATATCTCTATATAAGTTTTGCCTCTCCTGAAAGCAGAATAAATATTAACATCAGGGCTTTTTCCTTCTTGCCAGCCGAATTTGTCATCTGAATGTGTCAGACTTTTCCTGGCTGCCATTTAATCGTCAGGGAGTCGTCTGTCAGTGTCTCCTGCTGCTACAGAAGTTTCACTGTCCTCAGAGGACCTTTTTTCTTTATTTTTTGTCTCACCACAAAATTCTACCTCTTTCAGATATAAGTAGAAACAACACCAACTGGGTACGACTGGAGACTGAGCACAAACTGACATTTTAACTACTGTTACCTTCAATTGGATAATGAAAATTTGGTTGCTTATTAGCTTCCAGCCTTTACTATTTTCCATTTATGTCTGCTGGATAACAATGCCCCAAAACAAATATCTCATTTTCTGTTTCTTTCTGTGTTTGTCTCGCCTTTCAGGGATCTAAAACTGGACAATGTTCTTCTTGACAAAGATGGTCACTGTAAGCTTGCAGACTTTGGCATGTGCAAAGAGGGCATATTTGAAGGCGTGGCCACAGGAACTTTCTGTGGGACCCCGGATTACATTGCCCCCGAGGTCAGTTTCTACACTTGTGCTGAACAAACATACACTAACTTTATATGCATACAGTTAAGTTTTATATATTTCTATATTTCTTTAACATTAACAGATTGCAGCAAATAATACATTCAAGCACATTTAGCTTCCTGCAGCCCAGGTCTTCTGAGTTCATATGATGCAGTTCCCAGTCCCATCCCCTCTCCATCACACCACCTCACTAAAAACAAACACTGTGGTCACTGCTCGTCACTCCAAACTCCCTCCTGACTGACTGGAAGGCAGCGTACCTGTGAGGTCAGCTTGTGAATGGCGCTGTTGACTTGACTTGCCCTGATCCCCTCATCGGAATGCTTCTTTACAGGCGTGTTTGATTTTCATAATGATGGATTAAGATGATCTGTGTCCTGATGTTTGAGAGATTTTTCTCTGACCAAGACTGTGTGTCTGGATTTATGAAAGGCTTCTTTGCTGTCCTTAACACTTGCTCCTCAGTGTAGCCTCACTGGCAACACACACATCCAACACATCTAGTCTCTAATTCTCTCTGTGCTGTGATGGTTAACTTTAATAGTATGATGTGACATGTTTCCACAGATCCTGCAGGAGATGCTGTATGGGCCCTCTGTTGATTGGTGGGCTCTCGGGGTGCTACTGTATGAGATGCTGTCAGGACACGCCCCCTTCGAGGCCGAAAATGAAGATGACCTCTTTGAGTCCATCCTCAATGAAGAGATTGTTTATGCGTCTTGGCTCAGCAAAGAGGCAGTGAATATACTCAAAGCTGTGAGTCTTTTAATTTTGCATTCACACTAAGTGGTTCATCAACTGTAAAAAAAATTGGATGAAAGCCAGGTGTTGCTGTAGTCTTGGTGTTTTTGGCAGATATTTACCCTCCTCATACTGTCTCTGTCTGACTTTTTTCAAAATATACAATTGCAGGAAATGTCTATGAAGCTTTTTTTTAAACTGAACTAATGATAGAGGAAATCAATTTCTCTCTGGATTTGTGACCAGCATTGTGGAGGAAAACCAATAAATTCTGTGAACATTTACTAAAAGACCAATTCCCTGCATTCCTGGACAATGTAACATGTGCCTACAGTGTGATAAAATAACATATCAAAGGTTGGAACAGCTTTGCTCTGGATTTCTGTGATCAGGGTTTGTTATTTGTTGTCCTTCAGAGTGACTGGCAGCCCTATGGAGCTCTGCCAGCCAGCTGTTTGGCCCAGGTCTCTTACATAACTATATTAAGGCATGGTCCACTGCCCGGCCACAGCACACAAGCTAAAAATACGATGACACCTCCTCCCTCCATTCCTCCCATCTTTGCACCCTGTTCTCCTCGTCTTATCCTTGTTGTTATGCCACCATGCTTAAGGAAGCACTGGAACTTTGTGTCACACGTTAAGTAAAGATGCATGTCGTCGTGAGTGGATTTGAACGCCACTGCACTATTTATACTGAAGGTTGATCCGTTGCAAGGTTCTTCTTGTTCCTGTAAGCAAGTTTATGGAGTTGTCAGGTTGTTCAGGGTTTTGTGAGGATATCTATAGAAAGTATTATCAGTGTTGAGTTTGTTGAGAATAATTACTTTTTAAATAATCATCATTCATTTTTGCAAAGATGTTCTATTTACATTGATATAAAACACTAAACCATCACATTGCAGAAGCTGAAACCAGCAAATATTTGATGTTTTTGCTTTATAGATGACTGAATGACTATTGATGATTAATCGATTCAATCAAAATTGTTGATAAATTTCCCGCCAGTTGACTAACTGAATGATTGACTAAAAGTTTCCACACTAGTATTCCTTTCTGATTGCTTTGTATATTTCTGCTGGTGTAGTGGAGAATGGCTTCTTCATGCAGTAATGCTGACATGGCAGGTCTGGTACTGAGGATGGCACAGCTGACGTGTAGCCATGGAAAGATGTCATCAACTTAAGTGGAATAGTCTTTCTTTAGTTTTGTGGTTTGTAAGCTCCTGAACTGATTGACCCCCTGCTGGTCTGTCTAACTGGGAGTTAGACAGACCATACTGGTGCACTGGTGTGGTTTTTTAATATGTTAGCTATGATTAACTACAAATCACGTCATCAAAATCATCCTCACAGCTGCAAATCCCTGCACGCAACTGCATAAGCATTAAACTGTAATGTTTCTTTGCCCAGATGTCTTGATGTGTTAACAGCAAGAAGCTGGTAGATCAATCCAAAAGTGGTTGTATACTTCTGTAAATGATCAACAGTATGTGAGGCATGTGTGATTTGTGAGTGTTTTAAGTTCATCCCCTTTTTTTATCTTTTCAACTCCACGTTAGTGCCATTCTTCTTTGTCTGCATTGTCTAATCTCTGCTCTCTTTCTTTGTGAAGTTAGTTTTGCTGAGGCATGTGGTGTTGTCTGGTAGCTAATAGTGTTTGGAGCTAATATGGCAAGACATATTAATCTTTACAATGACTTCGAGTTAATCTGGACACTGTCACAGTGGAGACGGAGGATCGTTAGTTTGTTGTGGCCTAGTCTGAATGTCACCGCTAGCCCTAAGGTGTGCACAAACTCCGCGGCCGAGAGAGAGAGCTGTCCAAAACACATTTGTTTTTTCCTCCCAGAGTGAACTAAAAACAAAGTTTTTCAATTTTGAGTTTGTTTTGTTTGGGCCTCTCCCTCTGGCCTCTGCCACCTACTACTACATTGGTGGCAGAGGAACACAGAGTTCAACAGGTGATTCACTGTTCTATTGTTTTATTGTGTACAACACCAGGAAGTTGAGATACCTTAGTTGCACTGTATTGAACCTAGTTCAACATTGTGGGAGACGCCAGACATAATCTAGGGTGTGTTTTTGTGAGTTGGGAGGCGGGGACTGACTGGATGTCATCCTGGCTATAGTCCAGTTTGGCATTACTCCAAAATAATCTGGTCTGATCTAGTTGAATAACATGTATCACATTTCCTCACTTTGTACAGATCATAAAGAAATAACTAAATGCTCTTATGTTATCTTACAATCATTTTCTATATATTTTACAGATTTTTTAAATTCCTTATTTAGTCTTAAGTGTCTGTGAATTCATCCATCTTTTGGTTTTCGCAGTTCTTGACCAAAAACCCAGCCCGGCGTCTGGGCTGTGTGGCCTCAGAGGGCGGAGAGAGCGCCGTGACCAGCCACGCCTTCTTCACTGGCATCAATTGGGAGAAGCTGAATCGTAGAGAAATGGAGCCACCCTTCAAGCCCAGAATCGTAAGTCACATGAATGGCTTTATTGATGGCACGATAGTGTGTGCATAAATGATGATGAAGACATTATGTAGGGTTTGACTTACCTTGTGGCTCTAACTGTTTTTTGCTAAAATGTTGCTGCTGATGAATAATTCTTTATGATTCCCCTCCAGAAAACACCAGAGGACGTCAACAACTTTGACCCAGATTTTACTCAGGAAGAGCCCACCCTCACGCCCATTGATGACCCTCTGATCCCTTCCATCAACCAGGAAGAGTTTCATAACTTTTCCTTCACTTCGCCTGAACTGCTGGAGAGCCAAGAGTCTCCTCATTGATCCACCATTCATCCTACACTCGTCTCATTCTCTATGGCTTTGTCTAAGACGCTACGGACAGTACGAGGCTGTCACATTCCCCAGAGACATGAGGGTGCAAAGTGCCAAGGAGTCACCCAAACACATGCTCAACAAGAACCAGGGCTGCACCTGATGAACTCTCAAGCATTCCTGTGATCCCAGAAAAAATGGCGTGATTAGCTTTTAAAATTACATTTAGTTTTGACTATGTTACAGCTTGAGTGGGACGCATTCATGCAAGTGTCTTTGTGGAAATGGTCTATTTGACATGTTGATGTGTTTTAAACTTGTTTGACAAAGGTGTACAACGTTAGAATTTTATTGTACATTTGCTTCCAGTTACTTCAAATGAAAAAGCACTTTTTAGAGCATAAAGACATGGTTTGTGTTTAATTTTTGCTACAGCCCTGTCCAGAGAAAGGAAGAAACCAAGAGTTGGTTTTAACCAGCATGCAGTAGATTCCCAGAAAATTCGAGCTGCCAGTTAAATCCTGGAAGTACTGAGTGAGCGGGTGAAATAGTTTTTCAATGATGTGACCCTATTCTGGGAAAAAAACAGGCCCATACACTCTGGCTAAATGAGAGTTGAATCCCTCCACTTTCAAAGTAAAAGGATAAAACTTAAATTAGGTTAAAGGTGAAATTTGGTTAATTAATTAAATTACAAATGATAATTTGTCTAAGTTGCTGGAATCACTTACAAATAATAGATGATTTGTGTATTACTCACACACTGTAAGAAAAAAACTTGGCATCGGTCTCAATGATTCCCTGTGTAATTTGATCAGTCAGGCATGTTGAGGATGATGCAAGATTTCATCTGAGATGAAAGCACTGTTGTGATTCATTTTGACTGTGAAATATCCAAAAGTTTGGCGATTTCCTCACAGTTGTCCTAGTAAGAAGACAGATGCTAGTACGGTGTTTGTCAATTGTCAGAATCAAATGAGTCTCGGTGCATTTCAAGGTTTCTCAACGGTAATCACTCAGTCCGCTGCTCTCTTCTTACACACACACACTCTTTCTCTCAACAAACAGAGCCTTTGAAAGCTCCCAGTTCCGTGGGCAGACTGCCTGGGTAATGGGAACTCACATGCAAATCCAAGAAAGTTATTGAATATTCTCCCTGCTGAACACTTGAACCACCCTCTCTGCGAGAGCATAAAATGGATACTAGGAGGAAGTAGACAGAGAGAGAGAACTTAAAACTTGAACCCTGCAGTACAGTAACATTGGCCAATCATCTGGTGGGGCCTTCAGTAGGTCCTTGTGTCATCATAAACCAGAAGAGAATAAACAGGAAACCACACAGCATCATTACTGTCGCCTTTGACAGAAACAGGAAGACACAAGAAGAGAATTATTATGCTTTTCTGAAACTTTGAGAAGCATGAAAACAGTATAGTGTGTGCTGTTGGTAATAGAAATTTAAAGTGTTAAAATAAAACATCAACAAAGGAAAAAAATAAACTTGCGTTGAGAGGAATCTTGTGTGCACTAAACCAAACTTGCACAGATATGAACAGCCCCGACCTCACAGAACGGAGAAGGACTCTTCCTGTTGGTTTGAAGGAGGAAGCCTTCAGGCTCCACATCACATCTGTTTATCTCCTCAGCCCCCTGTCTTGTGGAGGATTGTGCTGCTAAATACTGTAAATTGGTGGCTTCGAATACAAAAGTGCCTGTGCTTAATCTGAAACTGAAAACAGTGCCGCTGTGCTTTTACAGCACAAAACAAAGAGCTACTCTGCTAATGCAAAGTTATGTTTACTTACAAAAACTACTTTTGAGCTGATGGAGGCTCTTCCTATCATGCTTCGTGCTTCAATCCCTGTTAAGTGTCTGATTCACCTTAAACATCATTTCAACTCAAGATTTAGAAGTGCATTGATCTCAGGGACTTAACAGCAGCCAACTAATCTACTTTTTAGATTCCCTAACAAAGATGGTCATGTGTGCTATACAAAGAATGGGGCATTGGATTAAATGACTTGACTTTTTGTTTACCCATTCATGTGGCCCCATTTGGCAGCTTTCCTCAGGTGATGTCTGAATGAGAGGAAAGATTTAGGAGCCTTGTCACAGTTTTCATTACTGAGACTTACTGATGGCTGCCAGCGGTGTCTCTGCACTGCTTGATTGAATCAGTGTTTGACCCTGCTGTCCTGCCTATATGATTGATATCCTCAAAAGTAGCAACAGATAATGAAAAATACTCTACACAGACATCACTTAAGTAATTCCCTGTAGAAATCTTCATTTTTGTCACTTGTTGGACTTTTTGTGCATCAACACAAAAAAACAGAACCAGCAGGTGTTCATATTTTTGCATACTAAATACATGTTACTCAAATACTAATCTCACACTGTTTGCTCTTACAGAGATGACTGGCAGGGCTTGGAATATAACAATGTTTGAGGTGGCACCATGCACTCACCTTCCTGAAGTGACCAATAGCACAGAAAGAGGTGTGGCTAGCACCTTAGACAACTTCCAGACAATCCTAAAGTTTATCAGAATGACTAAATGAGTAGACATAATTTGCTACAACTGAGTAATCTTTACAATAACCTTCCATGTTGAATACAGGCATAACCAGTTCAGCCATCTCTGGTAAAGTGCAGCTGCTAGCATAATGTAAGAACCAGATGAATCCAGAAGATCTTAGTCACACTCTGGTTTATAGGCCTAAAAATTTAATTCACAAGGAATGTGTGCATATATTTATTTCTCTTCAAGTCAGAGTCTGTAGCTCTGCCACACACACTGAAGTGTTGGGCCACCTAGCCAACAGTTCTGGGAAGTGACAACTAAAGCTTTGCTTAAATGTCACAGCCAGATGTAACAACCAACATGTGCTAAGTAAGAAGATGACGAGCAATATAGCAAAGAGGACATTTAATAGGGAGAGAACTTTGCTGTGATTTGGGGTGTTGTGAAATAATTTTCCTTCCATTTTTCTTTTTAAAAACAAGAGCTGAATTACAGGCAACATGAATAACTGCCAAACATGATGCACCGTGGTAAGGGAGGAGGAGACTGGACAGAAATCTCCAAACCAGTTCAGGAAAATAACTAAAACCATCTCTAAGCTAGTGAGTGTGAAGTGGATTCTAGTTGAAATCCCTCATAAGCACACATCTTGGTAATGCTAAATACTATTTTATGCTGAGCACTGGAGAAAATATATCTAAAACTGTTTATCTTACCTACTTTGTAACAACAATTACTGTATATTGAAACAATGTTTTTTAATAATCATGCAGACTGTCAAACTGAAACTGCACACTTTGCTCTAACATTGTGAAAAAATGTGGGCAGTCTGGTGGAGTGAGGTGAAGACATCCTGTATCACTTTCTCCTTTCTATGGTGTGTAGAGTACACACAAGCAGCTGCTTCAACTCACAACAATATGCAACATTGCACACATGAATACATCAATAATTATAATCCAGTAATATAATTACATTATTCTGTAATGGGCCATTCTGCATAATGAGTACTTTTGGTAAGTATATTTTGATAAGATTTTGAGTGCAGGACTTTTACTTGAAACAGAGTATTTTTACACTATGGTAAAGATCTGAGTGCTTCTTCCACCATTTCCACTTAACACACTTAACAAAAGAAGGCCTTTGTCAGCAAAACACCCAAGTATACTGAAGGAAAATGGTAAGAGTATTATTGTAAAACCAAATGACATATAAATAGGACTCTAATCTGTATTCATGTAATGTCTATTCTGATGTCATAGACTTACAGTTGAATGCTCAAACACTGTAACTTTCGTCAAAATCTACAGAAAATTTTGTGTTTGGTCGGTGAGTGTCTCAGATTTCCTGTGAGCGTCCTCGGTGGATAAAAGCCTGTGACTGCGCGTCCCCGCGGAGGCAGGGGGAGGAGATTCTTCACGGTGCAACATTGTCTCAGCAAGTAACCTCTCTCCAGCGTGGCACAGTCCTCGGAGAAGAGTAGTAGACGAATTGTCTGCTTTTAGCGGATGAAATCTTGATTATTTTGACGAAATATACACAGTTATAAATCGTATGCAACCCGTTTGAGGATATACGGATTCATATCAGTGAAAAATCGTGGGATTTTGGTTCATTTCTCGACGGGCCCGGATACAGCTTGATACCGATAGAGAGATTCAACTCAGGTCCTTTCGTCCTGACATGGACACAGGAATTGTACCAGAAAAGAAGAGGTAACGTCAACGCTAGCTAATGCTACGGAAACGGCTTTGTTGTTGTTTAGTTGTTGTTGTTTAAGAGCTGACTTAACAAATTTGGTCTTCCGTTGGTATTTCGTTACTACTCTCGGTGTGACATTATGGGCTTTATTTCAAGGTTAACTGCTAGTTTAGCGTGTTTGTTCGACAAATACGTTTGCTAGCGACGCTGTTATCGTTAGCAAGCGGCTAATATAGCTAGCTAGCTGGCATAGAACTAGAGCTATTGACATTAAACGGTTTACTAACCAAGCTACTAACGTCAGCTTTGGTGCAGATAACTTAGTATTTGGACACATTTGATTTTTGTCTGTTTACCTTAATTAAATCTGCTTTGAAATGCACCTCGTTAGCTAACGTTTTTGTTCTTCCGTTTTGTGTTGAGACCTCCTAGATGCAACATTATTGTTTATTATTATTAAATTGTTATTTGTTTTGAACGTGACACTTAGCTATATATCCTATTAATGGTCTATCACTGTTTGGGTTTGATGTGCCAACCTTGACCGCGCTGAGTGACAAGATGCCAGCGCTCATGGGAGCAGTGCTGGAGAGTGGTGTACTGTTTCTGTTGAAATATTTAGGGTTTCGAGAAGCTGGCATTGGTTTGAATTTCTCTTTTATTTTTCTGGACTGTTAACAGTTCATGGTAAAGTTTGGTTAGAGGAGTAATCATCTTAAGTTATATAGCTTGTAAACATATGTGTTAAGTTGTCAATAGCATTTGAAACTACTAAAGTTTGTCTGTGTAAGTGTTTTGAGAACTAGTGATACAACATAGGATAACTGGTTTCTTCACCTGGCCAATTTGTTTACAAGTTCAGTAGACAACAAGTCAGATATGGGTTGCAGCTGAATATTGTTTTCATAATTAATTAGTCTTTTGATAACTCTATTAGTGTATAAAATGTATTAGTGTATAAAATGTTAAAAAATAATGAGAGATGCCTATTACAAGTTACCAGAGACTGAAGTGGTGTGTTAGAATTACACACCTATTCTGACCAACCAGCAAAAACTCAGAATACTTGCATTATAATCATTTGAAACACAGACAACAATACATTTGAGACCATGTATTGTAAAGTTTTTTGCTCGATAAATAAGTTTAATGATTTATTGATCATCACAAATTAAATAGATTTCCTTTGTCTGACTAACTGATTGATTGACTTGTATTGACTAGTTGTCATTGAGTAAAACTATTAATCAAGCCTAGCAGAGTCTACATTGAATGTAATGTGTAATTTACCTTTATGGTGTTTCTGGACATGCTTCAGTGAAAACATAATAAGTATTGGCTATAGAATACGGTAATCTGTTGGTGCATGCCCAGACTCGGAAACCAGCAGATTACAGATTTGAGCCTTTCAGTCATTGACAGACACACTAAATATGTGGACAGGTTTTGTGTGCATAACTGTCCTGGTTCCAGCTTGGGCGTACACTTATTGTATAAATTCAGGTGGTCCTAATAATAACAGCCGTTTTAAGACCAAAAAAAAAAATCTGATAAACAGAGTCGGTCCTGAGATAAACATAATAGATGTCATAAAAGTGATTAACAGATAGTCAACAGAGCCATAAAAGTGGACAGGGTACTTGGGGATTCCTCTGCTGTCAGATGGGGGTAAAACAGCAACAATGAAATTCTTCCACAGAGAACAACAATAGAAAGCTACAGTGTGGAATATACAGTCAATGAAATCCTGGTGGAAAAGAGTGTTATTGTCTTATATGAAAAATTGGCATAGTAGGCCTATATACAGAAGATGCGCTTTGCACCAAGGTTTTCCTGTACAATTTCTGAACTGATTGGCATGGTATAATTAATATATAATAGAATTGTAAGGTCCCCCAAAAGATACCCTGTGTTTTAACAGTTAGCACCCATGTTGAGTTATCAGTGTTTTAAAGACATTATTTTCCCATTACTATTTGTTCCATAGAGTTGAAGTTCTGTTACATCCTATATGCTAAAATCCCACCAAGTTGTTGTTACATCTTATTATGGCTGTTGGTGCCAAAATGGTTGCATGACATTAGTTAACTTGTAAGTTGACTAGTTAATAGTAGGCCTAGTTGTAGTTCTCATCTTTTCGGTTTCAAATAATTGCCCCGTTAAGCATGTGTTGTTGTTGTAGACTGCATCCAATTGCCACATGGGCTTTACTCATTCTCTGCCAATTAGAAATTTGGCACTTTCTATAGGTAATGGGTCAACATCCTGTTTAGTTTGAATAAGTATGTGTTCAGTTTGATTTCAGAAAAAAATCAAGACTTGCGGTCTGGTTTGATGCAGTTTTGCCCGGTCACTGTGAGGTGCCTTGGTATTATTTCTGTCTCATCTCTTAATCACTAGGGTTTGACGTCAATAGGAGTGGCCAAATGTGTGTAGCGATTCACTGCCTTGAGGCATTCAAGTACAACTGCCAGTAGTGTGCAGGCTAGTTAGAACTTGAAAGAAAAATTGTGTTACTTGCCAGCACAGGTCATAGGTATGTTGTTTTTTGTTTGTGTGCACATTTTTCTAGTTTTGTTTTGTGAATAAGGACAAAAAAAAATTAGCTGAAGGCTTGCTTTTATCAGACTGCTAAATCACTGCTTTCTGTAGATGTTCATTGTAGCTGATCGAGTGAGCATGTTACTGTGTTTAAAAAATGCAAAGAGAGGCTTTTGCCAGTGCAGTGTATATAAAGAATAACAAGCAGTTTAGGCTTTCTAAGCTCTAATTGTAAAGACTGATTGATTGTAAAGGAAGGTTGCTCTTCACTGGAAGGTAAAGGCACAAAAGATACCGCAGCTGCTAGGTTTGTGTTGTGCAGTGAGTTGTAAAATCCCACATTTATCTGCTTAATGATACATCTTTTTTCACTTGCATCATTAATACATACACCAGTGTCGTAATGGCATTGACAGAGTGTCTCAAAAACAATGCAAGGAAGGAAGTATGAAAACAATACCTCCATACATCGTGTTGTTGAAAACACAGTATTTGCTAGTGCTGATCAGTTGTACAATTCTACTATATTCTACTTTACTACCACATACTTTGTATAGAATTCAGGGTCCACCAAATCCAAAATGTGCCTAGATAACACATTTCAGTATTACATCTTTCATTGCATTAGACACATTGTCCATACCTAAATCTGGATTCATATTTGGACTCATGTTATTTATTTATTTTGAGTTTTGAGCTCATGGACTGTCTGCCACTGTCTGTCACTGTCTGTCAACAAATACTGATAATTATGAGCAATGTTTCTGACGTTATGACGCCATATTGCCACAAAGAACTGTTAAAGTCATTCTGAAGAAAATCCTTAGCTGTAATATAATTGGACCTCCTTTGAAAGGCCAAAGGTCAGCAGCGTAGATGGTTAAAGTACCTAAACTTAGACTTAGACTTTGAGTAAAGTGTCAAATCTGAGCAGGATGCAAAAATCAAGGTAGTGCTGTATACCTTTCTTCCCCTTGTCACATGTCACATTTAAGGGGAAAACAAGCTTAAATGTTTTTTTGGCTCCCGTACCCATTCCATGCAAAATTGCATTTGTAGGCAGACTGGCCCAACTCCAGTTGAGAGGCTCTTTTTGTTAAGAATGAAGTGCATGAGTTGGACTTGGTGGATGTACATAGTCCAGATGTAATCAGCTGAAGTAGTCTTCTTGGGAATATAGCAGAGGTCATTTGAGTTATATTAGCTTGGTGAATGATTTATAATGTTGGTCATTTTGAGCATGTTTGCCAGGACTAGACCTCTCAGTGGAGAGGGACACTCAAGAGTCCCTGTTGGAAGTAGTAAATTATTTTTATTATATACTGTGAACTTAAGAATCTTGTAAGCCTTCAAGCTACCACTGCTGATGAAAATCTCAGATGCAACGACGGGTATATTGTGTATGGGGATAAACAAAAACACGATTTTGCTTCATATATATTTTGATCAGGAATCTGTTGTAATATATTATGACAAACTCCAGTAACGCCCCACACTGCAGTAACAGCAACTTTAAAACTAACAGATAATTGTTACTATCCCATATGCTAGTTTTTCTTCATGTTTTTATACTCCTCATGCCAGAAAAGAAAAAAATAGCCTTTATTCTGACGTGACAAAATAATAAGATGCAGCTTTTCCAGAGCTTTAAATCACCTCTAATGGACTGGAACTAGCTCAGGTGGGACCATTTGACCAAAGTTTGTACAGTTTACATGATGAAAACTAAGCAGTCAAAAAAAACGACACGGTTTTCACTAAGAAAATTTAAATTGAATATAAATATATTAATACAGTCAGCACAAATGTTCATTCAGTTTCCTGTAAGAATTTCCCTCTATTTTTATTTATTTATTTAGATGATGGAGTTGCTGAACACAAGGAAATATGTAACATCACCACCACTGAAGCACCATACTCAACTGTAGCTCTGTTATTCTACTTACAAAATAGGGCGTAGTATTGATTTTATCATCCACCATAGGCAAAGTATGTTCGTAATGCACTAATAGCATCATACTCAGTCAAGGATGTAGGGGAGTCCCCTACTATGCTGCTTCCAAAAATGTCTCTTCGTGTAGCTGATTATTCATGCCAAGGGTTCATTTGTCAGTAAAAGGGTGTTTTCAGTCTTGCTTTGCTTTTCTCCCCATATTGGGTAGAGGATTTAGTTGTGGTGTTTCCCCAAACTGGATTATATAATAGATAAGACTATGTTTACTGTCACACAAAACAGGACTGACAGATAGTGAAAACATTTCTCTAGTTAAATAGGTCAGCCCCTAGTAACAAAATACTCAAGCAACTCTGGTAGTACTGGAAAGGTTCATTTTCATTGTACACCGGTTTGTTTCCCCCTTAATCACCAATCCACTTGTTCTGTTACCAGCTCAATTTTTGTTTACATAATAGCACTCATTCTTATTAGAAAACACAACAAGTCTAATTATAGCTAGTGAAACTGCAAATGTGATTGTGTGCAGTGAGGCATGTCAGGCAGAGGACTGCTGGGCATGCATGACCATGTGCATTAATAGTGTTATGTAATGGTGGCCTCTCTGCTGTCTTTGTTTTAACATCGAGGGATAAAAACAAACGTGTTTTGTTGTCATTGCATGTTTCATGTAAAAGAATAAAAGCAGTTTTCATCTTGCTTTTTGTAAGTTTGAACATTGGAGTTGGGTCATTAAATAGCAGCAATTTTACTTTTTTATAATTAATTATCACAGGACCAGTAAGTGCAAAAACAAGTACAAAAGTAAATGCTTGTATTTAACAGTTGTGTCACAGGGCTGTATTCTTTAAAATTGGATACAGTGAAAAGAGGTTATGCTTACAACACAATCTGTTGTCTTTTTATGATCTGTAAGTTTAGATAAATACTTCTCCTCTGAATCTTTGGTATCACAGGTGTTTATAAAGCTTATTGCTTGTCATGTTGAATGTAGACTTAGTTAAATGTCCTTCTCTCTATTGTACTGTGTTCAGAGGAGGTGTATCTAGTGGAATATTACAGCGTAAAGTTTGCATAAAGTCATGTGATACAATGGGGTGCAGCCACTACAGAGGGAAACATTTTTGTATACAGGCTTGTACTAATCAGTCATCTAGCCTCCTAGTGGGACCACAGTTTATAACAATGTGTGGAGTTTATCTGTCATTAGATCATCAGAAGCTTAGCCAGTAGCTTAGCAAGAGGACTTTCCCAGTGTGTTCCCTGTGTACAAGGGCTTGATAATCATTAGTGATCATTTCACCCTGTGTTAATAAATTCACCTAACTACATGAATGTAGGTTGGAGGTGATTGTTGTGTTATAGTAGGCCTTAGTAGACCTTCAAAGAAGGGAAATGTGCTGATCTAATACAGGACTGCTATCAGCTTTCATGATGCCCAGATATTCTGGCTATGTCCTGTGGGGACATAAGATAGAAGATATTGTAAATATTTGTCAGTGGTACTGACAAATGTGCAAACATGTGGATGAATATAAATGCTTGTTCTTGTAGCTGTAATTACGGTCTGGGTTGAAACTTGTTTAAATAACACTACACACAAACATTTTTGACAGGAGGAGGATTTTTGTATATGCACCACCAAGAACCTCAGTTACACATAATTTGTATCTGCAGGCGTTTGTCATCAAAAGGGGATTAGATGAACAAAGAAAGATGTCCAGTAGAATTGGGGTTAGGCCATGATCCAACATCGATTGGGTGGGTTGGATTTTTGTATTTGTTTTTAGATTCTTTTGTTTAAATCCCTAGGATAGAAAGTGGTTTCTGTTTTATTTTTTATTTTTATTTTTTGTTTGTTTTTGTACAGTTTGACCACTGCCCCCTAGTGCAGTGTTTGCACTATATGCAACTATGTAGGGAGGCACCTGAGCAACAGTGTGCACACAAAATCCTTATGTGTTAACAGGCGTACATATGTTTTTCTCAGGCTTAGGTTAGTGCAAGTTTGGGGCTGTCCAAGAGAAGCCCTGCTCAGACTTTTTACCACAGAAGACTAATTTTATAATTTGTATTTGGTCTAAAACCAATGCCCAATAACCTATGAAAAAATCTGTTTGCACCCCTGCCAGGTGATTTGATACACAGGAGGCTAATTTTAGTTAACGTCTCAAATAACAATATGGCCTTGGTCAATGCTGTAAGTGAATAACAGATCAATTTCAATTTGGTGTACATTTAAAAGCCAGGGGCTTTTGAATTGGCTTTTCTGCTCCAGTGTCATCTAAATGCATGTGAGGTTATGAGGTAATGGTTTGGGAGAGGGATTGAGGTATAAATTTAGCAGCAGTCAGGTGGACTGTTGCAATTATGTTGAAGATTATTTAGCCAGTCTATCTATGTAAGTGGTGATGTGAGCTTCACACATGTTCACCAATACAAATAAAAGCTCAAATCAGTGCTTGGCTTAAAAGCCATGTTTTTCTTCATTTATAGTGACTTACACATGTCATTTTGTCCTTTTAAAGTATGCTGTACTTTGTCATTTTAAAATACTGCCAGGTCTTAAGATCTTGTTTACAGTGTGGTGAGAGTCCATTAGCCAGGCCTTGGAAAACTGCCTAGATAAAAGCTTGATATAAAATGGAGATAATGAGGGATGCTCATGTAAAATAATAGAAATATGACCATTTGTTTGTCCTGGTAGTTGAAGGTGTCACTCACTCTGTGTTGGTGTGTGCTCTCTGTGTTTGTGCCAGTATTATCATTATCCTCCCTGTAGATCCGTTGAGCCAGGCTCGTAAATGTCACTATGATTGGTGTCGCACTGTAGCTTGGCTGCGCATCAAGAGACAGACAGGAGGATCCATGCCCAGCGTCTCAGCCAATCACTCTGAAGGGGTGGAGTCCATTTCTTTTGGTTAGCAGCCAATAAGTCGGTTGCAGATATCCATGTATTTAAATGAGTCTGAAGGGGGGTCCAGGGGGCAGCTTGGCTGTGAGTTTGCTTCTAAGTGACAGGCCAGTGGCTGACCAGACCCTGTATATACATACACACACACACACACACACACACACACACACACACACACACACACACACACACACACACACACACTGTCGGGAAGGAGGGATGTCAGCTCTTGTAGTGTGCATAGTGGAATCAAAACCAGTTTGTGGCCAGGCTGTGGATGACCCACCACCTGTCTCCCGCAGGGTGAGCTCGGAGCGTAGGAAGGAGAAGTCGAGGGATGCAGCACGATGCCGGCGTGGGAAGGAGTCGGAGGTGTTCTACGAGCTGGCCCAGGAGCTGCCTCTGCCCCACAGCATCAGCTCCAGCCTGGACAAGGCGTCAATAATGAGGCTCACCATCAGCTACCTGCGTATGAGAAAACTGCTCAGCACTGGTCAGTATCTGTAGTTGTTCTACCTATCAGTGGACAGTTTAGCTTGAGGCACATTTGTATTTTTTTTTTTTTTTATTTAGTTCTGGACTCCCAGTGATAATTAAATTGTGCAGCAATTTTCATTATTATCTTAGAGGCAGCTTGACAATGGATGGTTTTGATAATGATACTAACTTTTAATTAATTTTTTTTTTTCACTGTGGTTAGCCACAATTAAAATAATGTAAAGGATCTTTTGGAGGAAGGAAAACCCTAAAGAGAGTGAAAGGAAAAAGTGACAGTTTATGCAGAGGAAAACTGCAGAAAACAGTGATAGATGGTTAAACACTGAGTCAGCTGCTCTAAGAAATCGACTCAGACATGCACAGATATAGATCCCTTTGCAGACATATCTGTGGGTACAGTGTGTGTTTCCTCTGTGTCGCAGTGTCCTGCTCTGCAAACATGTTCTTTGGACAGCAGAGAGATTAGAGTTTAGATGTCCTGTGCCTCATTTCTTCTTGCTCTTCTTTTCTTTCCCTACCTTCCTTTATCTCTATCATCCCCTCTCTATCTCCTCCAGATGAGCCAATGGCAGAGGAAGAAACAGAGCTTGATGTCCAACTAAACAGCTCCTACTTAAAGGCTCTGGAAGGCTTTCTCATGGTGCTGTCCGAAGACGGAGATATGATCTATCTCTCCGAGAATGTCAACAAGTGCCTTGGGCTGGCACAGGTAGGTCTGATTTGACCTGCTGTGTGTCAGCATTAAAGAGAACATGAGTCAAAAGCAGGAGAGTTTAAGCCAAGAACATTATTGTGTTTCCAATGTTATACAACAGACATTTTTAAATATGGTTATTGTTAAGTTTTTACAGTACTGCTTAATAAACAGACACAAGTCACCACACAATGTCTACTATGGACAACTATAAACTGCTGCATGTACATGGTAAAAAGGCTTACATTCTGTCCTCACTCTTTCCGCTGCAGTTTGACCTGACTGGACACAGTGTATTTGACTTCATACATCCCTGTGACCAGGAGGAGCTGAGGGAGATGCTGGTCCACAGAACAGGTGAGGGACAACAACAGTGAACAGTGTAACATTATGAGACCTCACTATTGGACAGAGATGGGCACACACAAGCAGTCTGTCAGGTCTGCCAATGATCCAATCAGCAGGGAGTTCAGTTCACTCTAAGCTGGCAGATTCAGACTAGGGAGCTGTCAGAACAACTTATCATTTTCCCACTTCAGTCCTGAGGTCAAAGTGATTAGAGCTGGCTAGTGTTGGACTTCAATGACCTTTCACTCAGCATTACTGGAACAGTATGCTACATAATTTACTGTTTAGCTTGCACAACAGAATTTAGCCTTGCTTTGTGTCAGTGAATTGAGTTTGTTTACTGTTTTGTATCATTTCCAATGGGTTAAATTAAGTTTCCCAGTAGAATTTTCAAGTGAAATTCATTAAGCTAAAATTTTCCACTGCTTCCCTCTGAAATGTGCTTCATAAAATAATTTATCAATGCATGCTAATTTGAAGCCACCTTTGCTTTTTCTGCTAGGCATTGCACTTCAGCACACTGATATTATCTCAGCTATAACGGCTGGTGACTCCACTTCATGTCTCCTCACATGCAAATGTGAACTGTTGGCAGTTGGCAAAAGTTTATAATAAAATAAAACTGAAATAAAGAAAAAAATTAAATGGAGACAGTTGTAAATGCTAATGGTTGACATTGAAATGACGGCATAAGAAGCTAGTTTCCCCTTTAAAACTGTGTCGCTCTTCCTGCTCATGTGATTTCAGGCTCCAAAAAGGCCAAGGAACCAAACACAGAGCGCAGCTTCTTCCTCCGAATGAAATGCACTCTCACAAGCAGAGGCCGCACTGTCAATGTCAAATCAGCTACATGGAAGGTAGGTTGTAGTGGATTCAGTGAAGAAATGTTCTCTCAGAAATGTATCAAAAACGGTATGGTAACAACAGCTGATAAGTAACAATGTAATTATTACTGTTATCTTTAACAGTACACAAACTAGAAAGATACAGACTGCATTATAGTCTACATCAGCAGTAATCCAATAACCTAATGTGCAGAGGAAATAGATCATCATACTAGTCTTGATACAAATTAAACCATCAATATCTGTGAAAACCTACATTAGATGTAGCCCTTACTTGTATGTTGAGTAAGCACGATGGAAATTTTGGAACTCAAATAATTAACCAACCAAATGTAATGAACTTAAAAAATAATTTAATTGATTTAAAGATTATTTATCTGTAAAGCCCTTAATCACAAGTTTATCTCAAAGTACCTGAATTCTTGTAACTCTTGAAATGTGTTTTATATGTCACATTTCCTCTGTCACATTAAAGTATAGTATAGAATCAATGCAAATAATCAATATCTGTAGGCTAAATTTCATATTAGCATATCATAACTGAGGACATTTCATAGGCATCTGAATTTAATTTTGTCACCTAATAGACACGAGGAGATAGTTTTCTTTTATGTAAAAATAATAATGGACAAGGAAGACAAAGTTTTGATTTTGGTCACACAAAATAATCTCATGCAACCATACAATTATACAATTATTGGTGCAGCCCTAATAGCAGCTGTTGTCAATATCTGAATACATGTATTTATCTACTTATGTCTGATTATTTGTGTGCTTTATTAGGAACGGTTTTACTATCCTTGGGGTCTGTAAATAATAATAAAAGTGTTGTGACCCTCTTGTTGTCTCTTTAGGTGCTCCACTGCTCAGGTCATGTCCGTGTATATGACAGCCACACTGAGCAGACTCCCAACGGGCAAAAGGAGCCACCTGTCCCGTACCTGGTTTTGATCTGTGACCCCATCCAACACCCCTCTAACATTGAGGTCCCTCTGGATACCAAGACCTTCCTCAGCCGCCATACGATGGACATGAAGTTCACGTATTGTGACGAGAGGTGAGTCTACCCATTTGAGTGAATATTATATGCTTAAAAAGCTTAACAATCAAACATGATTCACCTTCTTAAGCCACCGGTGTAGTACTTTTCATTAGCTTATTCTGCCAAAACTCTAACTAGCATAGTCACACAAAGCCACCTAGTGTCCAGTGTAGATAATACAGAAGCCTAGTCTCCAAACCCCCCCGTGTTGATGAAAGAATTGATTTTTTCCTCATGTCCAGGATCACTGAGCTCATGGGTTATGATCCAGAGGACCTGTTGAATCGTTCTGTGTATGAGTACTATCATGCTCTGGACTCGGACCATCTTACCAAGACTCACCACAACTGTAAGCATGAACACCAAGAGTGCACAGAGCTTAAATTAAAACCTGTTCTTAAATCAACAACAAATTCCAGCTGTTGTTTTTGCCAAACCTTTACCCAATTGTTTAAATCTATCTTTTCTAATTTTCCCTCTTTGCTCGTAGTGTTTGCAAAGGGCCAAGTCAGCACAGGCCAGTACCGGATGTTAGCCAAGAGAGGAGGCTTTGTGTGGGTGGAAACCCAAGCCACTGTCATCTACAACAACAAGAACTCCCAGCCACAGTGTGTTGTCTGTGTCAACTTTGTGCTCAGGTACTATAAATGCTCTTCAAAGAGTCAGTATTTACAGAAGAGATTGTAAAGTAAAACCGGTCGGTTTGCTTTATTTCCTCAAGTGAAGTGAGATAGTTGAAGAACTGGCATGTACAAAATAGATAGATTACAGACATTGGTCTTGTGATCTTGTTGTTATTTTCAAAATCTTCAGTAAACTGAATCTTAACATCTGCCTAACTCTGTTACAGTGGCATCCAGGAGGAGAAAGTGATCTTGTCTCTGGAGCAGACTGAGGATGTGAAGCCGGTGAAGGAGGAGCAGCAGGAGGAACAAAAGGCTGTAGTCGAGAGCAGCCAGCCCGACATGTCTCCAACCCCGCTGAAGGAGGAGGAGGGGGTGGAGGAAGAGGAGGAGAAGGGCCCAGAGGTGGATGTGATCAAACTGTTCACTCAGGCGGTAGAGGCCCAGCCGCTGGCTAGCCTGTATGACCAGCTGAAGGAAGAGCCTGAGGCCCTCACCCTGCTGGCCCCAGCTGCCGGAGACACAATCATCTCCTTGGACTTCAGCTGTCCTGGTTCGTGGCCTCATATACACACTCTTAAACTTCTCCACAGCATAATCAGAGTTTATACCCTGGGTGATTAAAACCATTCTAACATCCCTCTGGCGTCTGGTACAGATTCAGAGATCCAGCTGCTGAAGGATGTCCCTCTCTACAATGATGTAATGCTTCCCTCCACCAGTGACAAGCTGGCTCTGCCTCTTTCCCCTCTGCCGCCCAGCGAGCCTCTCCATGTCACCATCACCACCTCTGAGAATACAAAAGCCGGGAGCTATGTTCCAGCTCCGTCCACTACACCGACCAGCTCCTCAGAGGTAAGACCTGAATTATTGTCATTTTGCAGTATAGACAATAATATAATAATAATAATAATAATAATAATAATAATAATAATATATAGACAATTGTCCACTCACTAACGTACTGATAATGGAATGACTTTTCACTGCTCTTCTCTTAAGGCTGACAGTCCGCTGGACTTTTGTTTCCCCATGGACTCAGATATGAGCTCAGATTTCAAACTAGACTTGGTGGAGAAGCTGTTTGCCATTGATACAGAGCCCAAGACCCCCTTCACCACACAGGTAATAATGCCAGGAGATACTGTGGATTTTACTGCATTTTAATTTAAATCAAGTTCCTTGTTGATCTAATACAGTAAAAAGTTCACTGTATTCTGATTCATTAAACCTTTTTTCTCCCCTTAAGGCAATGGAAGACTTAGATCTGGAGATGTTAGCTCCCTACATCCCCATGGACGATGACTTTCAGCTGCGTGGTCTGACCCCAGAGGAGCCTCTATCTTGTGGACCAGTCAAATCCCTTCAGAGTTCTCCAGTCCACATCACACAGGACATCCACAGCTATCCCAGCTCCCCATTCAGCTCACCAGGCAGTCGCACAGCTTCCCCAGTACCACCTGAGCCAGTAAATGCCCTTCATCTTGCTACCATAATTGCCAAGAGGTAAAGTCTCCCAAGCGCTCCATATTTATTGCTTTATCATATTGTCAATTTTTGGGTTAGCTAACCACTATTGTTGTGCTGCAGGACCCCACAGCTGGACAAAGAAGTCTCGCTCAGGACTCTGGCAGCTCAGAACACACAGCGCAAAAGAAAACTGGGTGACATAAAAGAGTTGTTTGGACAGGTAAGTCCTCAACATTCAGACATGGTTTAAAGATCTTACGTCATATTTACAGATGGAGAGTTTGAATATCTGGTGATTTTCCCAGGGAACTCTGCCCCAGGAACAACTGGAGCAGGGCAAAAAGTTGAAGGCCTCAGAGTCAGGAACAACCAGGACCATACTTCTGCTGCCTTCAGGTGAACAAACTAGATCTGCGGTAAATACTTTAGACTGTCGCCTGAAATGAAACATCAACAGAATGATAACTCTAAGTACCTTGTTCTCTCTTAGATTTGGCGAGTCGTCTGTTGGGCAGCACGTCAGAGGGCACCAGCTCCCTCTTCACCCTGCCGCAGCTCACCCGCGATGACTGCGAGGTCAACGCCCCCTTACAGGGTCGTCAGTGCCTGCTGCAGGGGGAGGAGCTGCTGCGCGCTCTGGACCACGTCAACTGAGTCAATGCTTAGCCTGCTCACTGCTGAACTAGACTGGACACTACAATTTCTCCCTCATATTGTCACTTCCTCTCCAAGACACCCCCCCCCCCCAACCCACCTAACCACACCCCACTGCCCCTTATTTATGTATCTGTATGAGTTTGGCTGCTGTTTGTGCACATCATGTGATATCTGCAGCATTCCACCGTGACAAACACCATAGCAGCATCTAGGTTTTGGTGCCAGGGATTCAGGCATCATGAGATGTCCAATTGTCGTTTTTTCGTTTTGTTTCTCTCTTCTGGGGAGTCTCTCAGCACACAGCGCCTCAACAGATGACCCTTTTCCAGCAGGTCACCACAGAACCAGGCGCTACTGCCAGCAGTGTATTGTAAGCTTCAGTCGCACAATTTATATTTTCTTAAAAAGAAATTATTACCAGCAATATATATTAAGCCTTTTTAAAGTCGTTTTAATGGGATTTGAACAATTTTATTTTTCCTCCCATTCTTGTATGTTGTAGTACTCGTACCTAACAAGATGTCTTTAGTCCATAAGTATGAACATATTGTTAAACCTTAGGTGGTTTGAATGTTATCTCCATTTAATGGTTATCAGTCTTTGAGGTAATGCATTTAATTGTGTAGCAGTCCAGTACATGTCACTTTATTATTTTACTGTGTGTGCGTTACTGTACATTTACCAGGGAAATTTGAATTTACTTAGTATGGCTTCACAGCTTTGACTCTTACTCTCAAAATGAAATCTTTTGTTTGCATCTCATCATGGATTGGCATTTTTCTCTTAACATGAAGTGAATTCATGTTTTGGTTTTTACTATGTGTGACATTCTCAGTCTGTTAAAATAAGTGGGATCTCAACAATTCAAATTTTACTTGTGTGATCATTATCATCACAGTAGCATTCGTGAGTTGTCAAACTTGTTTTCTCAGTTAATGGTAGTCAGTTTAATACCATTGATCCATGCTTCTTGTTGCTGTCTAACATTAAATGGCTTTAATAAAGTACATTGTTTCAGGTTTCATTAACTTGCGATTTACAGACACTGTATTTTAGGCTGTAGAAACCCAATTCATTACATAAAATGTAATCATTGCTACTTTGCCAAGTAATAAGAAACAAAGCATTTTGCAGAGGTAGAAAACTCATTTTGTTAATGTACTCAGAGAAACGTGGTAATAAATACTGGACTGTATCCATTTGAGTCTTCAGGTGCTAGCAGGTTCAAGACGATTCAAACAGTTTGAATTTGAGAAATGACGTTGAACTCATTGTGTAGTTTAACAGCCATCAGCCAAGTAGAGAAAACATGTTTCAGAGAAGTTTAATACCAGGCAATACTTGAACTGATAAAATATGTCTACCGTTCATAAAAAAAAAAAAAAAAAAAGTATTCAACTGCAAACACATTTTCATCTGACCAGTCTATCAGGTTTCACAGTTTTCTTGTCTTGTGTACATGAACTAATCATGTGGCCATCTGTCGATCAGGCTAATGTGACGTTAAGAAATGAAATTGTGCGGTTAGGTGTCACTCTGTGAACTCTGGAGTCATTTGGAGTCTAAGCACCTCATGTCCTCTCTGCACCACCATGTTGATTTTGTCGCTGCTGCGGACGGCCTGATAGATCTCCTCTGAGGTGTTCACCTTCACTCCGTTAATCTCCACCACGATGTCTCCTGGTAGCATGCCAGCTCTGAAATTACATTACTGTGGGTTAGCAGTAACATATACAAGCTAAATTCCTTACCTACTATATTAACAATGTCCATGCAACATGGACATAAAAACATACTTGAGGTTTCCTGCACAACTTGCAGGATGAATTCCATTTATAATACATATGCATATTATATAATACCATGTTTGAATGTCAATATTTATCCGAATCAGTTCTAAAAAATATTACTTAGCAGAAAATGTGCATTTGGGTCATTGTACTACCTGGCTAACTTGGATTAACAACTTAAAAAGCACTACGTTAACACATTTTCATGACGATTCAAAATGATATCTATTCAATTTCAAGGTTTACGTGAATATGGAAATGCTCTTTACTGTTTCAATTGCAAGTATAGCAAAAAAAAAAAAAAAAAAAACATTTCAACCTTCACAAAAAAACTTCCTACATGTTTGTAGGAAGTTTAAAAAATATCCTGCAATGTCTGTAAATTCTACATAGCAGCCTCATTTAAGTTTGTATCAGCAATACAACCCCCAATACATGCATGATATAAATATTCAGTGGCCGAAGGTGAAACAACACCTCCAATACTGTGAAACTTCGAGAGCAAGAATGATCAGTCACCACCCATACACAGTCACAATCACTTGGTCTGCTTACTTGTTGGCCGGGGAGCCCATGATCACTCTGTGAATCAGGATGCCGTGTGTCACATCTGGGAAGGATGGGTCTCTCAACTTCAACTCTGCAATGATGCTGAAGCAAAGGGACAAAATAGACACACGTGGTTGTAGATGCAGTGGTGCCAGCTCTGCTGTAACTACACTTCATTCAGTTTTACTGCAGGCATTTCTGATTGTGAAGCATTTACCTTGGTGTCAGCGTCAGCATCATTACACCAATGTACCGCCGCTTCGTCTCCGACTCACCAAACCAAGAATCTTGAAGAAGATGCACAAAAACGGGATGTTTAAAAATAATGTCTTTAACAGTCGGACATTACAGAGAATATGGAAGACGGAGAAACGGTGTGATGTGTAGCTTTTGATTCTTAGCCTGTTCTTACTCTTTTTTTTTGCTGCTTGATCAAGAAAAAGCCTCAGGCGATCGGATGGAATAGCAAAGGAGATCCCTGCAGTGACCTTCATGGTGTTTATACCGATGACTTCACCATCCTAATTAGAGGAGAAATAACACATTCAGATAAGGTGTTGTGCACCAATAATGTTATTTGGCTGCCAAAGTCCAGTAACGTCAATCTGAGTCAATAAATGCAGTTTTAGTCCTACTGTTCTCTCGTATTAAAGAAATTTTAGTTTTATTCCAGTTGCTAGGAAGATAAATTTAAACTTTTATAATATTTTATGAGTTTAAGTGTTATACTAATAACACATCATCCCCACACAAAAAGTCAGTTTACATATCCTGTAACAACAGATAAAAAGTTGCCTATTGCAACAATTAGAAAATAAAAAATTCATGTAATATTAACAACTGTAACTACAATACAATCTGAAAATCCCCTGCCCATTCAAACATTACACAGCACAGCAGTCAGGACATGTTTTGGGAGATTTGAATGTGATGATCAGGACCTTTGACTCACCAAGTTAATCAGGGGACCTCCAGAATTTCCAAACTGCAAAACAAATCAGTCACATGTGACGTCAAGAAACATAATATGAGGCATTTCTGAGTCACAGTAAATCCTTTACACAAGCTTTTTTGTTTCCTGATCCATTTAACACTTTTGTTCCAAACATTTAGAAATATTAGTGCTTACGACAGACAGAGAACACATCTTCGTCTGACCGTCTGTCCCTCAGGCTAATGTGAAGTTAAGAAATGAAATCCTGCAGTTTGTGTCACTCTGGAGTCATTTGCAGTCAAAGCAACTCGTGTCCTCTCTGCACCACCATGGTGATTATATATATATATATATATATATATATATATATATATATATATATATATATATATATATATATAGATATAGATATAGATAGATAGATAGAAGTACTCACATCAATGGTTGCATCTGTTTGGATGTAATCCATGTTGGAGTTGGACAGGCCTAGCTCCTTACTGCCTCTCTGTACAGAGCTGACGATTCCTGACGTGATTGTATTCCGTAAAGAAAACGGGCTTCCCATGGCGACCACAAACTCTCCTTGTCGAACATCAGACGACTGAGCAAGGGTGAGCGTGGGTAAAGGTTTCTACATGTCAGGGGAAAGGAACAGAGAGAAACAGCAGTTCAACAGTACATCCTCACTGCTCCAACGCCATTCATACTATCGAAAGAATAAAGCTTCCTATTCTATCTATGCCCTGTAGTGCTTGCTGCAATGAACCAATCCTGCAGGTGTCCTGCTATTATAAAGATGTTGGTTCAGCCTTTAGTTCTTCTATCACAGTACTGCTTTTTGGTGGGAAAAACAGAAGACTATTCATGAGTTTTGCTCCAGTGGTCTTTCTGTATGAATCACAGCCTTATTATTCTCATTAGGAAAACCAGGATCCCTGTATCAGGAAAAGATACAGTCATTCTTCACAGGTCATACAGGAGGTTTAATTGAGACTATTTAATGACGACACAAAAGAAGTTCAATGGTCTGATGTATGTGAGAATCTTGACCTTGAGACTGCTTTATATACTGTACATTAAAGGGTGCTTGTTGTCTTCTAACAGATAAACATACCCTCTTGAGGAGACAAATAGCAAAACACCAAGATGCACGGCTGCACAATATCTTAAAATTCGTATTAGTCACAAAAATTAAGGTTTAAGGCTGTCTCATTAAAATGCCATAAAGGTGTTGCTAATTTTGATCACACTGTCGTCTCATTGGTGTGTTTCCCTCCTTATTTGCTGAATTTTGAATGTGCAATTATAAATCATCTGGCTTTATTGTTGTCAACCACTAGCCATTCCCCTGGTTTCATGTTTGTGAAGAAACCACTTGTTGTGTTCTTTCTCTTCACTTTTGTTTTAAATTTTCTGATTCTGTCTGTTACCGTGATAATCTGTTGATAAGTAGTCTCTGTGCTTCCACCACTGTGATGGAAGCAAAGTAAGATAAAACATAAACATACAGTTCCTTTAGCAGAGATTATTGTAGACTGCTGCTCACCCTCGCAGTGATTTTGATGGTGGCAATGTCTGCCACTGGATCCACATCTTGCACAGTGGCATTGTACATGTCTCCGTTGGTGAGCTTCACACGGACGCCTCTCTTGTTGGCCACAACATGAGCATTGGTGACGATGAGACCATCACTGCTGATAATGAAACCAGAGCCATTTGACACTGGGACTTCTCTTCCTGAAAATGGGTGTCTGTAAAACAGTAAAAGCAGTTGATCTCATTCAGCCTGGAAGCAAAATGTATTATTTGAGTTAATCCAAACACAGAGAGCAAAACCAAAACATTATTTGAGAAATTGACAAACAGGCAGCTTTAACAAGATCAGGTAAGCAGGACCCACCTTAAAGCCCTCATCGTGTGATTTGATAATGTGCTTTAGTAGAGCACACTCCCATATCCACAAACAAAGTTACAGTTAATCACATTTCTGCAAACTAGTTGCCTCACAGTGAAGTAAAATTGAGGCCTTTGGGTCCCCTGAAGGTCATGGTTATCTGATTCTGATCTATTCTGATTCTGATTATGACAAAAGACTATCTAGTGCTAAAGTGTGGAATTAGTTGATTATTTGACAAAAAACAACCTGTTATTCTAAAGGTACAAAAAATACCAATATCAC
Organism: Siniperca chuatsi; assembly: GCF_020085105.1. Taxonomy (NCBI): domain Eukaryota; kingdom Metazoa; phylum Chordata; class Actinopteri; order Centrarchiformes; family Sinipercidae; genus Siniperca; species Siniperca chuatsi. Next base: position 14,843,144 of record NC_058056.1, read on the forward strand.
AACTTCACACATAACAGCAGATATTAATAAATTAAAGAAATGTGTGAGCTTTGTAATTTATGATGGACCGTTGTCATGTTATATGGTAAATGACTAACTTGAACTGATACCAAAAATAACTGATGCAGTCCAGTCCTACCAGACAGATGTTACACTGAATTCTGTGACCTGAAGGAATTTAAGCCATGTTGCCTCTGGAAATGTTTTTACCATACTTTATCACATTCTTTATTTTGATTACTGTTACCAAAATTGTGTCCCCGTAGTTTTTAGACAGGGTCACAAATTTTGCTAGCTGTGATTTCAATGTGTGCTGCAGTCTGTACTCTCACAGCTGACACTAACTCTTCCATATGGCACCTTTCCAGTCAACTCACCTGCTCACGATTTCAATGTACACGACAGCTGGAGTGGACTTTTCGACCACATCTGCAATAAAGTTGTATTTATACCGGGGGCTGTCAGGTTTAAAGGGAGAAGCACACTGAGCTGATGGCAGAATGAGCTGAACAAACCGCCCGGATATCGATACTCTTCTGTCCTTCGCTTTTTCGTCTCTCTGACTGTCCAGAAGAGCCGCACCACAGAGTCCCAAACCCACCGAGACCGGCTTGAGCAGAGGAGAGCTGCTGTTGTCCCGACCACTTTTTCTGTCCCACTCCACCGGTGGTCCCCTGTCCAGGCTTGTGTTTCCCTCGGCTCCCCTGTGGTTACATATCACAACAGAGGACACCCGGTTGACTGTCCTCTCTGACAAAGAGAAAAGTGCACGGCTCTGACACCCAGTGTGTCTCCTTAGTGCAGAGAGAAAACACCTACTGAGAGGAATTGCTGCCATGTTGCATCACTTCGGTCACACACCGGTTCAGGAGTTTTTAGGCAGCTTAATAACACCTTATATCCAAATATATTTACAGTACGAACGGTTCGTTTTGTATTAATTGTAATCGCCGAATCACAATGTTCAACAAATAAAAACAATACAGAACAAATACCTCCTTTGAGTTTTACTGTTATCTACACCAAACAGAAAGCCAGCAACAACCTTACACCGGAAGTTTGACTTTGACACGTGCATGCGCAGTAGTTAACGCTTCTTCGTCTTCTTCCTCGGTTTTTGGGTTATGGCGACACTTGTGGTACTGCGCTGTAAATACAGGAATGTATACATTTCTGTCGTCGTTCTGTTGTTGTGATATGTGCGATATGCTTTTGAAATGGCAGTAAAGTAATATCTGTACTGATGTACTCAAAAGCTCAAATTGGAGCTAGCTATAGCAAACATGGCTATTGTTAGCCTAGCCACCGTAGCCAGTCTGACTAATCAATAACAGAAATTAAGAGCCGACCAGCCAAATAATACTTAGGCTGAAATACTTCTTGTTTTTGCTATGTTTAATTTATTAGTGGAACGCATTTAGACATTACATCACACAATGCTCTACGCCGCGGATCATTTACCAGGCATATATGGCATATTGTTTATTGTTCACCATAAATACTTTGACAGTTACTTCATCGAACATAAGCAGATTTCTACCGGCACAGATATGATTGGCATAGACCTCGTGGTATTTTCTCACCATGATCTATCTTCAGATAGTCTGAAATGACAATACGTGTACATATTGATTACACCATATAGCCTTGTTTTACAGTAAATTACAACATTGGTGTGAATCTAATGAGGCAGGTTCCTATATGTACCAGGAGGGGGCACCATAGACAGAAAAAATATAATGTCCCTTCCTTCCTATATCAGTTTCAAATTTAAAGCCCTACTTTGAATTAAAAGCCCTCTAGCGTTTCATACACCTTTTCCAGGGGATAATAATCAGAGCCAAAACACATGGAAATATACAAAATAAGAAAAGTAAAAATAGCTAATAACAAATAATAATAGTTTCTTAAAAAATACATTAAAACAGTTGAGGGTACAGCATATTTGAAAGTTTGCATTTATTGTTGAGGGTTTTTTATATTTCAGGCTTAACTTTAGTAAATGTGCTATTCTGAATGTGAAATTTAGTTCCACTTATTATCAAGTTAATAGTAGCGGTTAGACTTATTCATGACACAGACATGGAAACCAAATATCACATGTTAAAAACACAAAAGAAATTCAGGAAGGATGAACCAAAGATAATGTACATGAGGGCAGTTATATTTATGTAAACGCTTGAAGGCGATTTCTTTAACTTTATTAGTTATTAGGTATTGATGAGGTAAACTCTTAAGTTTGTTTACCAAATGTTTCGACATAATGAAATAAAGACAATATCGCATCTTTCTCTTGAAGTTAAAGGAAAGGCAAAGGGTTTGCGGAAGTGACGTTTGAGATGTTGTGGAAGTACGTCACAGGTTTCTAGCCAAAGGCGGCAGTGATGGGAAATTTGAATTTTGCGGGCTAGCTAGCTAGCCGCTAGCGTATGCCTCGGATGTACAATAATCTGTTTTCTTTTCCCCAAAAAACCATGGCGTCGTATCATCATTTATTACAACACACGAAACCGCGGTTTGAATCTCCTGCCAAGGTGTTTGCTAAGCTAAAATCCAAAGTGCAGAGAGAAGGGATGTGCGCGACGGAGGGGGGTTTTACAGGCAAGGGTCCGCTGTGTAACGTTAGAGAGAAAAATGGAGCAGGTTTAAAGTCGCCTTGGAAAATAGCAGAGAGCACCTGGATGATCGATGAGCCCAAGGAGAATCAGAGGTTTGGTTCGTATCGCAATGAAGCGCAGGCTTTGACCCTCTCGCCCATATCGAGTCCTCAGAAAACTTTCGGGTACTCGTATTCAGACATTAGCAGCAAGCTTGTGGATGAAATGCCTCCTGTGACAGACATAGGACATGGATATGTACCAAGAAAGAAAGCCTTCCTGGAGTCAACAGCTGAGTCTCGTCCTCTCTCTCTGGTCAACAGAAAACAGATCCTCACAGAGCCAGCACAGATCAGAGACCTAGATGGTTTTAAGGTGACCAGCAGGACTCCAGTAAAGATACAGCCAGTAGAAAAGGACTGTGTAAGGAGTGTGTTTGAGGAGGAATGTGTTCCTCTTGAAGAACTGACGTCTCCAGCTTATATGTTTTCCCCCATGAGGAAGAGGTTGAGGAAGAGAAAATGGGAGCCGCAGGAGTTTAACAAAGTCAGCAGCAGTACAAAGGAGGTTGGTAATGAAGTCATAAGTCAGCCACTTGAAAGGAAAACCTCCAGTGCTTTCAGTGAGGATGACACCCACAACAACACTTGCATGCATCTTAGAGGATTCTCTGCAGACCGATCAGAGAGGAACCAGTTCACTCATGAAGCCATGTTCCCACGTGAGATATTATTGCTGCTTTGTTCTAAATTTAACTCTTTTTTTCCCTGCGTCATCATTTAGGGGAAGAAACTGACTGATGCCTCTTTGCTGTTTTTAACAGGTTGTCAAGTTATTGCGGAAAAAATTCCTCCAATGTCTCCAGCCAAGATGTTTGCTTACATGAAGGAGAGGGAAAGTAAAACAGAGCAGCTGGAAGTTCATAAAGTCAGCAGCAGCACGAGGGTTCTCTTTGATGGCGGTGAGTGTGTTATGAAGTGGACAGACTTGAATCCATCTAACCAAAAGTAAAACATTTAGTTTAAGCTGCGTATGTATGTGGGCATACTTCTTGTTTTGGTTTTTCTATGTCATGTTTGCATTTTATATGCTGCACAACATAGTTTTGTTCATGTTCTCACTTACATTCTTTTCCACAGGTAATCAGTCCAGAGACACGCCTCCCTCCACAGCTCACAGTATGGGTGAGATGGAGGACATTGCCTTCACAAGTGTTTCAGAAAGTGCGGTTCCTGTCAACCGGTCCAGGGTAGAGTCAGCTGACAGCCAATCAGACACAGATCCCTCTGAGGATGCCCTGATTCCTGCTGTGCCGTCACAACCTGTTTTGCTCGAAGACCCGCTCGTACTCAACACGCCACAGATCTCCATACCGAAGAAACACAAGGCTGTGTTCAAGCGCAACAAATGGCCCCAGCGTGCAAAATTCCCAAGTGTGAGTAGAATCTTTAAATGTAAGTCTGTGATAAAGGGGTGATATTAACAGTTAGGGAAAATAAAAGACAGTCTTATGTTGATTAAAAAAATCTAATCAGACCACTGATCAATTCAAGCATCGGGGACCAAAAGGTTTGGATTTGCAGGTGCATTTTAGATCAAATGGGAAATGGAAATCAACTATAGTTTGTCTTATCTTTGACTGTTTTGTCCGTTGTTCCTTATTGTGTTTTCCTCTTTGGCAGGAGAGCGTGATTTACCTCAAAAAGTGGTTCCTGAGGAAGAATCATACGGGCCTCTTTGTTGATGGAATCCACAGGTAAGTGTTTCTTGAGATGTCATGATTTATAAAAATCTGAAGAACACAATGCAATCAAAGCTTATTACAACACATTTATTTAGATTGCTTACTCAGTTACTGTCTTATGAAACAGACATGTTCATGCTTTGGATTCCATATTTTTGTCCAGATAAAGATTTCTGCGTGGTTTAATGTGAACACTGGGATTTTTTACTTGTCTTTTCCACCCAGGGAGGACAACATACCATGGAACAGTAACATCATTGTGGATAGGGTTTCTAATTCTGTGGTGAAGACTGTCTCTGGCAGGGTTTACATCTTGGTTGGCAAAATGAACTTTGATGTTGACTCTGGTAAGCCAGATTCCATATCAGTAGATATTTTCTACTGAGAATATGTTTCACTTTGACAGAAAGAAGGCAAAAATACATAAATAAACTTGCATATAGATGCAAATTTAAATATTGCATGGATTAATATTCTTTTTCTTTTATCTCTCACTTTTTGCCTGCAGTGTTTCCCAAGTGGCTTTTGAAGAAGTTTGTTAATGGTTTTCCTCCAAACTGGAAGGCACTTTATGAGAAGTTTCTGTCAGAGTCAAGAGAGTAAGAATATTTATTTCACTCTGAGGCGACCTGCAATAAGGGGGCTGCCTCCATGCGCTAACTGATACTGATTGCCTTGTCTTTGTGGTTGAAAACCATACTTGCAAATAGTTAGTTGTTAAAATTACCTTTTTATTGTTTTTGTTTTTTTTGAAGAGCTTAATTTTGTGTTGTGTCGACCCCAGCAGAGAAACAGAGAGGAACAGTGTGAATAGAGGTACCATAGCAAAGACAAAATCTGAGGCATCCTCCATCAACGTATCTGTGAAGCGGCACAGGCAAAAGCCTTTGAAGACACGTAAGTACAAGAGAAACGAAAGCAAATAAACGCTCTGTACAAGTACATTCAAGGACAACAGGACCTCATACCCACTAAATATAGTGGATAAGTAAATATGCTTGTGGCCTCCTGCCTCCATCAGAGATTTGTAGAAACCACTCCTTTTCTCCCAGCTTTCTGTTTGGTACATCAATTTGAAAAGGGATTACAGCTCACAGTGACACTGCTAACATGCTGATGCTAAGCAGGTGTAATGTTTAGCATGATTCACCATCTTAGTTTAGTGTGTTAGCATGCTAACATTTACTAATTAGCACTAAACACAAAGTATAGCTGAAGCATGTTTATTCTCTCCTCTTCTCCAGCTGATTCCTGTCCTCCTCCCTCCTCGTCTTGTACAAAAGTTTCTCGAAGTGGTCGCGTGATCAAGCCACCTCTGGAGTACTGGAAAGGAGGCAGAGTCATTCTGGATGCACACATGAATGTTACCATCCATGAATGTTATGATACCTCCATCTGCCAGCCTGTAAGCACCTAAAGTTGAGCTCACATGAGTTACATAATAATCCAGACGGCCAGTTGTTTTGACTGTGTGCGAACAACTGATAGTTCTGATCAATGTGACTGGTTAATCTCTGTCTCGCAGGAGGTCACTACAACAGTATCTGCGAGGGCGTCTCAGAAACCTGCCTGTGTCTTCCTGCCCTGCAGTGAAGGTAAAGATAACTGAGGAGCTGTAGTATTGTGAGATGAGTTATTTGAGTCGCTTGCAGACAAACTGTCCTCTGTGTTTCCAGGCCGTAAGCAATGTGAATCAGCCAGTGACGAAGAGGCATCAGTACTACTGCGGAGGGTCAAGGCTCCACTGCGCAAGCGCAACAGAGCCAAGGTTAACCCTGAAGAGAAGCCCTCTTGTTCACCTGAACCTCCTGTGGAGACACATGGCAGCTCTGAAGAGTGGTCTGGCAGAAGGACAAGGTCCAGCCAAAGGTGTCCAGCTACAGAGAGAATGTCGTATGTGGACACTGTCCCTCAAAAGCAAAGTGAACCTGAAAAGTCTTCAACACGGAGGTCAAAAAAACAGACACATGACACCACAAGGCCTTCGGTGAGAGCCTCAGGGAGCCAACGGGCTGTCCCAGCATCCCCAGAATCTCTTGCTGTTAATGATGAAACATCACAGCATCAGTCATCAGATGATGAGTTCTGCATTAGGAGAAAGAAGCGGGGGAAAGAAGTGCACAGGAAGGGAGGCGCGAAGGTTCTTAACAAGTCGCAGGCAAGTGGGTTTCCATCGTCATCAGAGTCCCCTGAGGAGAGCGGGAAGGAACTGAGGAAGAGAACCAGAGGGGCAAAAAATAGCAATGCTGCCCAAACAAAACATAAACAGAGCAAATGCACCAAGACATCACCACCCACAATGCCTTTGCCAAAGTCGACACAATCCAGCAAAAAACACAAGGCAAGCAAAGGCAGCACACTGAATTCACAACAGCAAGATGAAGACGAGTGGACCGAGGCAGAGCTTATGAAGCTACAAGAGTAAGTTTACATAATGAGAAAGTAGCATTTTGCAGTAACATATGTCTATATCATAACCTTGTGTGTGTGTGTGTGCGCGTGTGTGCGCGTGTTTGTGTTTTCCAGGGCTGTGTCGTACTATCCCAAGCACATGGCAGGTTACTGGGCAAAGGTGGCGAGGATGGTTGGAACACGTTCTGCAGAAGATTGCCACAACCAGCACACATCCCAGGGAACCTCCCAGACTCCCGCCAAAAGAGCGAAGAAACCCAAAAAGGAAAAGGTGGAAGCACCAAAAGATCCAGGTAGAGAAAGGTCTTAGTTTGTCATGTAGATTGTGTAGCCTAAGCAAATTGGTTAAAAGAGAACTCCACTGATTGAGCATTGCACTCCTGTAATATTGTCGGACTCACGCCGGACAATTTAAAAAAACAAACAAAAAAAAGTCAAAATCTGCAGAGGTTTGACAAACTATAATCTGACTAGTTACAGATCATCCCGTGATATCTGCCCGAGTGGGTACCTTAAAGAGAAAGCAGCAGGTGCGTCAGTTCCTGGAGGCCATGCCCAGAGAAGATGTTGATGACGTTTTCAGCTCTGCATACATGCAGAATAAACGGTTTGAGGTTTGTTTCTTTCTGCTTTTGTAAATAATGCAAAAATAAGAGGTTTTATGAGTCTCCATCTAGTGATCATCGGAAGGTGAGCGATAACTGTTCCCCTTGTGTCTGTCTTCATGGATAGATCCCCTCAATGTGTCCGAGTGATGACCATGACTTCACATTGTCAGATCTAGAGCCCCTGACCCCCAGGTCGACAGGTTTCCCCGAAGTTAAGACTCCTCAGTGTCTGCATATCACTCCTGGCATGATGGGCTCCCCAAACAGGTGAATGACGTCTGCATTCTAGCTCGTAAGAGTTGATTACAGTACAATAACTTAACTTACCTCTTTATTGATTTCAAAGGACCAACAATGACAAGTACGTCTATCAACTCCAGAAGAGGATGAAAAAAAGTCAGTTTAATGTCTGCAAACAGGCTCCTCCATCAAAGGTACTAATTCACAAGGGTTGTTTTGATCTTGAGGGACGTGGATTATTATTTTGTATTGGAAAAATAATTTCCTTCTTTGTTTATTTCAGAGCTTCACACCCACGCCATCAGTTAAACGAACAATGAGAAGATGTGGTAACACAGGTAGGTTTCCTGAGAAATGTGCCGGTGCCACTGCTTGTGTAGTGGAGGGGAGGGACAAAATAACAGAAACACCTTACGATACAAAACAATACCAGTTTGAAATTGAATGCTTGTATTGTATTGACACTGGTAGAGTTTAACTTGAAGTTCATTATTAAGGCTGTAGTAGATTTTCAGAAATGAGTTGAACACATTTCAAAAGCTGTAATTGAAAGCAGTTATTGCGACGTTTGTGTAACACAATCCGTTTCTTTCCTTTTCCACTAGAAAATGATACCTTTGTTGTTTGGGAGATGTTCCCGGGAAACGATGGAGCGCTGTCTGAAAGCGGAGAGGAAGAGGATTTTTATTTCTCAGACAATGACTGATTGGAGCTGAAACATCATATCACTTTTTTTTTTATCTAAAATTATTCGCATGAATTAAAGCCAATGGAGACAGAGGAGAGATGTGACTTTTTCCTTGTTTAACTCCTCAAATGTGAACAATAAAACAGTTGCAGTTTGGCTCTCCTGTCTTTCACATGTAAGAGTTGTTGTTTTTTAACATGTAAACTCAGGATTTGATCTCATCAGTGTGAAACAAATGCAGGATATGATTGCTAATTGGCCAATGCAATTGATTTGCAGCTTTTAAACACAACCTGCAATGGAATGTATAAACACATTTTTGTTTTGAGACAATGTGGCCTGTTTAAGTTGTAAAGTTAAATGTAATAGTTGTAAATTGTTTTACAACTTTAATATGCAACATGCTGTCAAAACAGTTGTGTTGCTGTCTTCCAGTTTGTCCCTATAAATATAGTTTTTGTTTAAAGTTTTAGTCCCAAAAGTCAGTTGTAACCATACTTTTAATAAACATTCTTTAAGTCTTAGTTATGGTTTGTTTGTGTTATTATATATTTAAAGAGAACAATTATCTAAGGGAGTGGTTCCCAACCTTTTTGGCTTGTGACGTCTCAAAGTGAAGCAACATCTATTTATAAGCTAATCACAGGTTATGGTACTGCTGACACGAATGATGATGTGAGAAATTCCACTAAAGAAGGATTTTTCCTTCTCAGATTGTTTTATTTGAAGGATTCTTAGAGGCCTGAAGAGGTTTAAAAAAACAAAAAATGTGAGAAAATATAGGAAAATAAATTTTGTGTAACAAAAGTATTATTTTCTTTGCTCACCCCTTTAATCACCTTGAGGCCATCATCTTGGGGATCCAACTCCCAGGTTGGGAACCACTGATCTAGGGTCTGACGATATTGGAGACCCAGGACTTGATTTGTCTCAACCTTCCTAATATAAGTTTTACTGATGGGTGTATGTAGGTGGTTTCCCAAAATTCCCTCTGATTGTTGTCAAGGACCCCAGGAAGACTAGTGACCACTTTGTGGAAGCAAATGGGGATCCAAATAAAGAATGGCAATACAGTTAAAAGACAAAGAGTGCAATGTTCTCCCCTACTATGGATATGATTGTTTCACTAAGTCCTTGTGTCTTTGTGCTTAAAAGAGTGTTTTTAACTCCCCATTTGAAGAGGCACCTTTCTCCTCTGAGGAAAGTGTCTCCTCCACATTAATTAACCTTTTGTTATCTGTGCCCCCACCTGCAAAGGGAGGACCACCTCTAGGCAGCAGATATGCATTTACTTATGAGGTCATTATTATGGCACTTTCTTCTACAGAGGCCATGGCTGCATCTTGTGCCCTGGTCTCTGGGGTTTCTGCAGGATATCTGGTTGGATCACTCAGTTCTGGGATCTGTTTGAGTTGTTATTCGTTCTGGGTCATATGTCATTACAGGTGGGTTTGGAAAACAAAATGATATGACATAAAACATGGATGTCCTGGATTTGACACACAGCACCACACACAGCAGGAGTCATGGCTCTGCCCAATAAAGCCAAACATGGTAGAGAAGGGGCGGCTGCTGCTGACAATATGTTGCATAAAAATGTTAAATGTAAAAATGAAACGTGGCTGAATGTGTCCGGAGCAAAATGAATATACTGCACCAATACTGGGGGGAAAAGGAATTTGAATAACACAATCACGTGAAACCATGTCACGTGACCGCTGCGTCAATAACAGCCTGCCCACCAGACACAACCTGAGTTTAGACCACTGTACAGCCGGGGACACGATGAACACACTGTGAGTGCTTTAAATAAGTTCATAGTTGTGTATTTTCATAAAGATAAGTAGGACAGAGAGGAGTCAGATAACGCTAACTCTTTCTAACGTGACTTGTAATGTAGCGCACAATGTGTAGCCTACTTTTTGTTTTTACCGTTTGTGTTGACCTAGATAGCTGCCAGCTAACATAGCAGGTTAAAGTGTTCACATAACGTTGAGGCTACTGTAAATAACAACGTGTCTTTTTGTTATAAATGTAGTTAGCGAACCGTGTTAAATGTGTTTATCTGCGCGTTGAGAAACGCGTTTAATTTGACCTGCTAAGCTAAGTCACATTGAGACTTTGTTTTGTTTGTAACCCTGAAATGACACACTGGACTAACGACATTTCCTGGTTACATGTATGTGTGTATGAACATCCGCATGTGTACATTTTATTCTATAATGTTTTGTTTCTCCTTCCACCAGGCTGACCTTCTCCATCCCCTTGTTATTCAGCTCGTTGGTCTGGAGTGGATATCTGGAATATGACCAAGATGTCTTGTGAGCACATCCACTTTAAGAGCCATTTTCTTATCTCTGTATCGTTTATTAAATCATGTTTGTATATCTCCCTTTTATACATTTTGAAATTCAAGCCTTATTGGCTTTTTTTCATAGATGCAGATCAGTCCTGACAGCCCAAATGTGCAGTAAAGACCTATATAAAAGGGAAAATCACTACAACAATATTATTTGATAAGGAGTGTGTGTAATTTGTCTGGAAAACTGTCCAGTGTTTTGCAGCCCTTGTCACTGTGCCTAGTATGTGAGTAACTAATACCTTGGTGGCTTTTGTTTTCAAGCATGGCTCTATATTCAGTGCTCAAACTACTGTGATGCTTCCGAACGTTTAAAAGAAGGTTCAGTTAACTGTACAATCACAAAGTAATCAATTCACTTGAAATTCAACAGGTCGGTCAGTAGCTATATATTTGGTTTCACGGTGATACGTAGGTAACGTGAAGCCTCTTTTTTTAAGTAAAAGATCATGAAAGGTTTTCCCTCTTTCCTCAGGATACCAGAGGACTGGACTCATGTGGGTCGGGTCGACTCCACCGAGGAGCTGGAGCTGACCTTTGCCCTGAAGCAGCAAAATGTTGACCTACTGGAGGAAACACTCAGACTGGTGTCGGACCCTGACTCTGCACAATATGGTAGGGCTCTGTCTCATAATTGCCGGTTGTCCTCAAGTAACCCTAAAACTTTAGGATCTAAAAAATCTGCATACACTTGTTAAGCTGAGATGCTCAGTGTGGTTTGTGCGTCCACTTTTTTCTAATTCTGTCCTTTTTATAATGTGCAGCATATAACCAGGATATGAACTTAACTGTTCTGACTTAAAAACAGCCTTAAGTGATGAAACAAAAGCCTTTTCTCAACTTTGACCTCTTTCTATACTACAGAGTGACAGAGGACTGTTTTGTCCTCCACAGGTAAACACCTCACGTTGGAGGAAGTATCCTCCCTCGTGCATCCGTCTGAACTGACCCAAAAGGTGGTGCATCACTGGCTGCAGAGTCATGGGATTACAAACTGCCTGACTGTTCACACTCAGGATTTTTTACAGTGCACCATGACTGTAGAGTAAGCATATCTTTTTAAGCAACATTTGTTCTGCTTACTCAACAGTAATTTTAACTTGCTCTTGACACAGAAAAGCACATTTTCTGCTCAAGTTCCCTCTATGTGTAAACCATGCAAAGGCCATGCTCTTATCTCATGAGATGGTTCCTCTTTCTGTGGCTATTGGTTAAAATCAAACTAGCTTTGAGCTGCAGGCTTTTGAAATTCATAAATCTAGGCCAAGGTTATTGGATCTTAAAAAAACGAACACCTTACACTAAACCCCAACCCCTGATAACACAGCTTTACTTACTGGTAGTAGTTAAACAACTGCACTCATGGAGTCAAAATCAGTTTTGCATACAAGCCAATGAGTTTCTTAAATACTTATCACCTGGAATTGCATATGTTGTAGACATTTAGGCTGTGGTTGATTTTTGTGTATTAAGGGTTGCAGAGACACTGCTTCCAGGCAGCAAGTTCCACCGTTACGTCAGAGACGGCCATTCTCTGGTGAGGTCTTCAGCTCCGTACTCTGTTCACGATGATGTTCACCAGCACCTGGACTTTGGTGAGAGCCATTTCTATAGCTGTAAAATGTTCAGTTGTCATCTGTGATTCTTGTCATATGTGTGAAACATTTTTTGTGTTTCCACAGTTGGAGGGCTTCACCGCCTCCCTCCTAAAGAGCAGGACCTCAGCAAAGCCTCTTCTAAAAGGCAGTCTAAGGCAGGGGTGCACCTGGGAGTGACTCCCGCCATCTTGAGGGTTCGCTATAACCTGACAGCAACTGATGTGGGAACAGCTCAGAACAATAGCCAGGCAGTAGCTCAGGTGTGACCTTCTCAGAATAAGCTCATAATAAAACGCAAAGTGTTGCTGTTAGACATATGCACATTAGCTTAAACATTGTAATCCCACCATAACTTGGTGGACTTTTTCACTCTTGTAGTTCTTGGAGCAGTATTACAGCCCTGCAGACCTGGCTGAGTTCATGAGCATGTATGGCAGGAGCTTCCAGCATCTCTCTCAGGTGGACCGGGTTGTAGGCACTCAGGGAGGAGGGAAGGCTGGTCTGGAGGCCAGTCTGGATATAGAGTACATCATGAGCACAGGGGCAAACATCTCCACATGGGTCTTCACCAATCCAGGTCTGTATGAGTGAGTGTGAAGAACTGAAAGGAGAACTTAAAAACGATAAAGGCCTTCTGACTTTCTCTCTTAGTTAAAATAATGATGATGGTAAATCTAGAGACACTAACCATAATCAAATTCAGGCCAAGTAAAAGAAATATCAAAGTATCAGGAGTTGAGCAACTAATAGGTTTATGCGATGGGAAGTAAAACAGCATAAAGCTAAAAGTAATAGAGGATTTAAAAATGCATTGCTATAATTAGGCATAGTCATTTTTTGGCTTGTTGTTACAGTCTGAACACCAAAATTTAATATAAGAACTCACACCATCACATTTCTTCATTGTCCTTCAGGTCGTCATGAGTCCCAGGAGCCTTTCCTCCAGTGGATGGTTTTGCTCAGCAACATGTCTGACCTGCCCTGGGTTCACACGATCAGCTACGGAGACGATGAAGACAGCCTGTCTGCTGCGTACATGATGCGCATCAACACAGAGTTTATGAAAGCTGGCGTCAGGGGAATCTCTTTGCTCTTTGCTTCTGGTCAGTAAGAAGGAAATATGCAGAACCCATGTCTTGTACTTGTAGCACACAGAGACATTTAAGAACATTCAAAAACAACACCTAATTGTTACTTTGTCAGCAAAATGACAAAGCTAACAAATCCTTCGTTTGTCTACAGGACAGTTTCAGCCTGTTATCTTGTCATTCCTGTTACACGCAATGACTGTGACCTCTCACTTGTTTCTGGTTTAGTTTTGAATCCATCTAGTCCGGCCAGTAAATAACAAATTCCTGTTTTCAGTGGTACAGGACACATAAGACAGTACTTCAACAAATGGGGAACCGTAAGCTTTTTGTAACCGCTTGAGAGAGAACAGATGACGTAGCAAAAATGAAAAAGACAGCCTTGGTCTCTTTGGCAACGTGTCAACTTACTTTGCTCCATTACTGTACGATCATTATCTCACTTGAAACATGAATACACTACCATTGTTTTAAATAAACACCCATGACGGCCTGGTGGTTCTAGAAAAACGTGTTTACATATTACCGTTTGGCCACTGGCTTTTTCCACAACTCACAACAATACTTGAAAGACTGCCATCTGTCAGGAAGATATGCTGCATTGCATGATTACCTCTTACATCATCTTTAGTCACTCTGATCTTGTTTAATGAGTATCTATTACATCATTCTTTATCTCTGTGATCTTGTGTCATGTTCAGGTGACAGTGGTGCCGGATGCAGACATTTGGGTAAAGAGAACTCCTTCAGGCCAAGTTTTCCTGCCTCAAGGTAAAACATTTCTACATTTCTGAAAGTAAGCCAGTTTCTGCACTGATGCTAGTATAGGTTTGGACTGGACTGAGGGCATTTGTCTCATGTATTGGTGATATGGGAATCTACAAAGACATATGGGTGTTGAAAAACTGAACAAAGAATTATCCCACAGTAAAAGGTTGATCCAGTGCCACAGAAGTTTATCAGTACAGCCAACCCTCCTCGTATGTACTGTAGCATTCCAGTGCAAGGCGAGTCTATTCTTGAAATTAATCCAAAGACAAATTCAAACACATGTCAGATGTAAGGTAAAGGTTTAGGAAAAGCACTAAACATCTAACGCTCCATGCTGTGCTTCTTGTTCCCAGCCCATATGTGACTACAGTAGGAGGAACCTCATTCAAGAACCCATTTAAGGTCACGTATGAAGTTACAGATTACATCAGTGGAGGAGGTTTCAGCAACATCTTCAAGATGCCTGACTACCAGGTAATAATATCTGGTCATCAGCTCTTTTAATGCTCAATTATTGCAGTGTCATTGATGCTGTGTGTTTGTGTTCCTATAGGCCAGTGCAGTGGATGCGTATCTGAAGACTGTAGCAGCAGCCCTCCCTCCTCAGTCATATTTCAATACCAGCGGCAGGGCCTATCCAGACATGGCTGCCCTGTCTGATAATTACTGGGTGGTCATCAACAGAGTACCCGTCCCCTGGGTGTCTGGGACCTCGGTAAAATATATCTAACTTGACTATACTTTTTGGTGAATAGAAAATTAACAGCGTGACGGAACACATAGATACTGCCATACAATGATTCATTGCATCTCTCATTGATTGATCTCCCTCCCAGGCGTCAACCCCTGTGGTCGGAGGCATGATGTCTCTCATCAATGATCAGCGGCTGCTAAAGGGCCTGCCTGCCCTGGGCTTCCTCAACCCTCGCCTCTACAAGCTCAAAGGACAAGCCCTATTTGATGTAAGTCAAGTTATTACTGTGTTAAAGTAAATCTTTTTTTCAGTTATCCCTTAAAGCTTGTTTTTGGACTTGATTTGTTTTAGCAATTTTTGGAGAGTCATGTTCTTGCTTTGCTGAGATTTAGTCTCTTCAAAGATATTTACTTACACTCAGTAGCCACTCTATTTAGCACACCTGTACAATCTATTGCAATTGCAAAACAACAGCTCTGCCATAAGTTTTTGTTGACATTGTCAGAAATGTAAATTCAATTGCTTATATTGAGGTCATAGTTAAAGGAGCTGTTGTACTGGACTGCATTACATTAAGAGGTGTTTCTAATATTCTGCCCCCCTCATGTGTATATAAATGGGGAGGACAAAATATTAGAAACATCTTAATGTAATGCAGTTCAGTGCAACATGTCTAACTATGACCTCAATGCAAAAACTATATTGATTATAGGCTTCATAAAAGTAGACTTTATGGCAGAACAGTGGATTGCATTAGATTGTACAGGTGTACCTAATAAAGTGTATACAAAAAAAGTGGCCACTATTTCAAAAGCATTTTCACCTATGTGTTCAAAGTTGATGTACAAGTGAAAATTACACAACATAAACCCAAGGACTCAAATTGTAGAACTTTAATTCCTTCTTGAGGCACACGATCCAAAATAACTGCAGTAGAAGAAAACCCTTTTGCAACACATTTTGTAGTGATGGTCTGGTTCCTGCATGCTATGCATCCTTGTCTCCAGGTGACTGAAGGCTGTCACCTGAGCTGTCTGGACGAACAGGTTCAGGGTAAAGGTTTCTGTGCTGCACCATCATGGGACCCTGTTACAGGCTGGGGGACGCCAAACTACCCTGCACTTCTGGCTGCCCTGCTAGCTGAGTGAAAACCATGCAGTTCAAGTTAAGCCATCAGGGCAGTGTCTGCTCTGAGAGCAGGTACTATACACACACATCCAAACTCTTGGTACCTGATACCAAAGGCAGGATGGTGAAATGGAGGGAAAACAATGCCTACACAGATTTATGCCTCTGTTTTATTCTGTTCATTTAAGGTTGAAACGCTATGTTCCAGTCTTCAGGATTTTTATGTCGTCATCACTTTCAGGATACTCTTGACTCCTTTTCAGTATATTTTATTTCCTCCAAAAGGCTTTAAACTGTTTCCTTTAAATACTTTTAGGTCAGGGATAGTGTGGTGGTTTGGGATTTTGCTACACTGCAGCTGCCTGTTTCTGCTGTTCACTGCATTTTAACTGACCCAGATTTCTCTGTGAATCTCTTAAATTTACAGGCAGATGGGTGTTAACAGTAATCTCACGCCTTAAATTCATGCCGCTACATATACACAGCAATGGGAAGTGTGGGTAAACTGGTTGCTATGCATAAAGAACATAAACATACTAAAATACACACATCAATCACCTCTTAGATGTGCACATAGGCCTATTCTAATATTTTTGTATATTAATACAATGTTATGTCAATCTAATCTATATACCAGATGCAATCATTTCACCAGATTAAGGCAATTTAGCATGTAATTAGATACAGGTTTGGTTTGTAATAAGACTGAGCTTTGTGTTTTGCCATACTACACTGCAGGGATGAGTGAGGCACAAGTCACCTCATTTAATAACAAATATACTGTACTTGCATGCAATTCTAAAAATGTCACTCATGGATTTGTAATAAAACAGGAACATACAGTATGTGGTTTAAGATTAACAGGACCTTTTTAAAACTTGAGTTTACTTTGGTTTGTTGCTGTTTGCTCTGCAGCTATGAACTAATCAAATGCACTAATATGTGGGTTAAAAGTGATTCAGCAACCTACCCACCAGCATTGTTGCACTTGTTTTTACCTTTTTAACCATGTAAATTCTCAAATCAGATGTATTTAATGTGCGAAAGACTGCCTGTGTGTTTGTGAAATTATTAAAGCTGGATTTTTCTTGGAAATGTCAGTTGACTGATTCAAGAAAATGAAAGCTGAATGCTGCAGTTATTAGAAATGAACCAGATGCTTAGTGTTGTGCAAAAGAGAATGCAATGGAAAGAGCTGAATCAACAAAAAAAATATCACAACTAATTTGATTAATGCTAAATCATGTCTTTTTTTTCTTCTTTTTTTTTTTTTTTTAAGCAAAACTGCCAAATATTTCCTAGTCTCTGCCTCTAAATTGTGAGGTTTTTCAGATTTGATTATGTCTAATGTGACAGTAAGCTTAACATCTTTGGGTTGTTGGTTGGACAAAACAAGCAATTTGAAGACATCACCTCGCGTATTCACTATTTTCTGACATTTTATAGAGCAATTTTGTTGCAGCCCTAAAATTGTTTCTACTGAAGACCTGATTGTAACAACTAGTAACAGTTGAGATTGCAGCTGGCAATGACTATCTCTTTAAAAAGATAGTATTAGAATCAAACCTTTTTCAATGCAAATTTTTGCTGTTCCCCCTGGTCTGTGTTTCTTATGTCAGACAGAAACAATTAGTTGACAGTGTGTTCAAATCATTGTTACACAACTAACCAGCTGTAAGATGTCACTTTAAAGCTGCTTAATTTAAGTTTTAAGATGTGATAAAATTGTCAATCATGTATATGCAATACACTGAAAAATAAAAGTACCTGAATTTTTCACTTCCTTGTTGTTTTTCCCTTTTAACAAAAGAGGAAATGTCGTTCAGTTCAAGCAATCACAAATACTGTTGACACATTGTCAACTATTAACTGCAAATGTGAGGCGTGTTATGAGCTTCAAGAGAACATCTACCTTTTTAAAACACTACTTATATTGTCGTATTGAATTTAACAGCTAGGTTAATATTAACAGATCCACCGCCTCCATGGGCTCAAACCTAAATGTTTAAAATGATATTCTTATATATAATTATTCTGAATAAGAAAATGCTCCATATCCCAGTAAAAACACCACAGGTGCTGTAGTGACCCGAGTTTCATTATTCACGGCTCCATTATTAATCTCTAAATTACATTGCATTTAAAACAGCTAAATGTTATAAAATTAAACACGTGAGATGACAAATGACACTTCGTATTGGTGGTGCAAGGGGGAAAAACATTTTAATCAGTGATCACTATTGAAAAATCACATGGCTATTATCTACATGATTCTGATATTGCGTTGTACAAAATGAAAATATGCAAAGACCACCCAATTCCCCCCTCGAAACATTCACATGAAGAGGAAAGGGGGAGGTAAAACAAACCGTGAAACCTCTTGCATGAAGAGCTACAGGGACAATCTTACTACATACATTACCACAGAGCTTATGTCAAACAGTGTACAATATGCACACTTGGGGAAAGTACAAAATTGAAAAGGTGTCATTGTGGAGGATCAATGAAAATTTGACATCTATTCCAAAAACTTTTTAACTGGCTGTGTTAAGGTATAAATACGTTTTTAGGTGCAGATCCATGAATTAACATCTTCACAAGAAGAAACCATAAATTGTTCCATCCAGGTAGCGACAAAGTAGGGTAGGATGCCTGAGGGGGTTGGGGTTCTCACAAGTTCCTTGTTCAAACCTCCATATATATATCAAAAAGTTTGAGAAAAGGTCATTTCTCAGTTTATACCTTTTATCTACAGATGATACAAAGGGGACTTCTTATCTCACAACAAAGCAGGACACGGGACATTAGTTTGTCAAGGAGCGGAGATACGGGACAAGTCCTCCAGTGTATGCTCTCGTTGTTGTCGTTAGCCGGGTTTAGGGCTGATTCACTGGTTGTTTTTGGCTTTGGCGTGTGTGAGGATGTGAGACTTCAGGTTGGTTGACTGGGCAAATTTTTTGTTGCAGCCATCAAAGGGACACACATACGGGCGGTCTCCAGTGTGAATACGGACGTGTGTGCGCAAATTAAAGTCCAGAGAAAACCGCTTGCCACAGCCCTCAAATGTGCACTGGAGACGAGAGAGACTGAGTTAATGTTGCTCCATGTCTCAGCTTGGCTCACAGATAAACTGATCATATCATTTTTTTAAAAGGCAGGCATTACAGATGACAATAACAAGGTTTGTATATAACTGCTCTGATAAATCTAATAAAGCAAAGTATAATTCTGTAGCTTTTTCCAGCTGAAGGAAAATAAAGGGTGACACGCAGAAAGTGAAGAAACTCACCTGGAAAGGTTTCTCTCCTGTGTGTACGAGTTGATGCCTCTTCAGTTTTGAACTCTCGACGAAGGCTTTGCCACACTCTGCACAGACGTGCACACGAGGCCCGTGGGTATGCAAATGCTTTCTCATTGCTGAGTTGTCCCTGAACATCTTGGTACACCCCTTAGAGGGAGAGAAACAAGATGAAGCTAGTCACTCTGGAAATATTTACTTTACAGTGTAAATTTAGCAACTGAATCACATCGGCTCAGAGTGCTTAAATGTTCCTTATACCAATGTAATGGATGCATGTAAGTTCTCAGTAAGGTAATATCAATAATAAAGACATACAGTACAACTGAGTAAGCTTCTGTTCATGTATTTAACCATCATCTTTTGCACAGTGCTGTACAAACTGGTGTAATAAACAGAACGCTGCACTCACCTTGTGTGGACAGGCTATCGTCCTGGGTGCATCATCTTCTTTTACTTTTCTTGGCTTCATTCTGCAACAGAAATAAAAGTGGTCACATCATTATAGACTGTTCACACAACTATCTACACTCCTGAAACAGATAAACACTAAGGTTTTTTTTACTTAAAAAAATAAAATAAAAAAAACTTGTGTGCATAATGGGATAGGCCACACAGTCATTTGATTCCATATTATATTGTGCTGGTTTAACCATATGAATTGCATTACTTCTTTCACTTTTGCACAATCACATATTTTAATAATGTTCCTCTAACTGGCTTTTAGTGAAGCAAACCACTTTCTCTTTTGAAAACTGTTGCATGAATACATTTCATTTATTATGGCCCACCGAATTTGGCTCGCAATCATTTTGTCTGGGTGAACATCAATACTTACCGTGCAAACTCTGCCAGCTGTTTGGGGTCTGACAGGTCAATGCCTGGTATGCCTCCAGGAGGAAGCTTCTTCCCTGTCATGTATTCAGAATAATCTGGAGGAGAGTTTTCACCAGAGATTTGCTCCTCATGGTCTATGTCCTTCTTGTCATCTGAATGAGAGGGACAGATGTGTTGATAATTAAAACAGTACCAGAACATGTGGAACAAACTGATTAAAGCCATTTAGAGCTAAACCTTTATCACATCACCCCCACCCTCCCATTATTTCCAGCCACTCTCCACTGTTACTTATTTACTACTAATAGAAACACATGATAGAAAATACAGGTTTGGGCTTGAACGTCTGTATTCAAAACACTTACTTTGTGGACACAGTCACCAAATGTGTGATGGTGCATTTTAACGTAAATAGTGGGTAGTATTTTCTAAAAAATATATGATCGAGTAATAAAAGGGTTAAACGTTTAGTATTTTGTCATTTACATTCCTTTGCAAAAATATCAAAACTTTGAACAATCTCCCTGGAAATAGCTTTAATCTCGCTCATGATGCTGAAATGGTATGGGAAGATTCACACTGTCGTGTTTACAAGCATGTACACTTACTTACACTGGAAATACAATTGAGAAACTTATTTTTTATTTTTTGGACGTGTCACCTTTTAAACCATACAATGTTTTATATAGCCACTAGGATTTTTTTAAATTTTAATTAAATCATGCTTTCCGTGGCCAATGCACAGCACTACCAAGCTGAGGAACTACTTTTGGATATAGGAAATAGTTCGCTTGAACCATATGAACATATAAGGTGTGTTTAAGCCTCGGAAGTGTAAAGTATGAGGGGTTCCTGAAGGCACCACCACCACAGTTGAACTGAACTGCGCCACAGCGGC
The DNA here is from genome assembly GCF_020085105.1 of Siniperca chuatsi. Classification (NCBI taxonomy): domain Eukaryota; kingdom Metazoa; phylum Chordata; class Actinopteri; order Centrarchiformes; family Sinipercidae; genus Siniperca; species Siniperca chuatsi. Next base: position 14,864,104 of record NC_058056.1, read on the forward strand.
CTAGCGGAGCCAGCTGCACTCGCTCCCACTCTCGCCGCCATCTTCGTCGGCCAAATAAACGCCATTTTTTCGGGCCGCCATACTTTCTAGACCGGGGAAATATGGCGGCGCCCATCGACACATAAAACATGGCTTCCCATAAAAACAAAAACATTTCAAATGAAGTTTAAGTGGCTCCGAGTTGGGAAATAACTCCTACTTTAGCGGAGGACAAGGCCCCAACTGGGCCTAGTCACACGGCACACACGCTGAGAACAAAGCGGGGGACCAGCTTGCAGAAATTCACTCTGAACTTACCTGATGCCCACATAGTAACTGAAAACTCCCCCTCCAAAGTCTTTATCTGGACCTGCTTCTGTTCCCATTTTCTGCCCATTTCTCCCCCGCTCAGGTAGCTCTTTTTGCCCGCTTTCTTTCCGCTTCCAGCCTTCTTCATCCGGCCTGTCGACGAGCTTTTCCCGGCGACAGTAACGAGAGTCTGTTCGATAAAGTCCTCCTCCACGGCGGGTACTGGGATGAGGATTTGGTCCTCAAAACCGTCATCCGTGTGCAGTTCAGAGTCATCCTCGCCCACCACCTCTTCTCTTGTTTGCACCAAAATCACCTCTTGGTGCGAATGAATCGAGTTGGGATCGTCCGCGTCAAGAGGCTGTAAGGCGATCATCGGCTGGTGTTCACCGTCGTCTCCAACAACTGTTGTCTCGATTGTCTCTACTTCGATTTCGTGCAGTTCCACTATTTCGGCTGGCATTTCTGACCCATCCGTTTCTATGTACAGGGTGTCCCCTGATGCCATGATCAATTTTGTATTTCCTCCTAACTACTTGAATACTATTTTTTTTTTTACACTCTCGCTTTCCCTCCTGTCTACACTCAGCCTTCCTCCTCCCTCTCCAACAACAACTCCACACTCCTGTACTCTCGTCGCCAAAATGCTCCAGTTTTGAAGTCTCGCGTGATTTGGATAAAAAAAGTCCCGTTAAAATGTGTAACTCAAACATTACCTGTAGCGTTTTCTTTCTTTAGCGTATGAATTTATGGTCATAAAGATATTGAAATGAATGTAAATCTGTACGTTATCAATTATTTGTATGTAGAATTTCGTATTATTATTACATTATATAATTATTAATCAGAATATGTATTAATGCTTCACATTAATGTCTGACAACTCAAGCTAATGTAAATGAGGACGAACCATTACACCTGAGTCTTGACAAACATTTCAGCTTCTTTATTTGTACCATTTAATATGTCATTGCAAATTAAGATTGCATAAATATTACTTTCATTATTGAATAATATGCCGGCTATTTGTTTGATTAACTGCTTGGTCTATAAAATGTCACAAAAGTGTAGTGAAAATTATAATTTCCCAGAGGCCAAAGTGACACATTCAAATTGCTGGTTTTGTTTGAGCAACAGTCCAAAACCCAAAGATATTCAATTGACAACAATATAACAGAGAAAAACAACAACTTTTCACACTTAAGAAGCTAGAACAAACGAATGATTGGCATTTTTGCTTGAAACATGACTGAAATGATTAACTGATGGTCAAAATAGATGTATATCAATAAAGTCTATGACATCCATTATTACTAATTGCAAAATTTAACAGTGCAAATCAACACATTTCTTGAGCTTACTGTGTACACAGAAAGAAATCTGAACAAATCCAACAATTTGGAAACCATATGGTGGGAATGGTAGGAACTTCTCAAGAATGAAACTAAAACAGTATATTTCTGCTATGGCATCACTTATATACTAATAATTCCACTGATATTTAACATGTGCATGTCTCACATAATACTACAAAAGCAACATAAACATTTGCATGGGATTGGGATAAACAACCTTACAACAAGGCCTCTAAATATATAGTTGTATCATTACAGCTGTTTCTCATGAGAGAATGTAAAGATGCAGTTCGCGTGCTGGAGAGCATAAGGTTGAATACATCTCAGCAGGCGCACAGCCAACTTTGTCCCTCCCTGAGCTCGGGGGAGGAGCTTGTGATCACACCTTACACCTTCAGCCTGGAACCTGTGCGAGTGGGTGTGCCCAGATACTGTGAAGGTTTGATGACACACACAACGCCACAGAGCAGGTTGCCTCATTCAGAGAAAGGATAGTCATGGGGAAGACAGGTGGAAGAGACGACTTTGAATGGGTTTATAATGACCAGCCGCACACTTCAAGAAGAAAAGAAATTCTGGGTAAGAATTGAAAGAAAATAGAAAACTTTGTCAATGCTGTGAAATCTGCTGAGTTAAATGGCTGGTTGGTTTGTGTATTAAGTTGAAGTTTTTTGTTGTTTTTTTCTGACCACAACCCATTTATAAAATCGTAGCCGGTTAAACCTGTTTACCAGCTGTTGCTTAACGAGCTATCAGACCACAATGGATGCAAGGGACATGCTGAAACTGACATGCCACTAAAGATAAACACAGTTTTGAATAATTCACTTGCATGTTGATACATCATCCTTTTAAGTACATGTAGAAATATTAATTTAAACTCCCTTTAAAACCGCAGCTTTTTAAGGCAAAGATATTAATTACCTTGTAATTCAGTGTACATGGATGTCAAAGATAAAAGTACAGTATAATTCCCATTATAATTTTGACTAATATTTTAAAACATATTACATTAATGGATGTTTCTCACATTGTTTCCCCTCACAGTTGACTTAAACTGCTGTCTGCATTATTTACAGTATTTTATGACATTTTTTTAAGCAAAAGTCACTTCATTTTAGAAAGAGGGAGTGTACATATCAGCAGCAAATACAGTAAATGAACTTAGTCACCCATGATAGAGCATTATGATGTTAAAGTGTAGCTAAGAGAGAAATGGCATGTCTCACTCCTGACTATTAAATACCAGAAGATTTACTTAGTTCTGCTTGAAAATCCGGCAGAAGGCTATAATCTGTTCTTTTTGTGTAAACTAATCTGCCTCTCTGTCATCTTTTTCTCTGACTTGTGAGACAATAACAGTTTATTGAGATCAGGTGCAGGTGACAATGCCTCTGGGCTTGTTAGGTAACCAGACACATTCCCTGCTCATGGCAAACACAGATGCAATGCAATGCGTGAAAAGAAAAGGCTTTGCGAGAGTCGGGGGGGTCTGTATCAAGAACAGTTGTCTTTGGTAATCATCTGAACCTGTTGATGTATATTTGATCGTGGCTTTGTCCAGCAGTCACATGGTTGCAGGTGATGGTTTGCTTGACACCGCCGAGCCTTGAATTATTAAAATGTTTTGTTTTAATTGTCCTCTGCCCTGCCTTGATGGGAGAGGCAGAGGGATGCGAGTGTCAAAGGCTGTTCCTTTTACATTGTCGTGTGGGATGTTTTGATTTGACAAGTGGTTTTATGAATTGAACGGCTAATTGTTTGGCATGTCTGCTGCCTGTAGGTTTGGCTCGACTCGCATGTCATAAACTTTATATTACGGTGAAAACTGAGATATAACATACAAACACCTCCCCAAACACCTGCCATTATAGTAGCTTGTGAGATCACACGGCTGATTAATGGTTGTGACACTGCCTCATGGTCGATCATTTTTAGCAGCTCTGCAAAGGCGTGCAGTTGAATCTGAAATCATTTGTTGCTGAAGCTTGAGGCCGAAACCTTATACGGGTTAAGTATGTGACCATAAAGGTAAATGAAGTGAAGCTGAAATCCAGTGATGGCTGTACAGCATGTTTTGCGCGGTGGCTTTAAGCAGTTTAAAATGTTTATTTCATGATGTCTGGTTATCGATTTAACTTTATGCCCTCTGGGTCGGCTACAATGCCAACACCTGAGGATTTAAAGCCCATAAACACGGCTATAAATAACACGAGTAAATGACACATTGGAGGGTAGTTTAAATCATACAGTCAGGGGCTTAGCACAAGATTGTGGACCCTGTACATAGGCATCCTCTATGGGCCCCTCCCCGCATCCACGGCTATGTATACTCAGCCAGCCCCCCCATGCTCCTGCATACAGTAGATTAAAAAGGAATATGTACTTAATATTTTGGATCAGTATCTTGATAAATTATTGTTTTAAAATAAGTAACCATATAGGGGGGAAGTAGGGAATTCCTCTTGGCTACACATTAACTGAATAAAGACGGTTTGGTCTGTAAAGGGGAGACCTACATGCCCTAGAAATGCTACTGAAACCAGGCTCTGCTGTTTTTAACCTACAGTTTACTATGGTGAGCTAATTTACATAAAAGCATTACAGAAATGACCTGAAAGCGTAGAAGCAGGCCAGATTTGCATTAGCCTTAACCCCTGCGATCCCGGATTTTGCATGGATAGGACGAAACCCCTCCTGACTCATTTGCACCAAATCTGTTTAACTTGATGGGCTGTAAGGTATGGCCAGTGTAACAAATCAGAGGCTGTATGTCCTAATACACACTCTGTTCGAGTACATTTATGTTGTAAATGTCTTATGAACTAAACCTAGTTCTTTTTGTAACGCTGAATGTTTTAAACCACTGCCTTGTATCTCCCTTCATGTTGTGTCCCTCAGCAAAACAACACCTCTGCCAATTAAAAAATGACTTTTGTCAGCAGGCTCTTCCCAGGAGAAGGGCTAGTACATTGCCACATGTTTGATTGTGTTCTTTGGGATACACAGTATTGTGACAAAGTATTACACAGAGATAAGTTGAAAATGACAGTGAATGAGTAAACAGTTTTCTCTGCTGGATTCATGATAGATATTTTACTGTCTTTACATTTCCTACATAATTATTAAAAAAATGAAATTAATCTGTTACATTTTTTTCTCCCTTTCCACTACTTCCATTAACCCACTATTTCCTTTTTTTCATTTGGTTGCCTTTACTGTCCTCCGCTTTTCAACTCCCTAAACCTTTAATCCTCTTCTGCTCTTGCTACATCCTTTATTTCCTACAATCCTCTCATCCCCTTTTCTGTTGGTTTCTCTCCTCAGCCAAATATCCAGAGATCAAGACTCTGATGGGTCCAGACCCCCAGCTGAAGTGGGTGGTATCAGGCATGGTCCTAACCCAGCTCATGGCCTGCTATCTGGTCCGCGACCTCTCCTGGAAGTGGATCTTCTTCTGGGCTTACGCCTTCGGAGGCTGCATCAACCACTCCCTGACTCTGGCTATCCACGACATCTCTCACAACGTGGCCTTTGGCAACAAGCTGGCGAAGTGGAACCGCTGGTTTGCCATGTGGGCCAACCTGCCCATCGGGTTGCCTTACTCTGCCTCCTTTAAGAAGTACCACATCGACCACCATCGGTATCTGGGTGGCGACCAGCTGGATGTTGACATCCCAACAGACATTGAGGGATGGTTCTTCTGCACCCCAGCCAGGAAGGTGCTCTGGCTCTTCCTCCAGCCCTTCTTCTATGCCCTTCGCCCATTGGTGGTCAATCCTAAGCCAGTGTGTCAGCTGGAGATCCAGAACGCAGTTGTTCAGCTCACAGTAGACTTAATTATCTACTATCTATGGGGGCTGAAGCCCATTGTTTACCTTATTGCGGGTTCTATCCTGTGTATGGGATTGCATCCTATCTCTGGACATTTCATAGCTGAGCATTACATGTTCCTGAAGGGACACGAGACATATTCTTACTATGGATCACTGAACTTGATCACCTTCAATGTTGGGTATCACATGGAGCACCATGACTTCCCAAGCATACCTGGCAGTAAACTACCTCAGGTGAGACTGTGTTACTGTGATAAATCATGACCACATTTCCAACAGGTAAACTCTGAACTCGAGTCATTTTTTCCGAGACTATTTTTAGCTGAGGGGTAGAGTATGAGGACGGCTGCAGCACTTGCACCACCACTGGGTGTGGGCAGATAAGACGGGCCTCTCCTGTCTTTCAGAATCAAACAAAAAGGTATCTGCAAATGCCACATTTTTTCTATCAACTGCAAATATTTATCAGATGAACGGCCAGGCTTTGTAACTGATTAACTGCTGCCTCTCGAGCACCACAAGTGCACGAAGAGATTCAAAGTGAGATACCTCCCTGACAACTGCTTTATTTAAACAGTTTGAAAATTCTTTAGTTTATGAGCTATTTTTGTTCCTAACAGAGGGAATATTACCCTTTTTTAGATTAGAAGAATCTGTTTTTGAACTATCAAGTGATACATTTTCAGGATTTAAAAAAATCACTCTGACATTTTATATCTATTCCATTCTGTGCCCGGTGGTGTTTTTTTGACAGAAAGTGTAAAGGCCTTTATGATAAAAAACTGTGCAGTGAGTTTTATTGTTGAACAATGTAGTGAAATGTTTCTATCAGCCTTTGTTTCTGTTATCTGATTGTCCTAGTGAAATAAGGTGTCATGTTGAATTAGACCTGAATTAGTCCCTTAGGTGCTTCTGACACTTTACATCTGAAATTTAGATGTCATATATTTATATATATATTTGACGTACAGTTGACATTCTTATTGTTTTCTAAGCTTTCATTCTCACTCTTAGTGTTTTTCTTATTGGCAGGTTAAACAAATCGCAGCAGAGTATTATGACTCCCTGCCTCAACACTCTTCCTGGACCCGGGTATTATGGGACTTTGTGTTTGACGACAGCATCGGCCCCTATGCCAGAATCAAACGGAAATACAAGCTAAGCAAGCAGGAATAGATCTGTGACTGATTATGTTTCCCTTTAACATGAATGTGAATTTGAGTCAGTTAAAAATCTAAGGACCACTGAAATATCATCGCAGTTCAAGGAAATGGGAAGAAGATTTAATGTTACAACTTACCCCTATTTTTTCATGCTTCTATTCGTGCTATAAACAGAAGGCCCATTGTCATGACACAGTGATGGCAGTGATACAAAAAGGACAATATAATGAAACACTTATATTTCCTTAACTGCAATAATAGTATTCAACAGAAAAAAAACACATTTTTATAGGATTATGGTTGCATACATTCTCATGAGGTTTTACAGAGATGTCATTAGCTTTTCCTGCCTATAAGCATTACATCAAGCTACTTAAAAGTTTATGAATGTGAGAATTGAGGCTCACATTGCCTCTCAGCTAACTTAATACAATTTCACATCGATCATGCAGAACAGTGCTGAGGTTGAAAATGAGCAATGAAACTTACCTTTCAGTAAAAGGAGCCTTTTCTTTGGTGACGCGCCATTCTGCTTATCTGCAGCTCCATCGTGCTGTAAATTGTTTGATTACATCTACTGGGAGTGGACAAAATAATAGAAACACTGTATAATGCAAAAAAAGTAGTTTCAGGTTGAGTCTCATAATGTTTGGTGCTTTTCAAAACTGTCAGGGGTGCTGAATGAACTCAGTGGTCATTTCATGTTGCTCGGCAAATATCCCATTAAGACTCTTTCAGTCAGTGTTAGTGAGAGTCTTCTTGTGACTACTGGTTCTCCTCGCTCGTGCAATTTTCCTATTTTTGGCCTTTTCGCCATATTACATAATTTTTGTGTGGTCATGGCCGATGCACCACCAATTCAGGTAGTGAGAAATATTAATCACAATATTCATGTTGTGAGTATACAAGGCAACACAAGAAAACTTGTACAAGTAGGCTAAATATTCACTGCCTGAATTGCTTTGCATCCAACACAAAATACAAAATCATATGTAATGAGGTGACGAGAAAAACCTCAGAAATCAAAGTGGTCACAAGTAGTCCCGGACCTTCACTCAATGAAAGTCTTTTAACAACAGCAAAGTAACACTTCTGACTTATAAATAAAAACATTACAAGCTCTACCAAATTAGCATTTACTGCAGAGCTATTGTATTGCACGGTGTTTGTTATCTTGTCCACCCACTGTTTGTACTTAATCTGTGTTGTGATTGATAAGCATGATCTTTGTTGTTTCTATTTAAATGACTGTACTATATATGAAAACACTAAAAAAGATCATTTATAAGAAGAAACTACTATAAAGAAGAGTTTGTGTTTGATTTTCCATTGCCTGTCTGTTTTGTGGTAACCAGATGTGACCTTTTTCTTTTATTTCAACATATTTAAGTATAACCTGAAAGGTGAAAACCATGTAAACTTTCCACATGTATCAAAACACAAGGGAGCGCACACACACACACACACACACACACACACACACACACACAGCAGGCAGGGTATTGCATTTGATTTGACACAGTCTATCGTTTTTGTTTGAATGAATTTACTTCCAGCTTTTAAATCAGAACGTAGTTGAGAGCGGACAGAGCGGATAGAATGCAACAACCGATATTCAACCAAGTCCTTCCTGCAAAGACACATTTAGCTACCATCACATAGGCCATTCACTTTCTGCACATTCTTATCTAGGTAAGATTTGCATATTGCCAGAGCAACCCCCTTAATTTTTTTTTTCACATTGCTACCATTATCAAGTTCAACATCTCATATATAGAAAGGGGAATATTCATGGAAACAAACCACTATAATAAATGTACCACCGTTTGTAATTTTTTCCCCAAACCAAATAAAAAAACAAATTTATAGAAATGGGGGTTTCATGCATACTTGGGAGGTTCACAAAGCATAGGATGACTAATAGATAGTACTACATTGTTTTATATCTAGGTAAAACCAGGTGGCACATTTACACGTATCGGCCTGTTTTGTGAATGATCCCCAAGTTTCAATGATCTCACACATCTGAACGGGCAGAGAGAAACGTGTACCTCGCTCACACTGGAGTTGTAGAGCATACTGTTATTGTGTGTTATCTGAGTAAGTGCCAAAAAATTGATTGCTCATTTGTAATGTGTTAAGCCTTGGATGTGGAGGAAAGAGGTAATTTAAGTTGCTAATTGTGGTTCAAACATTAACATGTTTTCCCAACATCTCTGGAGAGAAAAGGTTAGACACACAACACCAGTATGAACAAGGTCATAAAAAGCCTGTTTTTGTTTTTTTCAAATATGCCAGTCTGGGGCAGGTGAGTCTGCAGCACCATGATGCCCATATTGTGCTTGTTATCATCAAATAGTTAGGGATAAACTAAACAAAAAATAATACAAAATACAAAAGGCTGACATAAGTGGTGTGTAAGATTCCTTTCTCATTCTCTAATATCAATAAAATACTCATTGCTATCAACAGCATCATCATTATCACCACAGTTTTTAAATAATAAAACAGTAAAAACTTAGAAAACAAAAATATTTTCTTCTTAAGACTTGGACTGAACAGAGAACAAAGAGTTGCAACACCGGGCTGACTGAGTCTATAGGTGCACAGAGAGGACCACAACAACAAACTCAGTACGAATGTCCGTCCATACTTCAATTCATCTTTTACTACATTTTTCATCCTCTGTTTGAGTTCATCAGTCCTTTTAATCTTTCTTTACCCATCCTTCTGTTTCTTCTGCTCCTCTGTCTCATTAACCCACTTATCTCTTATTATCTGTTTCCATCTTCCGTTTTTTCGCTGTCCAGCAGACTCAAATGTTGGCACAACATCTCTGCAACTTGCATCATGGCATCGCAAGGTCACAGAAACATTGAGAGAACATTCCCTGGTCCTCGCGTCTGTGCATCTGCATGTCCATCCTCCTCCAGCTCCTCCTCTTGCTCTCCTCCTACTGTTGCTCAGATGAGATTAGGATGTACTGATTCTGCCGATTTCTTGTCTGATGGCTGCACAAAAAGAACACAGCATTTTAGGGAGTAAAACTTTCTGCTTACTATGAATTATTAATCAACAAGCTTTTTCATGTTAGGATTTTACTCAAAATAGTAAAATTTTACTGCCAGCGAGTTGTAAAAACTAGTGTGTGGAAAAGATTAAACATTAAACATGCATTGCAGCCCCTGGATACTGCGATGAACTTTACAAGCATTGCTTACCATTAATGATTTCATCTTTCACCTTATGCAACTCACGTACAACTTCATCCAAAATTTCCTGCAAAACAAGACCTGCTTGTGAGTTCAGCAACAAAGGGTGTGTAAAATCGTTAATCTGCACAGTACTAAACCCATAAAATCCTTTATGTAATAAAACACATTGGAAAATTATACCAACCTGTTTCATCCTGTCAAATTCTGTGTCTGCTTCACTAGTGCTGCCAATGGGTCTCACTCTGCAACACAAAAGAATACATTTATTGAATATAAAAGCAGCCGAGTGTTTTATTAGCGGATGAGTGTTACACACTACATATTTAGGGGTTACGTGTTGTTAAAAGGGTTTTTGTTAAACGTAAGCACAGTTTAGGCAATTCTTCTTATCTATATTTAATTTCTATTATTTGCACTAGTGCCTGTAGTGCAAAGGATGAGATTTATGCAGAAATCCCTGAGGTTAATGCTAGAGGTTTCTATTTCATATGTAGACCATGCTCTCTTTCTCCCTTCACTCCGCATCCTCTTATCAACAGACCTGGACACCAGTGAGGACTTGTCTGCAGAGTTGGATCGTTCCCATGGCTTCTTCACAGCATCTGGCGAGGGGGAAAGCACACATTACATAAAATCAAACAACTCAACAAAAGATATCTCAAAACCTGTAGTATTATGGAACTAATGTACTGGCTGTGTTATACAATAATCTGGTGAGTAGGCTGTTCTGTACCTGTTGAGTTCTGATGACCTGGCCCTCGACCACTAGAGTCGTCCTACAGCAGAGACAGAAATTATTCTAAGTTTCCCAAAGAGGTTAAATTTAAAATCACATCTTAAAGGAACAGTTCGACATATTGGGAAATACACTTATTTGCTTTCTTGCCAGGAGTTAGATTAGTTTGATACCACTCTCATATCTGTATGCTAAATATAAAGCCACTACCAATAGCTGATTAGCTTAGCTTAGCACAAAGACTGGAAACAAGGGAAAAACAGCTAGCCCTGATAGTAACAAAAACTGCCTACCAGCACCTCTAAAGCTCACTAATTGACAGGTTATATCTTGTTTGTTTAATCCATACAAAAACATTAAAAAAGCAAGTTGTGGTTTTATGTCAAGTGCCGGACTATTTCTTGGTAACTGTGCTCAGTCAAGAAACAGTCTGGCACATGACCCCCTGTAAAACCATAACTTTTTACACTTCAGTTTGTACAGATTAAACAAATGAGATACAAAGTATTACAGGTGCTGGTAGGTGGATTGTGTTACCTCTGAACAGAGCCAAGCTAGCCGTTTGGCCGGCTTTAAGTCACAAGACTTACTTCATCAGGTTTCTCTGAAGCTTTCCGTCTATGAGAGGGGGAAATGAGTACATGAGCAAACAGTGAGATACAAATTACTCGTAACTAGTACAGAAAGATTGAGACAGGGATACAATACTACTGCAAGAGCTTTTTGAGATAAACATTTACTGCAAGTAAAGCGGAACCAGGAAGACCAAAATGAAAATGTTGGTATAGTATGTGCAGAATGGCTGACAGAACAGGTATTTTCTCGTATTATGATTGTGTGTGTGTGAGACTGTTTTACCTGCGGGCCAGTAAGGCATTCATCTCCTGCATCAGTCCCTCCCCACCACCGCCACTGCCACCACTAGACCGGTTGGAGTCACTTTTGCCACCAGAACCAGGCGGACTGCTCTCATCCTGAAGAACACATTACAAAAGGGGTTTGTTGCTGTGGGCCAATGGGTTTCTGGCCTGAGAGCACTCTTTGTCTCCTTACGCCTGTGCCCCCACCCCCATAAAATACATAAATAACATGGCTTCAACAATTAACTACTGATTAAATAAAACCAGACGGACTGGGCCTACATCTCCTGAGCTTTAACCATGGAGGCTCACCCTATGTACTTTACGTAGTTTGGCTCCAGCTAGTGCTGCAGCCAGTCCTGAGGGTTGGTGCTGGACCCCTGGCGGGCCCCCAGGAGGCCCTCCACCAGTGGGCAGTGGAGGGGGCATGGGTGGGGGCACTGCCATTGGTGGCGGTGGACCCGGTGGTGGTGGTGGGGCTGGAGGACCAGCCATGGGTGCTGGAGCAGCAGCTGGAGGAGGTGCCACAGAAAGCATAGATGGGTGACCTGCAGAGACAGGGGGGCCTGGGAGGGGCAGAATTAGATATTGGTTAATGGCTATATGGCTTGATTTACCATTCTTGCCCCTTGAAAGCTTGTATGAAGACTCGAGGAATGATATGCACTCTCACTGTATAACGAACACCGAACAACTGCTTACTGCAAGACTGCTGGCCACTGGGCAGCACTTGTGCAGCAACTGGAAATGATTTACACAATACAGTAGAGATATTCATGGGAAGAGGGATATTGGTTATTTGGTAAATTGGCTGACTATAAACAGTAGGCAAAATGGGTAAGAGTAAGTTTTAAGATTTTCAACTTTACAGGCAGCCATTGATTTTACTTCATTTTAGTGCAGTCTGAAAGTTAGATTATTGTGTCATGGTAATACAGTTGCAAATGGGGATGGTTTTGAAAACTCCACCTTGGGGGTTCAGTGAGTGCAGGTGAGAAAGTCAAATATTCGAGACAGCTGAAAGCAACAAACTGCTTAAGCCTGCACATTATCCTTTAACAATGTTGACCTTTGCGACATTGCTTGTGAAAGTGACAGCGGCAGCCAAATAAAACAATAACAAAATTCCTTGAATATACTGTGATTCAAAACAGCCTGCAACTACATAACCATGTGACAATAATGTTACTTTGATGACAAAATAAAAGTTGACTTTGATCAATTTAAGTAGGTTTTAAAGTCTTTGCAGGATGACTTCCACAGCGTAGTTAAATGAATGGAAAGCTAAGGCTGCCAGGAGGTAGATCTAAAAAATGTATGTCATACTTTAGTATTAGGACAATGATACATTTTTATTGTGTTGTCTCTGTACTCTACTACATTGGATTTGAAACAATGACTGAGATTAAACAGAAGACACGTCACATTAGTAATAGCACAGGTGTAAATAACAATTAATGACGTCTGAATTCCATTTAGCTGCTTCAGTTTCAGGGTCACGCTGGCTCACCGTCACACTGTCATGGCTCACTGAGACACTTGAATAGAACAGAGCCGTCGTTAATGTTATTAGTAACACCTGTGCTTTTCATGCTACAACAAGTCAAAGGCCTATTGTCCTGCTGGTGCTGAATTTGGAGAACTATGTACAAAAAGATCAATGAGTTCTACACTGTTCAAACAGTTTGTCATTCACATTTGTTTTAAAGGCTCTGCACACCCACACAGGTGTTTTCAATTACTCTGGCTGATTATACCTCTAGTCAGATTGACTAGACATGATGAAAAACTTTATGTACTAATTACATTGATAACAGTTGTCTCACTGTATAAGTCTCACCCTACAGCTGCGACGCTCACAGTCCTGAGATAAGGTCTAACATAAGTGAAAACACCTGTGTGGGAGGACTATGGGTGTGTAGGGGTTTTAAGGGCTGATGTATGCATATGGCATTTTTAAGCTTCTTGTGTAGCATTATGGGTGAGGTGCATTCACTAGAGTGAAAATGCACCCCCTAGCACATGACCCACCCCACACACACACACACACACACACACACACACACACTGTACACATGTAACATCCCTCTGCTGAGAGACTACCTCCTCCTCTCTCCTCCTCATACTTACTGCTGCTGACCATGGGGGCCTGCTGGGGGACGGGGGAGGGGGTCTTCTTGGGTGAGCCCCCATCAGACATGGCAGTGTAAGAGGGGGGTGAGGAGGAGGAGGTGGAAGTAGTGGTGGGGGGCTGGGCTTGCTGGTAGTACACCTGCTGATGTTGTTGTTGTTGCGGATGCTGTTGCTGCTGAGGGTGGAAGGTGGATGCGTATTGGGGCTGGTGGCTGGGGGCAGGGCCTGGGGCTGTCTGACCTATTAGAGGAGGCATGGAGACGGCCTCGCAGTACTGCGGGGTGAGTGGCAAATGCTGAGAATGAGGAGAGTAGGAGTCGTCTGGCTGGCCATTGGAGTGAGGGTGGGGCTGGTGCTGGGGGTACTGGTGAGGGCCCGTCACGGCACTTGGGTCAAGAGGTGGGGGCTTCATCCTAGTGCTCAGTGGGGGGAGGGGGTGAGCCATCGGGAGGACAGGCTGTGGGGGCAAACCCTGCTTCACAGGCATGGCCATCATAACTGGAGGGGAGGAGGAAGGGGGCAACTGGGCGTACATTTGCTGCAAATGGGAGGCGGACCAGGTGCCGTGTTTAGGGGGGAGCATGATGTCTTGTTGTTGCAGTTGTTGCTGAAGGTGTAGGTGGCGGGCTGCTGTGGGAGGAGACAAGGGGATCTGACGGACCTGTCGGCCCTGGGTGGTCACTCCTGCCTGGACTGGGGAAAAGGCTGAGGCGAGCGAGGTGGAGAGCTGGGAGGAGAGCTGGGCCTTATCCCTAGCAGCCCCCGCCTCTTTCTCCTGAGAGGGAGAGGAGGAGGCGGAGGAGGGAGGAGAGGAGGAGGCCATGCGGACGTAGGAGGGTGGCAGTGTGCTAGCCCTGTACTGTCTGTACTCAGGAGGAGTGTCTGGGTGGGTGGGAGGGGTGGAGACTTTATATTGGAGAGTGGAAACGACTGTGACGGGCAGAGAGAGAAAGACAGAGAGAGGAGAGAAAGGAAGAGGAGATGCAGACGAAGAGGAGGACGAAGGAGGGCAACAAACAAAGGAAAACAGAAAAGAGAAAAACGTGAGAAGAATGAAAAGCAACCAACTGAGCAACCAAGCAAGTAAAGATGAGAAAATCAGGAGCAATCCAAAAACGGAAGCCAATAGCAAATAAGAAAGAATCAAAATATCATAAAAAGAACAAGCAGCAGAATGCAACATGACTGAGCCATGGTCAGAAAGCATATGGCATTTCCCCCAACAGTAGCTGGAAGAAAGAGATGGCAGTAGAGCATGTTGCAGGGACAGGGGGGCACTGATATCGCCACTGACAGCAGGGACAAAGGAGGATGTTTAAGTCTGTATGTGCATTTAAGGGGCAGACTTGAACATTTATATGTGTACATGGATAAAAAAGCATAAGGGCATACAAACTGGGGAGTAGTGGTTGAAACTAAGGCAGGAAACACTAACACAAACCACAGTGGGAAAGCCTGTTTACCTCTAGGAACCTGGAGGGTTGGAATCTGGTATTTATTAATGATGAAATCACCTGTTTGCTGTGGGAAAGTAAAGTGTGCTCTGCCTGACCCAACACTGATAATTTCCCTCATAAAAAACAAAACAAAGCAGAGCAAATATCCATTTGCTCCCCAGCGCCGTTGTTTATTGACAGTTGGAGTGTGCTGTTAGGTTTTTTTGTTGACAGGTTTTTTCTAAAATGTTTGTGTAGCTAGGAGCAAACACTATGCCAGCGTGCGTATGAGAGAGTGTGTGTGTTAATACAGTTGGGTGTGGTGTTTGTTTAAGCCTCACCTGATCCTGACGTTCGTCGCTCCCTCTCCTTGTGCATCTGATGTTGGTCCATCATCCTATGAATTGGAAGGATGTCACTGCTCTTTAAGCTGTCATTTTTAATGAGTCTGTTTCAATATCCTCTCTGTTTATAATGCTATCAACGATTAACAGACCAGAACATTAATGGCTGCACTGTCCTTAAATTAAGATCTGAAGAGGTTTCTAGAGATCATAGTGCCACAGAGTTAGAAGTAGCAGGAGCAAAGAGGACTATGACACTTTGTTTTGTATTTCCTTTCAAAATGTCTTCTTCCATATGCTCAGAATTTTAATAATATATGTATTAATGTTTGCTTTTCTGTGCAAAGACAGCTTCATGTATGCTCTTGTATACAGCAGTTAGAAATCATACCTCCTCTGTGCCTCGCTTTCCTCTGAGGAGGGCCCATTTTGGCGCTGGACGACTGGACCTGAAAGACGCAAGGTGAAAAAAAGATCAACCACATTTAAAAAATAAAATCAATCCACACATCAGCCATCATCTGTACTGGTGACAGACAGATTAAACGGGCTGATTATCTAGCATTTTGAGATAATTGGCATCAGCCAATGGCTGCGCTCACAAGGCCGATAAACAAAAAATGTCTGAAGACAGTGTGGCTGCTGTGGAACAATGTTAGCGCTCCACCTTGTGAGTTTTGGGAAGGTGGTGAAAAAGTTAGTTTCGAGCCCTGTACTATAACTCTCATGCATCCTGCTGTAAACGTTTGCCTCAATTTTCACAGTCATCGTCTTTTCTAAATGTTAACACATTTCTCCTATCCTAAATGACAACAAATCTAATCTAAAACTGTTACTGGCTAGCGTTAAATATTTACTATGTTATAATGTATAGAATAATGCAGTCGAATGACGTCACTTCTGACATACTGTACCCCGCTCTCCCTTAAATGCCAGTCATGTTCTGAAATCTACACCATAACCCAATGTGTTTTTCTATTTCATTAATTAATAAACAATGGAATTATACATGACTTTTCTTTGATTTGATATCGGCATTAAATACCGGCTATCGGCCGCCCTGCACTCTAAATATCGGCATCGGCCATTGAAAACCCCATATCGGTCGACCAATAATCTGTACTACTAATTAAATTAAGATGCTAATCCACAGCTCTCCTTTTATGTGTAAACTTTCTGTACTTTTTGATAATTCTAGTGCTGAAACAATTTATATGAGTGTACTACAGAGAGAGAGGGTCTGTGGCCAAGGCCTGGTGCCCATTACGCCTCAACCTTCTGTCCTTTTAAAGTTTCTCTTCTCCTTCTCTTCCTTTGGTCTCTTTATTCTATTTACTTGCTGTTTCACTTCTTGTTTGTATTTACTCTTCACCCCTCCCACTTCTTCCCCGTTCCTGGTCTTTCTTTCTCTTCTCTGGCCACTGATCTCCCTCTCTTCTTCAGTCCTCTCATCCTCACTATCTCTTTACTTCCCGTCTTCTGATGATCTCTACCTTTTCTCCATTTATCCCCCTTTTTTGTCCATTTTTCTACTTCTGTTTTTCCTCACCCATCTGTTCACTGCATTAAAGTGCATTGGTAGCTTTGTTCTTTTTACTCTGCATTTAGTTTCTATTTGTCTCTATTAGATGTGTGCCTTTATAGTCACTCTATAAAATGTTTAGTGTCTTTCTAGATTGTTTTCATTGTAGCATTCAGAACAGGGCTAAACATAGACAACTAATACATGTAACATCTTTCAGTCTCTGTATAATATGTGTGAGATCAATAGGGAGTAATTGTGAGACACATTTCCATCTGTAAAAAAGCCCTCAAAATCATAATCATCTTATATAAAACAGTCCCAGCAGAGAGTGCAGGAACACAAGCTGTGTTTACTGAATGAACAGACCACAGCAGGCATCATGTGAGGTACTTTGCTCCAGAGAGCCAACAAGCTGTTTATAATGTAATTTGCTCAACATGTTGCCAGCCACAGGAATTTCAACTGTAAACCACAGCAGAAAAGAATCTAAGAGCGGAATAAACAGAATTATCACAGGAAAAGATCATGCAAACATGAAATCAAAACATATTTAACACAAGGTAATGGATTCTAGAGTACAAAACATCAGCGTTTAAGTCACTATGTCAACACTGTTTAATGAAGTCACCATCAACTACGATCATTTCAGTTTAGCACTTTGCTTGTTGACCAACTGCTGTAGTTGGTCAACACGTCTTCAGCACCCCCCCCCAACACTGAGTGGCAGAGTCTGAGCCTCATTCTGGGGCGGCTATTAACAGGGAGAATCAAGGAGAGCGCTTATCAAATATCACCAGAATACCAGTCATTAAACTTCAACGCCCACCGTGACATCAAGAACACACCCATGGGTGATATTTCCGTTGGCTGTGTCAGGAGCATGGGGGTGGCGGGCGGGGCAATGGGGACAGTCAACATGAGGCAGAGCTGTGGCTGGATCACAGCGAGGGCTGAAAGTGACGATTTTGCATTCATTGTAATTTAGCATCAAATGTGTCCTTTTGACTGTCAGATAGAGCACGACAAGAGCTTTCCATTAATGTATTATGAGTGTTTTTGGCTAAAATGTGACCAATTTTGCCTAAAACTCCTTAACTTGAAGTGAAGTAATATGTATTTTAGTTACTAGATTATTTTATTTCTCCATATTTTTATTTTACTACTTTTTTCCCACTGTACATACGTACTGTCTGTCTGTCCAGGAAGAGGAATCACTCCTGTGTTACTTTCAGGTTTATTCCTTTTGTCCATGTCTTTTCCTGAATTATGGGCTATATAAACTAAAATGACTTGACTTTAGCTCCAAACCCTTAATGTGTAAGTGGTGGGTTTTGTCATCAGGCGGTAACTGACTAAGCATGCTGACATGCTTCAATTCATTCTGCCACAGCTGGCCTAGTTGGTGGATTTCTTGTTGTGCTACTATAACGAGAAGGGTTGAAAAAGAAAAAGAAGTGAAAGAAAAGAAGTGACGCCTGGAAGATGTCTTGTTTTCCTCGCTCCTTGACACTTCCCTGAACTCTGCTTTTTAGCTCATGGTAATTATGTGCTCCGCTGGCAAAGCTGCACGTTAAATTTAGCAAATATCCTGAGGGTTAAAAGCAAAGAAACTCCCTCTCTCTGCAAGATGAGCGTACACTGAAATAATAACTTACTGTTTGCTCTGATCAGGCTTAATTAAGCATTTTACATTTCTACAATTCTTGAATAAGCTTTCAGATCACAATGAATGTGATGCTAAGAGGGAGTTGATGGGTGACAGTAGAAGGCTTTGTAAATACAGGTTTTCTGTTTAAGTATCAGCATGACACCCTGTTTTTTAATTGTTTAATTTTAATTGTTTGCACCGCCTGTAATATTTGTTGCAGAAACATAAACATCTAAGAAATTATTCAAGAATATAAAGATACAGATACAAATACAACATTACTCCATTATGTATTTTTTTGTAGCTGAAACTTCAGGGATTCACTTTTTAAACACAACCCGGAGCTTTTTATTAACACTTCACAACCTTTCTGCAGACATTAACAAGGTAGATGTGAAGGAGACAATTATCACCCCGTGTACTGCATGTTTATCTGTGCATATGTGTATGTGTATGTGTGTGCGTGTTTCTACTGCTGACATGGTGTATGGTATACTGCTCTGGCTGTTGCCATGGTGAAGGTCAAGGAGGAACAGGAAGCCCAGGGGAAGAGAGGGCCTGATCAGACTTGTAAGCATTTTATGGGAGCTCAGGAGACCAGTGTGTGGGCGTATGTGTCAGTTGTCTCAATGTGATCAAAGAAAAATAAATGATCCCCCCTCTCTCTTGTACTGCATCATTCTTTCTTTAAACACTCACAAGGCCACTTAATTAAAAGATGATGGATTACTAACAACAGAAGAAGCAGCAACGAGACAAAAACAGACAGACGGACACAATCACTTTGCTACCTTCACTTAAAAATGACACATCTCAAAGTCACTTTTATTCAGATTTGTACTCTTGGAATCTGAATGCTCTCTGGATGTCTTGTGTGGCAATACCCCTTTTAATTCTCTTAGTTTTCCCAAAGTCACTGATAATAAGGCTACCTGAGTAGTTTAGGATTACCTGTCTCAGTTACTGAAGTACAAACTGCCATTTCATTACATATTGGTAAATCTCCTGGTCTGAACAGATTCGTTGTTGAGTTTTCATCATTTTCAGGCTCTCCTTCACCTTTCCTGGCAGACGTGCACAAAAAAGGGCCACTTTTCTCTTCAGTGTATAGTTAGAGGCCAATTTCTTTTTTAAATGTAGGGTAGAAAAGAAGAAAAAAATAAAGTTCTTATACAAACATTTGTATTAATTTCTTGGACTTTTCTCTAACCTTTGCCTTTTCTCTAACTGTCAAATGGACAGTTTTTTGAACCTCAAAACCATCTGAGAAGTTTAGAGTGGATATCACTTTGGTGGACTGCTAACAACTCATAGACATCTGAAACTTGACAAAGAGCCCCAATGAGAAGCAACATATTTCTATAAAGACATATTTCTCTACAGCGCAACACTTACTGAGGATGATGATGGCTGAAGAAACCCTTCTGAGGACACCAGGTGAAATCTCTGGAGTCAGCATGATGAGAAACTTACTCAGTACTATATGATACTTTCTATGTAACTATGTTACTTCTTTCAGCAAGAAGTAGCATAAGCAATGTGTTTAAGTAAGTATGGAAGTGTTTCCCATGAACAGAGACACTTTTGCCTTGCATGACGAGGCCCATGATCCCACATCCAAATGCACCCAAAAAAAGGAGGGCTGCCATTTGAGCACGATGGGGTACGACATTAAGGCTCCATATGAGATATTTTAGCCACCAATAGGAGAGTCACAAGGATGGGATGGGATGACAACGCAGTTAAAACACTCACAGATATTCTCTCTCAGTATCTTGCGCTCACGCACACACACACACACACACACACAGCTTATAAGTAGCTCGTAACCAGAGCTGGTCAGAAGTTATTTAGTAAACTAAAAAAGTTGCCGTGAGTTTGGCTTCAAATACAGTTCAGGGTAGTCTGCGAATTTAACAACATGTCTCTAATCATGCTGCTTTCCTCTACAGAGTTGTGATTTTTTATTTTTAAAAGGACTCAAAAGTAAATTATTACATTGAAAATACAAAAAAAAAAAAAACTTAAATGAAGACAAATTTCAGTCAGAAACCAACCAGCTCCTGATATCATTGTTATTGGTTGGTTTAGTGTGCAGAGTGTAACTGCAGTGCATGTTATTAGCCAGCAGAGGGCAGTACAGCTTAGTTGTAGTAGTAGTAGTTTAACTTCATAGGCTTTGAACATTGTGTAGTGCAGTGTATTGAATGTGGACATACAGTAAAATCAACAATTTAGATTATTGTCATAAGTGGCGTTTAAAGTATCACTACAATATTCTCAATCATCTTCAACATGCTTCTGCTGTCTGTATACAATGTACATCCTGTTTAACAGGTTTAATCAGAAAGTGCTTGTTAAAGAGTGTCAACATAGTCAAAACAAACTGGAAACATTCAAAACTATGTGGATTATTTGACTGTGGTTACCTGACCTTCTTTTGAGAGCAAAAATAGATTTAAATGGATCACAGATGACAGTTAAAGACACTCGATTGTAATTTGAACCGAAGTCCATTTAAGGTTCCATTAGCAGATTTCCAACACCAGTTTAAGATTCAAAAACTTCAATCTCTCATTTCTCTGTTGAAACGAGCCATTTAGTTTGACTCAAACATTCAGAAAATGTCTTAGAAAAACCTTATGGCCTGCCAGGAAGTCAAATACAAATCTGGGCTTCAGCACTTCATGAAGGACGTCTATAATAAACAGGCAATAGAATGGACTGTGTAATGGGATACATTAAATAGTGGTCAAAAGTGTTCATTAAAATACCAAAAACATTCATTTATACCATATATGATGAATCCTTACTTACCTCCACCGTCAGGTGAGCTGAGGACATTGAGGGCGAACAGCATGGCGTTGGAGAAGGTGGTGGCCTCCTCCTTACTGGCAAAGTTCAGCCCGTAGACCTGGCGGGCGTCACGCCACTGATGGAAGGTCGGGGTGGCCTGATTGTATTTCAGGCCCTTCACTATGGAGTAGTTGATCACCACCTGCAATAAGGGAAGGAAAATTAAGCTGTGAATTACAATGTTATGTAGATTTGATCATGCGCAACTGGCTGGGGACTCATACAGGGGATTAAGTATTTCATTCAACCTACAAGTAACAGTTGGTGTTGAGGGAGTGGAAGGAGAGTCTTACTTATTTTCTTCCTGACATTTTACCCACTGTTTAATACCAGTGTCCCTCTGCTGCACTCCATGATTTTCTAACCTCTACGGTACCAGTGTTCCCAAGGACTGCCTTAAAAAAACAGCTAATGTCTAATGAGGATAACTTCCATGCTACAATGCTTAAATACTGTTAAACGCTGTCCAAAACAGTGTTTTGGGTCCATTTTTTGTCACTTAATATAATTTTCTCAAAATTATACTAAGTGACTAATAGACCAAATGTGGACTTTGAAATCAGGGTTTTTTTCAATTATGAACAATTAGAATCAAGTTTTGTCAAAACAAGTCAGTCAAAGAGCCAGGGTTTATTCTAAGATCATCGTGTTGCATATTCAACAATCATATTACACTAAATCCACCATAAAAGAGGAAGAGACACAAATTTCTGCACTGATAAATTCCTAAAAAGGCATGAATTGTAATACAACCTCACAACATGTTGCATTTTGAATAAGAGCACAACTGTTCTCAACTAGAAAACCTTAAAAACTTAAAACTCTCCCTCTTTTTGCTATTGCTAATGCTGCATTCATGTCATATCAGAGTTGTCGTGATTACGAGTTTCCAACTTGTAAATAGCTTCACACCAACTTTCAAGTTGTTGTTCTGAAAACGCCGATATATGCGACTTGGCACCTACTAATATGGATGTGCCGGAAACAACAAATATGGACCATCGTTTAATATAATTAAACCCAAATTTAATGCATGGCGTGATATTGTTAATGCACAGTAATTTAATACTCACACGACCAACTCGTTAGTCGTTAACAAGGGAATCTTTCATCCCATATGACAGTTTGAGGGAAAGAACTACAAACAGTAAACTATAATGCCTCAAGAAGAAACTCGTCAGTCCTCAAATCCACTGAGCATCACAGACTTGTGATCTGTAAACATGTATCTGAGGGAAGAGATAATATGGGGTCTATGTACACTAAAGTCAGTACATAAGAAATGTCCTCTCATCACCAGGCGTGTGATGCTTATTATTTTCGTCCTTCTCTCACCTGCTGGTCCTGCAGTTTGACGCCCACCACTCTGAAGGTGTTGTTGGCAGTGTTGTGGTAGATGTTGATGCGACTGAATCCCTGCTGCCCAGGCTTGATGGGCACCCACTTCTTACTGGCATCATCGTAGACCATCACCGAGGCCCGCGCCTGGCAGATACTCTGCTCACTGATGGAAGAGAGCGAGAACATAACGAGAGTCCAGTCAAATATTGTAACATCGTTCTGTTGACTGTGGAGAGACATAAAGAGATCTAGTTAATTTATTTGCTCATAGAGGGTTACTTTTATTTTAATTGCCAGAACAGGAGTAGATATCTATTTCTGTTAGAGTAGAGACATACAACCCCTACTATTATGTCCTAGCATTTGAAAAAAAATAATGAAAGAAGCTTTTATGAGAAACTAAGTTGAACAATGAAATCTAACAGAACAGAAAATAGCTGGAAAGTGGGCAGGATTCGGTTCTCTAAATAGAAGAGAATATGGAATATAGAGAAGCTGTTAATTCTCATACTGTTTCTGTTGACCAGAATAATGTAAATGTAACCGTGTTCAATAAAATAAAACCAATGAAACAGAGTTACTGTATGATTATCTGGTTTGCTGAGGGGTCACTGGGGAGCCACACCTTTCTGCAGCTACCACTACAAGTTACCACATGAGGAATAACACACTGCCACTGTAGACATCTGACAGCTTGTGTGTACTGGGGAGAGGGAGGGTTGCCATTTTTAAAAGCTATGAACAAGATCGCAACCTAAAACTGAACCCTGGAAAATTCCCCTTTACTCCCGGCCTTTACTGTGGTGTAGTGGCATCGTTACAGCACATCGAAAAATGCTTAGAGGCATCAGTGTAGAAGGGTGTGCGCGATGTGTCGGGGTAATGATAAAGTGTGTTAAAAAAGCAAAAAAGTGTTTGATCAGCAAGCGTATCGCCAGCTGGAGACTCATTTAGTAAATAGCAAATAAAAAGTCGCACATCACACACAAGCACACAGCTACGAGGAAGCATAAAATAATCATGTTCACAACCACAGAGCTGAGATGGAATTAGTTCACTCAAAAGACACATTTGGCCATTTATTTTGTGGTTTAAGCGAATCACAAATCACAACACAAAATGACCATGGCTTTCAAGAGGTACAGAGTTGATAAAATAAATATATGTGTTATGTGCGACTAGCATTATGACCATAGCACCATATGTGCCTGAAGGTGCTAAAATTGCCTTGACAAAGGTGTGGGAGTTGTTGTGCCTCAGTCACATTTTAAATCTATTATTATATCAGATTTTACAAAACAATAACATTTGAGACTTAGGAATGATACACTGGACCTGACCCCTTTAGAGAGGTCTCCCAGCAGCATAATACTGTATAACACAAAATAAAAGCAGAGCTTGAGAGCATGAAAAAGTCAGAAATGATGACAAGAACCAAAAGTATGATGAATTGTTCTATTACCTTGACTACTGACTAGAGAGCCTGCAGTGAATGAGCATATACGCTGTAATGTTATACCTCTAGCAATTTAGCGCAATTACATTAACAATAAAAATGACAGAAATAATAAAACGAGGAAGCAGATATGTGAATGAGCAGATACATAAGCAGAGATTGTCTTTCACAGCAATTATCAGGGGCTGGGAGTTGTTTTAAGGCCCTGAGGACGCCAGTAACATTGAAATACCAACATGTGACCCCCCACCCTGACAACCTTTTCCTTCGATGTGCAGCTCTGCAGGAGGAAGACAGCATGACACCTGAGAGACCCCCCCCACCGCTGTAACACATGGTTCAGTCTTAGCCGGCTTCCTCTCACTTTCCTGCCATCATCTGCTCTCCGGTTCCCTTGTGGTCATCTGAACAGCCTCAAATAACTCAGCAGTGATGAGATAGCGGTGATTCTATTGGCTTCACTCAAACGCTGCATATCTTCTCTAATAAATAGCTTTTTATGTTGTGGGAGTGACGCAGGCTTGTCTTAATGTTGTCAGAGGACTCCATATCTACATACTTTCACTCCCATTTTTTCTTTTATCTAAACATCTTCTCATTATAAGAATCTCAGAGTTAAGAGTGCAATCAGTATAGTGCAGATCTCCACAGGCAGGTGTGTCTGGGGGCATGTGGGAGGGGAACAGGGAGTGCGATGTACTGGAATGAAAGGGAGAAAGTTTTTTAGTATAGTATAATATAGTATAGTGTAAGTTTTCTTATATAGATGTATGCAAAGCTTTTAATAAAGTGTTTTTGTATAGTAAAGTTTTCTTTAAGATGCATAGAATAGTGCAATGGTTGTAACTGAGTGTCCTGGGTTCGCCTAACTATATAAACTTAATAAGGAAAAAATAAACGAGACGATGAGTCCAAACTTCTTCTTCATTCTTATTTATTTAGAACATTTTGTTCTAACACACCACACAAAATAAAACCCCTCCCTACCTCCCTCTCCCCTCCCAAACAAAGAAGAGATCAATCTCACTCAGTTGTCCCTCCTGGCTCCCTTACAGTTAAGATGGTGGCGAAGATAACATAAATGGGGATTTATTCATCTTGTATCATGCATAACTTTAGTGGATCATCACATATGGGGTATGGAATTAATCTGCAGATGTTCTGCTTCAAGATGAGACCAAATTTTTCTCAGTTTTTGAGCCGTGGCCTGCAAAAGAGTAGGCAAGCCTTGGTTTTAGGCTAGCTGATTGCTGGAAATGCCTTTTGCTATGTCGTAACACATATCGTAAAATGGTGAATACTGCTGAAAAGATAAAAGTCTAAGCTTTATGATAGACTCAATCAATAAAATAGATTTTTCAAAAATTGTCACCGCAACCGCGAGAGGTCCTTCAGCCTACAGTCATAAATGTGCACAAAAAATATTAGGCATGATCCCATGCAACAATTTTAGAAAGAGTATAAACTACACAGCAACATCATGTCGTTCCTGAGGGAGAAGCCTTTAAAGCTCACTTGACAGATGGATTTCAGCAACAACTCCCACGATTACAACCACCCTCCTTCCATCAAATATCCATCATTCCCCACTGCACAACTGCTGTTGAGTTAACCAGCAGCAATATCATATCAAAACACAATTTATTCATGGCAATGATTTTAGCACAGAGACATTTTATATACTGTTAAACAACGGATTCAAAGAGATGGTTTGATTCAATCTCTGCGTGACATGTGCAGAAGTTGCAAGCAGGCAAAAAGAAGACAAGTGAGTCTACATGTAGATGCTGATGGCTGGAAAATGGTTACACAATAAATATCCTCCATCTAGGGACAAACAGGAACTTCAAAATCAAACAGGAAACACATTTGTCATTAATACAAGCAGATGTGAATGCGAAGTTCCTCAAATACAGAATGCAGAATCTGAACTCAACAATTCACTCAAGATAATTCCCTCAAGATAAAATCAAAAATCCTGTTTGACAGCCATGACAGAGATGCAAAGATTCATCATTTACCCAGTGCAAACCTCATCTTACTCCTTATTTATCAAGATTAACGAACAACTAAAACAATAACCTCCTTTCCAGTGGAAAATAATAATCAATTTCATCCATGATAAGCCAGGTTGGAGGATAGAACAATCTGAAAAGTTCACTGCCTCTACATTTGAGGAGGACCTCCTATTCTGAATGCAAAACCATGAGGGATAACTACAAACATCATGTTTCCTACATCTCTAAATAAGTTAAACAGACTCTCTAATCACATGACAGACACTTCTCTCCACTTCAGAGACCCGACAGACCACCAGAGTCTCACTGGGAAAGGAAAGGGAGGGGAGCAGGGAGGTGGCTGTATCTCTGCGATGGATCTTCTTACAAAAACAGACACTATTTCTGGAGCAGTTTGGGCCAGAGGGATGGAGTGCCTCCAGCTTGACGCTGACGGTTTCAGTTCTCTTCAAGAATTCAGAAATAAAGCGTCTCATTTACTCCATCCTTACATACAGTACGTTGCGCAATCAACCCATCATGGGATGTAGAGCAAAAAAAGAAGAGAAAGAGGATAGTGATCTAGCTAATACAATTTCTCTTAGTTAGCCCCTCTAGTCACATTAACTGAAGCGCTAAACTAGACCTTCACAGAGCAGCTCAGCTAATTTCAGCAGAGAAAAAAAAGACTTCTCACCACTTCTGACAGTGTGCTAAATGCTTCTGTGTGTGATCTAGTTACTGAGGGTGGCGGACTCTCTCTAGGTCACATGACAAAGAGGAGACAAGGCACAATAGGGCACATGATAGCTACTTAACATCACAGCTGCTTTAAACGACAAAAAAAAAAAAAAATCTAGAGGCCCATTTTGTTTAAATGCTTGATACTTGATGGATTTTCAGTAAGAAAAAAGGGTCATTGATTAGAGAGATGACAGAGATTAGAGGCAAAGAAAATAGAGTGACTATGTGTTTGTGATGAAAGGATAGCAGGCGATATGGCATAATCTGAAAAAGGTCAGCTATTGCTGAAAATCACAATCAGTGACATTAAAATAACGTGATGAATCAAACTAATGGTCAGAGCAGGAATGTACATAACAGGAAGAGGCCTCAAAGACTGTGGGCCTCCCTTCAGGCAAAGTTTAGAAAAAGCATGCACAATACCAGAGCCCTGGAACTGGCTCACATAAATTGAGAGCAGCCATCATTAATGTTATTTATTCCACCTGTGCTTTTCCTGCTTTGACAAGTCAAAATGTCTGCTACGTATATATTTTTGCCACTTAGAGGCAGCGGAACAGGCTGCAAACAAAACACTGAAATATTTACACCTTATAAAGCTGATATGGCTAACATATTAACAGTCGCCTATTTACACAGCCAGCAGACACAGAGCAGCATTATCATTCATTTGGAGTCAAGTTTCTGGTCACCTGCTGAATATAAGCCCAATATTAATTGTCCTTTTAGCTCCGTTTTGGTCTCCATTAACGTTAATGGAAATAAATTTGTCTCTTTAGCTGCTAAATGCTCCACTATGTTCACTAGCTAAGTAGTCGCTAACTTTGTTAACCTGCCATTTGGTGGTGGCCAGGCAGCATTTCAGTGTTTATAGAGCTTTTTCGCTGAAAACAGCTGCCTGCTGCTGATGAAAATGACGCTCATGAGAGCAGTGAGAGTAAATCAAAACAGTAAAGTTGCAACCTAAACCGTAACATCTAGCTAAAAAATGAGCTATAAGATGTGAAAATGCTGCGTAGAGGTGAGGGGAACTGCAGAGTCAGGTAATGTTTCTCTGTGGGCTCATCACTATAAGCAGCCCCTTTTACATACGCAGTCATGTGAACCATTGTTAATAGTGAAACTGATTAGAGCGGCTATAATCAATATTTTTCTAATGTGCAGAAAGCTCGAATGAACTATAGCTGACTGATCATTTGGGCAGTTTCTCTCTTCAGGTTGCTCCAATCCTCTGAAAGTTTAAGCCTGCTGGTATTTTCCCACTTGTGTATTCTATAGACTACATCTTTAAAAATGCATAAGCACTTCCCCACTACCAGCTTATGAATAAAAAAAGGAATACTGTACGTTTCTCAGACCACATTGAAAGGCTAATGAGACAAGCACAAATATTTCAAATGTTGTTTTTAAGGTCTGTTGCTATTAACTGACAATATATTTGTATTGGTGCAAAGGAAACACATGTATTCTGAATTTAAAGTACTAGTCTGCTTTTTAAAAATGATTTGGCCAACAGCTCCTGTCTGAGCATTTCACTTTGTTTTTGCTGGACTAAGCAGATGTCTCAGTGGAGGCTGAATAATATTCACCTCAAAAGGCAGCCTGAGAGGGGTGAGAAGAAAAAAAGATGAGGAGTACAGAGCACACAGAGAGAAGGAGATGAATAGATGGCGGGGAAAAACATGGGCAGAGAGGATATGAAGGCTTCTGCCACAATGAGCACTTCCTCATGTCAAATAAGCCTCATAGGCGAATGATGAAAAAGAGGCCACATTCCCAGGCTTTTGAATTAAGCAAAGCACTTCCCTGCACACATGGTCAGACATATGTGTGCCCCCCCCCCACACACACACACAAATCCTATACATACACACTCTGAGTGTCACGGCTTTGTGTTTTCAGTCCATTGGCAGAAATCTCAGTGCTGGAGGAAATGATGCCTGAACCTGATCCTGTGCATGTGCATATTTAGGAACAGTGGTTTTGTGTTTCTGTGAGATTCTGCAATTTCATGATTAGATCACCGGTTGTATTTAGGCTGGGAAAGTGTTTTCTTGGCATACTGATAGAGTGGGTTGCGGAGGGGTGGTGGGGTGTATGTGGCGTTCTCTCTGGGTAGCACCCGAGGGCAGAGCTCCTGTTATCATGGCAATTAGCTTTTGTTGCTGGGGTAATTGTTTCATCCTGCTGGTTCACAGTGGAAGGCACCCGAACAGACCCGAACAAATGGTGAGTCATTCAACACAGCCCCGCACGTCCGGCTCATGACAGCAGTTCAGATTCGTTAGGCCTTTGTGTCTAAATGTTAAAAACACTACCAAAGCTGTAGAGAAGTGCGTTGGCAGCAAAGGGCTATACATGTTGAATCACTGATACAAAAGTAGCGCAGTATACTGTATAATAACAAAACTAGTCATGAGTATGAGAGTCCTCATAAATCTTCATAGCCCTCATAGTCCGGTTTTTAGAGAATTTTACTTGAATAGCGCAGTTAGCCTAGCTTAGCTCATTTACAGGATGTTTATGTGGTCATGTAGCAGCTCCGCTCAAATGTAGTTACTTTTCCAAAGATGCACGGCTGATCTAATAAACTACAGACTGCCATTTTTGCCATTTTTGCCATTTTGCCATTATTTTTAATAATATTTTTGGGGGCATTTTATGGCTTTATTTGACAGTAGAGAGATGACAGGAAATGAGGGGATACAGTGATAGGAAATGTCATGCAACAAAGGTCCTTGACTGGACTCAAACTGGGGACGTTCATGGTCTGCAACTTAAACCCATAGGCCATCAGGATGCCTTGCCATTTCTAAACTCTTAGTTGATAATCTTCTCTATTAATAAAGATATAACCTATCAAACGTTCAATCCACTTCCTGCTTGCCCCCGTAGCCACAGTAGCAGAAAAGTTCCCAAAATGTTATTGTTGGATTTTGTATTACTTGCGATAACTATTTTTTCCCCAAGAATGAATGCTTCAGTGAGTACACAGTATTTAAAAAAGAGTGTTGAAGGAGCTGCATTTTCCTACCACAGCTGCTTCTTTATCCAATAGACACCCAGCTAAACAAGGCTAATCTAAAAGTTGTATTTACTGCATGCAAAAACAGAATAGAAGCTTCTCTTGAATTCCTTTGGCACTGGATGAGAGTAGGAAAATATAAAAATCCTCCCAAAACCAAACCAGAAACAAACATTTTACTTTAAAGAATATTCCTTTAAAAGCATCATATAAAACTGGTTAAATATATGGGGAATCAGGGAGTCCTGGTAGTAACCAGTAACCAGACTCAGTGCCTTCCTCGTCACCTCCTTTGTGACCCAGTCTCGCATGTCTCTGTCAATGCTCAACTAGCTAATAAGGGCAAAACTGCTGCCTAAAATAATAAAAGCAGACCTGATAGGATTTTCTGTTTTCGTTCATCAAACTAATTAATCCTTTTCTCAACTGTAACATCAGCTGTACAGACAAAGCAAAGAAATAATTGATTATTTGCGGCATCTTAGAGATGCTGGAGTCGATCTGCACAGCTGGTGACAACTTCATTTATCCAATTAATCAATTCATTTCATGCTAATTAACTTGCTTGGAAAAAAATCATAACCTCCTGTACAACGAAAGCCAGCTGAGAGAGTCGAAAGCATCCAGAGAGGCTTCCTGTGCAGCAGGAGTGATAATTACACAGTTTTATGCATCCCTGGTTGGTACTGTAGCTAATACAGACATGCAGTCAGTCAATCCAAGGTTTGGTAAACAAACAATGGCATCCTCAGGTAGACAGATTACTGTGAAATGTAAAGCACAAAAAGAAATTCAAGTGGTTCTTCAACTCATAGCCTCATCTTGCTGAGGCTGAGGCTGTCTGCTCTATGATGTCCTGCCACTCTTTTTTTCAAACAGGAAAAGAAATACATAATTATACACCCACACAGAGTATATTATGGTACCCATACTGTATGTACACCCAAAATAGCACAAAATACATGGATATTTTTAGTGAAGGGCCAGCTTAAGGCAACAGAAACTGACAAGCACACATACTCATACATGTAGACAGACACACATACACACGTTTTTTTTTATACCTGTATACCTCATTGACATAATGCATTCCATAACTATCACAACTTAATGCCTAACCCCAGCTCTTAACCTAACCTAACCTAATTCTAACCTTAACCTTCAACGTGTCCTTTGAAGTAGTGAGGACCAGCCAAAATGTCCCCACAATGCAGAAATGTCCTCACTACAATGGTTTAAAACTGAAATTGGTCCCCCCCCCCCCCACAGATTGGTTACTGTGTATGGACTTGGTTAGTTGTCTGTTATTATTATGCTCACCATGAGGATTATAGCCTCCATGGATCACTGGGAATTTCTGGGCAGGGCAAATAAGCAACTGCCTGCGTATAGTATACGTGGGGGTGTATACATTTACAGTATGGATGCCTGTGTGTGTGTGTTTGGGTGGGTGCTGGGGTCCAGCTGACAGAGGGAAGAGGTGTGTCTGACTGGCTGGATTAGAGACAGAGCCTGGCAGGCAGATCATTACCTCACTGCAGTCTTAAATCTAAATTAACCAGGACTTAACTCTCGTACAAGACCTCTAATCTGCTCCACGGGGAAAGTACTGTTCACAGGCACACAGAGGGAAGGAGGTCTGCGAGAACTAAAAACAGCACAAGCCAACTTTATTGCTGAGAAACAGTGTGAAGCCTGGTCATTTGTAAGTGAGCAAACTAAGCACAGTTAGCTTGCTTGAAAGAAACAGCGAGAAATGCGATAGATGCCAGATTTCAGGGATTTCAGTAATGTTGCTGCATGGGATGTAACACTGCTACTAAACTACATGGAACACAGTAATTAAAACTAAAGAAGCGTCACATACATTCATAAAGAGTTATTATTAAAGTCCTGTTTCTATCTACATACAGGTTACAACCCCCCCTGCCATTTTGCCATGCATGTCACATTAAACTCTTAACATTTACTCATTTATATTGTTTTTTGTTTGTTTGTTGTCGGTTGGTCAGTCCCAGGTGAAATATCTCAACAACTATTGGACAGATTGCCATGAAATTTGGTACACACATTAACCTCAGGATGAACTGCAATAAAGATGGTGAACATGGTAAACATTGTACCTGCTAATCATCAGCATAGTCGCGTTGTCATTGTGAGCATAGGGTTAGGGTTAGGGTATGATATCTCTTATAAGTAATAATGGAAACCTATGTTTGAGCATAAATAATTAATATTGTTATTATTTCATCAACTCAGCATGAACATTTTTAAAGGAATAGTTTTGCGTTTTGGGAAATACTTAGTTTTCTTTGCCAAGATTTACATGAGAAGATCAATTAACACTATCATGTATGTACACTAACTATGTATCTGGAGCAAGCAGCTGGTTAGCTTAGTTTAGCATAAATACTGGAAACAGAGGGAAACATCTAGTCTGGCTCTGTCTAAAGGTAACAAAATATACCTGCCAGCACCTCTAAAGCTCACTAATTAACAAGTTATATCTCGTTTGTTTATACTGTATAAAAATGAAGTGTAAAAACTAAAATTTGCTGGTTTACAAGGTGTTGCATGCTGGGCTATTTCTTGGCCGAGAGCAGTTGCCAGGAAATTACTGCTTCTAGACAAGAACTCTCAGCATAAATGCAAATAAGCAAAAAGTAAAATGTAAAAGTAAAAAGCTAAATTTCCCAAAATGGTTCCTTTAAGTTTAGTTGTCTTTTTTTAAAAAAGGTTTTTATAGACAATGCAACAACTACAGTACCCCAAAAAACTAAATACAGTATCAACTCACACTATAGGTTTTCAACTGCCAACAACATAAAAACTCAACTACACACAAAAAGGTGCAGTGTTGCACTTTCTCCCAAGACTGCACCAAAGACCTATTTTTCTCTCATACAGAGCCAAATTGTACATTTGTATTTCTACTGTAAGTATGAATATGTATGAGACTTTCTATGCAGGGTAATAGTACTGAACATCGAAGTACTGTGCTGGAATAGTAATCATGATTAAGACCACGATAATGACAGTTTCAAAGACTTTAAAACTAAGCTTTAATGGGATAAAAATATCTTCATCTCCTCCACTAATGCATCATAGTTGCACTAAAAACAAGACTATTATATACTGGCACAGCAGTTCAGGTTCTCATAATCTATGCAATGTCACCAAAGCTTTAACATCCCTGATCCATCATGATGTCCAGATTGTGACAGCTCTACTACACCATAGTGTGTGTTTATGTAACCCTTGACTCAATGATACACAAAGTACAGTGCTGTACAATACTGCAGAAAGAGCTACACTTAAGCCCCAAATGGGCGAGAAAGAAAGAGAGAGCCAAGTCAATATTTGTTATTATTATTACTATATTATCTTATTTACCTGTAGATATTCTAATAGCACAATGTTGGCAATGTAAACATCCGTTTCCCATGCCAATAAAGTCAACTTGAACTGAATTGAAATGAGAGAGCAGAGCAGCGCAGTCTAAATGGCATATATGCAAACCGAATTAATGTGCTTATGTTCTTTAGTAAATGTCCCAGTTGTTCTGTGCAAAAAGCTCAGTCTCATGCCACGATGTATCAGTTTACAGTGCTGCTACATTTAATTTACACACAACATAGTGGAAGAAAATGCATGACCTATATTCTGCATTTCCTTGACTGGGGGATTCACATGTAATACATGCTAGTGACTCTGATCACAGGTGTGCTGGCACCAAAACACACTCATAAGAATGTGAAATTTTAATTCAACAAGGTGTGGAGGTGGGCATTGTTAAGCAGTCAGCTGCAGAGAGGGAGAGCTAATTGTCACAGCTGTGTTGTGTTGACTAATTACGCTCTCCCCTTTATATCCAGTAGCGTGGTGGACCTGAAACTGACTCACACAGACTGTACCAGGCAGCTGTGAAGCGCAGCGTTTGTTCGTTTTGCTTACCCTGGAAAGAAGTGGCTCTTGATCTGCACGACCAACTGGGCATGCTACGACGCAGGATTGAGTATTTTGAGTTCTGGTGAAACTTTGTGTGTGTGTGTGAGCAAGCAGCTGAGAAGAATAAAGTACGTTGCCTGTGAACTGTGCCTCTGAGTTTGTGCCTTAGAAACCCACCCGTAGCAACAGACAGCGCTACACAAGGCAACACAAAACATGAACAAATGGTCAGCCATATCCATGTTAGCATATTACACTGAATAGATACTTACTAAAAAATACTCAACTATACAATATGTTGTGTACTTCCTTTACTTTGTATTGTCATTCTGTTTCTCCATATTGTAATTCTATTACTGCTACTTCTGTCCACTCTGGATTAGGATTAGGGGTTTTGGATAACATCCTGTATCACAGGGTGTGCAGTTTTTTTATGGTGATGTATATCGTGATCTAGTACATTTCCTGAAAAATCAATTAAAAAGAGGTTTATAGATAAAATAAGAGGACAGGAATGTCAGGAATTGCTATTTTTATCTAATCCAGTGAATTCAATACCTGACAAATCAAGACACTTTATCCCATTGATGCAAAAACATCCACTACCACAATGATTTTCAACCAACATGTATTATTATGTGTTAAAAAGGATAAACGCAATACCAAGATACCTGACTACAGACAAATTTAATCATCTTAAGGTATATATCGTTGTATCGCCCATTCCTTGTTTGTAAATATGACACCTGTCTGCCAATTCTGGGAGAGGCATCCCTTGGCTGTTGCTTTTCCTGAGGTTTTTTCCTCATTAAAGGGTTTTTTGAGTAGTTTTTCCTAATCCATATTGAGGTCTATGGATATATTGCACAGACTTCTCTTAAAATGGTGTTTTGGGGATGTATAAATAATACTGACAATGATTCTTTCTGAAATCTACAAAAAATGTTTATTTAAATAAAGTGTGTTTTTTCTTTTTCTCTTTTGTATCTGGCTATCACAGCTATCAGTAAAGCAGGCTAAACGATGCTGCTACTATCAGGTTTAAACTGCTGGGCAGGTTCTTGTGTCCTACATAGTGAGTGGTTCAGGTCAGTTTTAAGTAGCAGCTGCACATACTGTACATATAAAACCTCATTGTCCTTTATTTTGAAATCAATGCCCCCTTCCCCTCTTCCTCTCCCTCATGATAACAAGACAGCCAGCAGAGCTGTTTGATCCTGCAGTTCTCATTTGGGACAGCAGCAGCGACCAAACCTCCCTCCCCTCTCTCCATCTCTTCTCTATAACTTCCATCCTCCTAGCAGAAAGCAGAGAGAAAGAGAAAGGCACTGGACCGAAAGGCTGCCATATTAGCCAGATGCCATGCTGTCTTCAATACAT
Source organism: Siniperca chuatsi (assembly GCF_020085105.1). Classification (NCBI taxonomy): domain Eukaryota; kingdom Metazoa; phylum Chordata; class Actinopteri; order Centrarchiformes; family Sinipercidae; genus Siniperca; species Siniperca chuatsi. Next base: position 14,899,390 of record NC_058056.1, read on the forward strand.
GTGTGAATTAACATGTATGGAGCCCAACACGTACTCAGCCCTGCTATTCAGAGATGCTCTATGTGAGGCTGCTGAGTGTTTAGAATAAATAAGATGCTCGGTGTTCACACAGTAAGTTGCATCTCTCTGGCAGCATCTCTGGCTTTGATTGAAAAGATGCAACCAGGCGGGAGGAAAGACAAAAAAAAGAGGATCATCAAAACTGATCAGAGTCACAACTTCTGACACTTAACTCTTAGACACAAGATACTAACAAAGAGCTGTTTTATTTGCAGCTTTGTGCCAAATCAAATTATCCATGCACACAGTAACTAATCCAAAATAACCTAAATTTCTGTGTCTAAATGACAGTTTGTTGAGGCCAGATTAAGATTACAGATTAGTATTTTAGCTCTGATTAAAATACAACAGGGAAAGATTTGCCCATCTGTGCTGCTGGAATATCACAATACTTTCGTTGCACACAATGATGACCCTCGTTGCCCAAACTATCAGACGTCAAGTGCACATATTCTGAATTACAACTCTCTCTATGTCATTCACCCCCAAAATGTTTTCATCTGTTTGCTTACAGTTTACTTGCTGCCTTTGAACTTCCATCACTCATCACTTGACATATACTGAAAGTAGAAATGACCAAACACACACTCACACACACTGACGTACAAAGTATCGGTACAAACCTGGCAGCGATGTGGCTGTAAAACAACCCTGAGTCACTGACACTCTGGGGGAGGCAGTAATGAAGCACTTGGAGCCGATGTATGTCCATTTTGGTAAATAGGAAACCGACAACAGCAACAGCAGCAGTCTATGACACAAACTCCCTGTTATGCTACTCCGTTATCTTAAAACTATAACTCATTAAAAGCAGTTTTATCCTCCTGCTGAAAGCCAGCCACATAAATTACAAACAAAAGAGCGACGGCTGCACAAATAACCAAAAACATCCACTTAAAAATGGAATGAGATTAAAAACATTCCTCAGTTTTGAATTCTTGCACTGCTGCATCCAGTATGATGATCCATCCAGCAACAAAGAGATGACTGATGGACAGACTGGCAGAGATGAAGTCATTGACCAGCCTGTTGTCTGACTGCATAACAGATGAGTGTGTGTGTGTGATTGAACCTCTGTGCTATTGTCATATTGTTAACCCAAGGGAGATTACCTCATATCCGTCTCAACCAGCTTCTGTCCCCCATCCACATTAATGTTTAGTGAGTGTGTGTATGTGTGTGGGGTGGGGGGTGGTGGTTGTTGTTGGGGTTGCTGCTGTTGCCCCCGACTCCAGCCTGCTGTTGCCATAGCCACCCAGTTTTAAGCACAGCCTGTATTAACAACCAGCGGTCCATACTGTGGTCAGCTCTTATTGACTGGGATGCCCTCTACCTTAGAGGACACATGTAGCTGGTGAATATACATCAACATGTACAACACACATCAACTGGAAGAGGTGTGCATGCTGAATGTCCATTAACACTGAGTAATTGACTAACTCTAACGCTGAATCAGAATTTGACGCACAGGAGGGACATTTTGGAAGTCATCAGCTTTATCGTTGGCTGGAGGGACTTTGTCCAGACTGTAGTCTAGATTCATTAAAATAATTAATTAATTAAAAGTCCAGAGCTGGACTGATGAATCAGCCTATATCAGCTTATTGCTGATACACTGGCATTGATGTATACAGCGGCAGACAAGTAACAAGAAATTGCAGCACAGAAATGTTTGAGATAGTTTAGAAACAGTGTCTCCATTACATAGTTTGTCCAGAGAGCACTGACAAGCGTATTTTTAGCCATGCTAGCGGCGTAGCTCTTTGGTCCACCACTTTGGTTCAGACTAAAATATCTCAACAACTATTGGATGGATGAAATTACGCCATGAAAATTTGTACAGACATTTATGGTTCCCAGAGGATGAATCCTTCTGACTTTGGTGATCCCCTGACTTTTCCTCTAGTGCCACCATGAGGTTCACATTTGTGGCTTTGAATGAAATGTCTCGACAACAAGTGGATGGATTGCCATGAAATTTGGTACAGACATTCATGTTCCCCTCAGGGTGAATTGTAAGAAATTTGGAGATCCCCTGACTTCAACTAGCACCACTATCAGGTCAAAATTTCAATTTGTCCAATACTTTGGTTTATGACTAAATACTTACTAAACTAATGACATTCCCGTGTCACATGCTGTACTTTGTGTTTAGTGCTAATTAGCGAATGTTAACATAACGTAACATGTTTAACTAAGATGGTGACCATGGTAAACATTAAACCTACTTAACATCAGCATGTTAGCATGTTTTTTAAGCTCTCAAATATCGATATCGGTATCAGTTTAAAAAAATGCAGTATCGACCGGGCTATGATGATGAAAAAATGATGAAAACATGATCAAATATAATAAATATGATCAAAACATGCAATAAAAACATCCATTAAGAGCAAGACTCACTCACACATACACACACACACAGTCCCAGGACTGGCAGTACTCCAGTGTGATGACAGATTATTACTCTTTGAACTTTGACCTCTCTGGTCCACTCTAAATGCTGACCACATATGCCACAGTGACAGCAAACAACACAAACGACAGAGTCACACCGCCATGGGGTGGGACAGGGCACTCTGCAGCCAAAAATGCCACTTGTGATTGGTTAAATGAGGGTCACAGTCGACAGTGATTGGTTGAACAGGAGTGCCAGTCAACAGCGATTTGTTTTTCAGGGCTCACAGTAACGCCTGTGCCAAGCAGAATTACCGTTGGCTCGTCTGCGGCTCTGTGTGCCCAGCTGGACTGCAGGACATTTCTGTGGCAGGCCGGGAAAATGTTAACAAGCTCGATCTGTGACAGACGAGGCTCTGTCGTGCCCTGAGGAGGGGACACTGCCTGCTCACTAACATTTAGAAAATGACAACAGGCAATGCTAAACTGCTGCGGGGCAAGTGATCACATTGAGCATCAAACATGTGATTATAATATGTGGATGTGATTCCACTGTTTTCTCCATGTCCCAGGGTGGCTTATTTGAGATATGATTAAGAAATGTATACAACCTATATAGTTAGAAGTAAGTAGATATAAGTTAGAAGTAGTACACTTGAAACTCATTCAGTCATTAAAATTCCCCTCCAGACATGTTTTAAAGTATGTAAAAATACTCTGCTATGCTTAATATTTTGTTTAACATGGTTATCCCACATAAAAAGTAATACAAAACTCTGAAGAGGGGCTGGAAGCAAATCTACTCTACCTCCCTCACTGAGAAATCTGGATCTCTGAATGCCCGCCCACCACCTCTGAAGGTTAGGTTGACCAGTGCCTGCGAGAGCATTGGTGTGGGTGAGAGACATACATCCATGGTGAGAGAGCGGTGCATGTTAAGATGGCTAGAGTTAGGGGAAACATCGGAGAGATTCAGCCATACATGTTTGAGCCTCAGTCAGACCCAGATGAGGAGTCTATTGTGCACCATGACAGCGACTAGAAGATGTATCAGAATGGTAAGTATAGTTAGCATCTTTTTTTTTGTTTATGTTGTTTGTTAGCTTGTAACTGGAAGTGGCTGACACAGCGTTAGTGGTTGTGAAACATACAATAATATCTGCTACGATGTTAGTGTGTTCACATTGCTATTACGTAACGTTAGAAAATAGTTGAAGGAAGCTCTAGGGTCCAGTTTCCATCCTGTCAAAACTTTCACTACCCAACTTAATGCAAACTCTTGCTCTGTACTGACAAGTCCGCTCTGTGCTGGAGGTTTCAGGTTTCTTGCCAGTGACATTTTGATTGGCTTTCAGATTTGTGATGTCCCAAATCTAGCTTGCCTAGAGTATGTTGAATCTCAGATATTAGGGAATTGTACAGACATCTCCCCCTTCAGCAGAGGAATGTGAAAACACACATCTCTTGTGACAAACTTTGCACAGATACAAGTCAGTAAATTCAAGGACATTTTAGGGGACATAAACATAAGAAAAACACATTTTTGAGTGGAGGTCATGGGTGGAAATATAATAACAAAATAATGTATAGACATGGGTGGTAAAAAGAAAATTAAATACAAAACCAGAGGAAATTAAAATTCAAAAGATCTCATCTTTGTCTAGATAGTTTTTTTAAGACGCAGCTGACTTTTTTTGTTTTCTCATACAGTTCCTGAAAAAACTCCACAAATTAAACAAACACAAACAAACAAACTAATAAAATGTTCTTGATTTTTTTCTGGCTCTGATGTTATTTTTGTCAGCTGTTGAGATACCAGTAAGAAAAAATATACTTACAGGCAACTGCAAAAACATTTCCCCACAAAAAAAAAAATCACAAAAAAAAACATCACAGTAACACAGACATGATTTAAGACTAGGACAAAGAGTAGATACTCCAAATGTGATTTCCTCGTGTTAGGGACTAAACACATTTTCTCATATATAAATTATTGCCCTTCAATTGTGTTATGTCTCCACTGTTAAAGGGTACTAATTGAGTTTGTTCATACATAAATGTCTGTCACACAAAAAAGCTCATTCCTAGTGTGATTACATCATCTCAAGTCCTCAATATTGATAATGTTGGGGGTGCCTATTGCATTCCTACCAGGTAACACTAACTACAAAGCTCTTGCACTCCAGCAAGTCTTATTGACTGGTGTGTCAGATCATAAACTGAGTGTGAAAGAAAAAAAAACTCTTTATCTAATTGTTTCTAAATGTAGCACTTGAAGCAGTTCAGCATATTTGATGAAGTTGATATACTTGCATGATTCTTGCAATTTTTGGGTTGTATCCACAAGGTTGGAATACACTTATTGTAAGTCGCTTTGGATAAAAGTGTCAACTAAATCAGTCGCTTTGGATAAAAGCGGCAGCTAAATAAATGTAATGTAATGTAATGAAAGGACCAAAGCATCCCTGCACACTTTCATCAGGTCAAATTATAAGGCTCTGAGGACAGAAATGTTAAATAAAGGATTTTTTGGGTTCTTTCACTATTACGTTTCTAAAATATTGAATCTAAAACTAGAAGGGTTGACAAAAAAAGCATTAGTAATGTGGATACGATGATCAGCAAGTCATTTGTTGTTCAGTACAATCACCCAGAACAGTCAAAGGTGTAATTCAACCTTTATGACCAAGGAAAGACTTATCTAGTCACAATAGGTGATAATTTGGTGGTAGCATATCTATAGCAAGCAGCAGTAAGGCATATTGACCCCCAGGACGACATCACTTATTCATCACATACATCTATAGATGCCAGTTGGCCCTCAGGCTAATTGTCATGGACACATACAGTACAATATGGATAGCAGCCCCCCACTTCTACGCAACCCCTCCCCCACCTCCTCTTCTCCTCTGCCTCACTCTACCTTCCTCAGCGCTCTCCGATCCGTGTCCTGTCACTAATCCTGATCCTTAAAGGGAAACACGGCTTCCATTTGGAGACAATACTTCATAGGATACACAGACAGATACACGGGGGTACAAAATGACAGAACAAATATAAGCTTGTCCATATTTGATAAAATTCTGTGATTTCCCAGTCATTGTTATAATCCTATAGGCTTGTATTTGTCTTTGTGTCCTGTGTCGTTAATGGGAATATGTACTGTTACTGTTGGATTTCTCAGCTGAAATGTCTGGAGAATGACAGGGTAGGAAAATAAGGAGCGGGGCAAGAAAATGAATAACTGACAGCTAAATGGGAAGAAATGATGACAGGATGGTTTAGATGAAGAGTTGAGCAAAGTTAGTTTTCTGAAAACTGCTAGTGGCAGCTTTCAGGTCATGTTTTCTGTCAAATTGTGATAGATTTGGACAAAAAAACGTTTCCCTCTGATGTCTTTTACAGTATGATTACTAGAGTGCATGCAGTCAAGCGTAAACCTCTGATGTTATCTCCTCTGCCCCACTCTGCTCCACATCTGTATTTGAGCTTCAACAAATCACCATGTCTCACTGTAATCTGCCAAGGCCATATTATACAGAGACCCCTCTATCCTTGTATCATCTGGCTTTTGATAGTCCCACTCATTCAGCCATTCAGAGATTAGTGCTCTCTATCCCTTTCTTCCTGTGTTTTCTTTCTCACACAAGCAACGAGTCAGATGGGATCCATCCTGTGAACGACAGAGAGCAGCTGAACAGACACACTGACAGACAGCAAGAACCTCATTCCTTCTTCCCAGGAAAAAGACTGAACCAATGAAAAATATGCTAAAGGGTAACCAATCAGGCGTCTCTGCTAACAGCTGGCTCCAGAGAAAACACAGACAGAGGGGTGGAAAGAAGGAGACAGACGAGAGAAAGTCAGCAACTCCTAGAGGAGATTTTTCTCTTCCAATTTTTCCTTGATTTCTTTCCAACTCAGGCCAGTTGCATTTTTCAACAGCATGTAGAGCAGGAAGGATACTGAGATGATACACAAAGAAATAAAAGTTTTCTTGCACACAAACAATCCTACAAATGCTGTTTGAAGAACCAAACAGATTCTGTGGTCTGAAAGCTGAGCCAGCCTATAAACAGAAACACTAGAGAGAGAACAATCATTACCGTACACTCCAAAGCCAACTTTATGTTTACTCACACTACTCCAAAAGCACAGAAAAACCAAAAAGAGACAGAGAAAGAGGTGATGATGAGGAGTTGTGCCTCCTTACCCAAAATCGTCCAGGGAATACATGTCGCTGAAGAAGACAGTCCAGTCCTCAAGGAAAGGATGAAAGGAGGTATAAAGGGGGAGATTATGGAGGAGAGGGGGAAGTGTCAGCCTGAGAGGAGAGAGCAGTACACATGCTGTCCAATGCTGAAGCAAACTCAACCTTTCCCTTCTTCACATCCTATGAAAACGTTTTTTTAAAATCCACCATGCCAACAGAGCAGACATAAGACTGAGACACAGAGAGAGTGGGAGGGAAGGAGTAAGCGAGAGAGATGAGGAGTGTTGCAACAGAGTAAGGGAATGCAAGAGAGAGAGAGAGCGAGAGAGAGCGAGAGAGAAAGCGAGAGAGAGAGAGAGAAGATCATGTGACCAGTGCAGACCAGTCACCTCTCTCCACTCTCCAGGATTGGAGTGCCGTCTTTCAACCTCCAAGGAGTAATTTCCACTGGATGGAAATTACATGTTAGCCTATATAGGAAACAGGAGTGCTTTTACAACCCGCCTTTCTATAGCGTGTAAAGTTCAGAAAATGTAGTGTGTGGCTTTAAATAGATTCTACAGTAACTGAATTAAAGTAACTAATCACCAAGTAACCCTAAAAGACCTAGAGTACGGAAAACACACAGCAACACACACGTTCTTGCGTTCAGCTTGGCTTACATAAAAGGACACAACATTAAAGATTAAAATTAAGTGTGCTGCAGATGTAATGATTAGTTTTATATTCAAGAAACAAAGGGTTTCATTCATCTAGTGTAACATTTGTGGTTTCCTTGTGGCTTTATCAGAAGTTGTCCTCAACCGGTGGTCCATCTGGCTGAAGCAAATTTAGACTAAGCTTCTTTGTCGCAGTGAGCCGAGGTGTCGGAAACAAACAAAGAGCAATCTAGTCCACCAAAAGATTAGGAGGCTTTGTGGGTTTAGAAAATAGTAAGAAACATGCAACAGATTCCAGGTCTAAAATGGAGCCTGCAAGGTGAGTGAAATACAAGATAATCTTCTTTTCCAAAACAGGGTGTTGTATGAAACAGGCTGCAAGAATATGCATCCAAAATTAGTGGCTAGTAAAGCTGCAGAAGCTAATGTATGTTCTGTAAATGTGTACGAGGTAAGAAAAAGTACTGAGCTGTCTCAGAACTACAGAACATACACTACAATGTTAAAACTGTAGGATGCTGTAGGATCAAAATTCTGCGGAGTGAAGCATGAGAGAGAGAAAAGAAGAAATGCCTAACTTAGCTCTAAATGTGTTTCACAGTATGTGGTGGGGTCATCTGATATGGCCTGTTTGACCTCTATCAAGCCAAAAGGACACATGATGCAGATTCATCATCAAATCTCCAACAACACAAAGCTTGTGTATGATGTTTGGGATATGCCAGAAAATGACCAGATCACAGTGGTTGGTGATGTTTAGAGTATATAGAATTTGGTACATGATAAGTACAGAGATGAAAGGAAAGAGAGGGGGATCACATCTGTATTTACTTTTCAGAAAAAAACATGAAATGAAATGGAAATAGTCTTGAATAGTAGTTCCCAGACGTTAAAAAAGCAACGTCTACTTGTGACCTATCATCACCGTTTCCATATGTCTGTAGGTTATAACCATGAAGTGATCACATGACCTATACAATTGTACACAATATTATATACTTCAAAAGAAGAGTCTTCTTAGAGTGCATGTTACTTTAATATACTTTCAGTATTTGTCAACCGTCTGAATATTGTATTATGATTTTCATATGACTCTTGGTTAATCCACAGTCTTTGTTGATGCAGTTTCTCTGTGTTTGGCATGTGTTGGCTTAATTTCCCCTTGAACTATTTTAGTTTTTTGTCCAATGCACCTGCAGATAATTTGGCCCATTTTAAGGTCTGTTTTAAGGTCTCATTTTGCCATAAGAGCAGCTCTGTGACAACACAGTGATAAAGATAACATGCTGATGTTTAGCAGATATAATTTTTTACCATGTTCATCATCTTAGTTTAGCGTGTTAGCGTGCTAACATTTGCTACTTAGCATTAAACACAAAGTACAACTGAGGCTGACAGGGCTGTCATTAGTTTTACGGGTTCTTGACTGTAAACCAAAGTACTGGAGAAATAAAAAATTTACCTGATGGGGTGCTAGATGAAAAGTCAGAGATCACGGTTATTACAATTCATCCTCAGGGGGACATGACTGTTTGTGCCAAATTTCATGGCAATCCATTAACAGAGAGATATTTCACTCAAAACCACAAATGTCAACCTTGGTGGTGGTGTTAGAAGAAAAGTCAGTACGATTCATCCTCTGGGGACAATGAATGTCTGTACAAAATGTCACAGCAATGCATCCAAAGAGGTGGACTGACCAACCAATAGATAGACATTGCCGTCCATCCTAGCCAACCTGCTAGCATGGCTAAAAAAATATCTCGTAAACCTGTTTTTTCTGACTGAAATGTGTTCTTCAGTATTGCAAGGTGTCAAGTACCAAAACCTGGCATCGAATGTCTGATGAGATACAAATAACAATGGGTAATTTTGTTTACATATTGTTTGATCAGAACGTGTCAGATTTAGACTATTTTATTCATTTGTGTTTAGACAGCATTTCATATTTGAGAACTTTGGCTTGTTTTGTTAAATAAAAATTATTCTTATAGAAAAACATGTTTGTATTTCTTCTGGTATCAATTTGGCACTAGCATGGAACATGTTTAAAAAGATTAGTGTAACTATGATTTAGTTACTTCCTTTTCCATTCTCCTGATTCTAACTGCTCTCCCTGAAAGGCTGAAGTAATACTATACATCATCCTTGTCAATGAAACCCTGGAGAATGCAAGTGTTGTGGCTGTACGTGGTGATGCTGGCTCACGTGGAGCTGCTCTCTGATCAGCTCGAAGGGCAGCAGCAGCCTGCAGTAAGATGCATAACTCAGCGTTTCACCTTCCGCTGGCTGCACTCGCTCATTCTACCTTTCCTACGATGAGTCACCACAACAGGCTCTTCAGAAATCATCCTGCATTAATAGGAAAGGACGGACGCCTCGCTTTTTGCCCTCACAACCCACGCTGCTTCTCTCTCTCTCTCTCTCTCTCTCTCACACACACACACACACACACACACACGACAGCAGCCAGTCTGACAAGGAGAACAGAGAGGAAGCATCACATAATAAAACCACTACTGTTACTGGACTAAAAATAACTAATAGCACAAATACACTCTTGTGAGCATGTGCATGGACATGGTCATGCACATACATAAATTCTTGTGCACCCTTACATAAAAGCAGCAATGGAAGCAGTGATGCTGAACAAACGATCTCATTGAATTAAATCTTCTTTTTCTTTACTCTGCAAAAAGAAAAGCCAGGTCACCTTGTGGTGTCTTTGTGGAGATTTAAGACTTCCCTTTTGGGCTTGAGTCAAAGAACAGATCTGCCTCTGGCAAGACACACAGGATGGGACACGAGTGGAAGATATGAATCTTACATGTTTAGTGTCTAAGTGCAAAATAGTTCAGCTACTGGCTTTGCGTTGTGTGAGCTTACAGGAAATGGGTGGATCAGGAGATGCAGTAAAAAAGAACAGTAGTACTTCAGACAAGATATCCAGATGTGAGAGCACCTATGGCGTTCTCTTTTTTACCACTTCTTCTCTTATTCCATTTCTCTCTCTCTCTGCCTGCTTTTCCTCTCTGAAGGGAGTAACACCACAACCACACACCCGGACAGTCACACTCACACACGCAGACAACCACTGGTAGCTACAGTAAAAAGAGAGAGCACTATATCTGAGGAGAGCTGTCAGAGTAAGTCTGAAGCCATAAAACAGAATGGTGCAGGCTGCAGCTACGGAGACATGGAGGAGTCAAACTAAAGGCAGCAGAGGGGAAATAGAAAAGGAATGTTTCATAAATAGAACAGATTAGAGAGACTGGAGAAGATTTGGGCCTATGCATTTTGCATACCAACATAAGCAGGGAAAAGCTCAACATAGGCTAAGATATACGATGAGGATTTTAACATGGGACACATTTCCTATAGGCTGAATGTGTGCATGTCTGGATCCGTCATGGAGTAGGCTTATGTAGGTGTGTGGGGGTGGGGGTCTGATAACCTGCCTGGCAACCACCAGAATAAACACCCTCCTCCTCCTCCTCCTGCTATGGTTATATGCGCCCTCACTTATCCTATTCCCCCCTGCAGCCACTCACACTGGCCATGTTCAACGTAACGTAGCGTTTTATTTCACCCGGTGGACCGTATTGCTTATGTGCATAAATACGTGATGCTGTCGTTTCCATGACAACATTAGCCTGGCTTAAACCCTGCAATCAACAGACTGGGCGGGTCCGGCGGTGACAATAGAGGGCTAATAGAGGGAGAAACTGATATAAAAGATTCGCCTTGTGTATTAGGACTGTAAAGCGAATGGTAAGGGACGCCTATATGGAGCTGAGGCCCGGTGGGTGGGCCCCTGGATGCTCATAATGATGTCTCTACAAATGAGCCATGTCTAAGATTCTTCACTACATTATTAGCTGTTGTATATTCTTAAAAGATAAATGTATAAATTTAGATGTAGGCTGGAAGCAGAGGGCTGAGTGTCGGTGTGCATCTGTCATGACGCGTCAAACAGAGCGCATGGTGCTGGCCGCCGCTTACCTCATTTTCTCGTCTTTTATTCAGCCAGAGATGATGGCACTGATGAGGCTGATAAATAGGACCCACGGTCCGCTTATTTTTCTGTATATATACAGTCTGGGAGGCTTGAATCAGCTCCCACCTTGCGTCCCTTGTGAGCGTCTGTAGAGATATTACAGGCTGATGATGAGTCGTGTTGCAGAAACGCTAAGCGAGAACACGAGCGTTTTCTCCCATCCGCTTTGTGCTCCGTTGTCTCTGCTCTCCACACGCGCTGCCGCCTATCCTTAAGTCCATGTTCAGCCGGGGTTCGTGCTCGGTAGAAGACGGTGAACGGTGGTTGACAGCCGCCGCCTCCCTCATGCCATATTTTCTTCCCATTCGGAGCGTTTTGGTGAGGTGGAGAGATTTTGGGGAAAATGCAAATACTACGTGCGAAGGGAGACGGGGGAGCAGACCGGCTCAACGCTGCCCACCTGCGGCGTAGACTCACACATGCAGCCTACTGACGCCCCCCAACCCCACCCTGAGATTACCAGTATGCCTATATAATGTTATGGTGGTCTATAGAAGCTTGAAGTGTGTTATTCTGCTGTAGTATCTTTAAGATACCAATAAAATAGGATATATATATATATATATATATATATATATATATAAATAAACCTTGCAAGAGCATATGGCAATGCATTCTATTTACACATAACATTTCTATTTACACATAACATTTCTTAGGGATTTTGCTGGATCATACTTACTTTCAAAATAAAGAAGATAAAAATACACATACCAAAAAAGAAAATGTCATAAAGTGGGAAACATAAGACACAGCCTCATAGAATTTCATGTTGCATTTACTTTCAGACAAATGTTAAATGTTCAGTGGTATTCTGTAGCCCCAAGAGTTTAGTGGTAAGACAAATCATGTTACATTCACTCTGTAGAGTGGTGACTTTATATCACTGCTGTTAGAAGATTTCTGTGGTTTTCCTGATAAGACAACTCTAACAATCAGCCAACAAAATTTCAAAACAATACCAATATTCCTCATATCAGTGGCAGCTCTGGTCATACTAAAATTTGCTGAACCCCAATCAAAGAAATCTTGTTTATTCATGCACGTGTGTAATATTGGCTTGCTGTTAACCACAAGATGAGGAGTGTGACGTGCTACGCACCGTACAGCAGGTGTTTGGAAAGTACGCAGCTTGCAAGGTTGAAAGCAGACATCATTGGTTCATGAAAAGCTCCAGTAAGTGCTAAATGGTGATTTGCTATTGTGCAGGTAAATAGACCTGCTGTATGTTTATTAGGCTGAAGCTGTGCATTATAGTAAAAAAACACCTCAAGAAGGTTCAGTTCAGTTAAATATCTCGCCAGTGACTGAAGGTGCACTACTGAGGAGCACGTCAGACGTAAACAGTTACAGTGTAATGGTCTCACACTTCCCCTTCCTAAACTGATAAAAATGCAGATAGATACAGATTTGAAAAGGCTTCACATCATTGAAAAACCCCAATACATGCTTGATTTTCATTTTCCTTGCACCTCGAGGCAAAGGAAAGACACAATTCATTCCAAAAATCTGAAACTGTTTCAAATACTGTATATTCACCCACATATCTGTTTCAAGCCTCTCAGTATATTTACACATCTGGGACTAAACAGCGATTAATTGTAAGGAAAAACTCAAAGGAACTGAAACTGGCAGTGAAAGATTTGACTCATGATCAAATAATAAGATAATGTTGTGGAAAATGGTTTAAATACTAACTCTGAATCCAGATAATGTAATTTTTCATTGCCCTTAAATAATTTTCCCAAATAATAATAGTTTCAAATGGTGGTAACATTACATCTGACATCAGTATTCTCCTTGCTGTATTTAATTATCATGCCCACCAAATTCAGCATTTGCCTCAACTGTATAGGTAATTTTCATACACAATTAGTCAGTGCAAATAAATCAATAATGGTTGGACAACAGTTGAATCTGATATTAACCTGTGGTTGATACTTCTCTGTTATGTTTTAGTGAGAAGTGTTTAGGGCTCGTTCTGATAAGTCAGACGACGTCTGATATGTTAATAACAGGGAAGAGTCCTGCTTCACTAGTGCTTTCCTGAGTTGTTAAATACAAAATAAAAGAAAGTTTAACAATTAGAAAATCACTGCGTTCTTTCTTTCCGTACACAGTTTTTGTTCCAATGCTCTTGGATTTCCAGCGTGGCGATATTCAGTCTGGAACGGTTCTGATAGGCAGCGAAACAAACCTCAGTCCCAGTCTGTCCACAATACAAGAACAGTGAGAGCCAAACTGTGCAAATGCAGTCAGAAAGTCAGAGCCTTTGGTTCTGTTTAGTTGGATTTGATCCGTTTGATTTGTTTTGTCTCATGTCATTGGTGAGTAGGCTACAGTTTCTTTTTTCTTTTTTTTTTCTTACATGTAGTGTGAATAAAGAAAAAGGAGAAATATTTAAGATTTTTTGTATTTAAAGCAACTGCACATTACACCAACAGTTCATCTCATTTGGGATCTGAGAGCAGATCAGGAAGGAAACCTCAGGTTCCTCTTCTGTCAATTCACTTCAGTTCAGGCAGATCCACTTTTTTTTTTATAAGAGTTCATTTAAGTTTGGTTCAGTTCAGTTTAGTGCAGTTCGGTTCAGTTTGCTTCAGCTGGGTTTCAGGCCGCAGCAGCAGTAAGAAACCAACAGTATCTGTTTCTGTCAGCTCCCTCAGACTATCCTCCACTGCATCACGCTCATGTCCTTCCCTCCAGTCGATACCAGGTAGCTGTCGTCATACAGGAAGGTCACGTTGGTCACGTGACTGCTGTGGCCGCCGTAAACATGGCTGGGAGCCTGAAAAGAAAAAGCAAATAACTAACTTTGACATCGTTTTGCCTTTTACAAGAGCTTAATCTCCTTGTTAACAGTAAGAGTGAGATGTATATTTTGCACGACAGTATCTTACCCTGAACTGTGAACAGGGGTAAGAGAATAGATGGACCTTCCCAAAGTCGTCTCCAGTAACCAGGAGGCTCTTATCATTGGTCCTGCAGACAGCGTTGATGTCAGTGCCATCTGAGCCGTCGGGCCACAAGCCTGAGGAGCAGATGGCAGTGGAAACGTCTATTGAATGGACATTAAAACACAAACACACACCTGAGAGGGAGAGGGAAGGAGCCTTCACTTACCAAAGACCTGGAAGCCCAGAGTGCAGGTGTAGGTGGCCCACTCGATATCTCTGGTGGTCTCCACACTGACCACCTGTTTACACACTGATGGGATCCCTGAGAAAATACACACAAACCAAATACACATAAATTGGTAACATGGGTACTGTTACTTTAACAAAATCAACACTAGGCTCAACTCAGTCAACACATGTAAACTCAAGTTTTGATTGGAAAGTGTGTCCACTGAGAGAGTTAATGTGTTGAATTAACTGCTTCTGTATATATTTACAATTTGGTAACACTTTATAATAAGGGTACAAGTAAAACGTAACTAATGCTTGACTCAAGATGATTAAATGTATGAATTAATACAGGATGTATGATGAATTCATGTTGCTCATCATTAAGAAATGATGAGTTTATGTGATTTATTATGCACCAACATGTAGATGTTTGCATCTGACTACCAGTTCAACAAGTACTGTTCTGCTTTCAGAGAGGCTGACGGGCGGCTGAAATATCCTTTTTCTATGTAACTGGATTCCAGCTAATTTCCAGTGCTAATTTGGTGGCATGTAAAATAATGTCTGAAGTAACTATGAGTTAATATTAATTAATTGATGATCCATTAAAGCCCGCAAAACCTATTTTGTCAATTGGCTTTTTACTCTCAGTGATGGGATCCTAATGAACACACACGTTTCTGCCAAAGTTACAACAGTTTTGTTTTTTTCACATTTTCTGTAGGCTATTTGTGTTTTTGTCTTTTCCGTTCTTACTGATCTGAAGTGGGTGGGGCACAGTTGGAAAAAGGTGAAGTCACACACTTCATCAGTTTAGCAATATTTGAATCAAAATGTGATGACAGAAGGTGAGTTTTTTGATTACGTTACCAGCTCAATCACTCGAGAGTTTTTTAGGGTTAAACTCTTAAAAAATAATTCAAACCTGGGCTGCTGCAGTAAGGACTCAGCCTGGTACACGGGGCACGCTCTACCAGGTGAGTTACCAGGGAAATTTTGAATGTTTACCATTTCATCTGTAATGTCACAAATCATAAACCCATCAAAGTAACAAAGACTGTAAGAGGATGACAGTGATCATACTTACAATACAGTATCTCATAGTCCCCTGAATTTGATACCAGGTACTGGGAGTCCACTGACCAGTCCAGATGGGTGATAAAACTTGAGTGACCCTGTGATATGATACAAAAGGACCAAGTTAGATTATTTATCTTTACAGACACGTCACAGCATTTCTGGAGTAGAAGCAATATGGTTCTTCAAGCACCTTCTAAAAATGTGGATTGGATTTGATATGGCAACCCTTAGTCATTATGTTTACGTAGACACGACGCTGTATGACTCAGCTCGTTGTCATTTATAATTTTACAGCTTCTTTATCAACACACAGTGAGGACAGAGTGTACAGAGTGGAGGCCCAAATATAGAGCTGAGGAGGGAACTAAATATAAAGTTGA
Source organism: Siniperca chuatsi (assembly GCF_020085105.1). Lineage (NCBI taxonomy): Eukaryota > Metazoa > Chordata > Actinopteri > Centrarchiformes > Sinipercidae > Siniperca > Siniperca chuatsi. The sequence goes on from NC_058056.1 coordinate 14,915,364, forward strand.
TGCAGGGAGGAACTAAAAATAAAAGGAGACGCGGATGAGGGGGGATTATAAATACAGGTACTCACCGAGCACTTCCCCACTCGGCTGTACTTCCTCCCATTTTCTGCCACAGCATAGATATAGATGTAGTTGTCGTGGGAACCGATGGCCAGGAAGTTACCATCTAAATAAAAGATGTTTATTTTTCGATGTTTGCAGATTTTAATTTAGAAAGTAGATTGTGTTGGTTGGACATTCAGTTTGTGGAGGGATATGGATTATTAACATGTATGGATTAAGGTACAGTTAAAGTTGTAACAGTCTTGATTACCTATTCAAATATGGCAGAAACCAATCTTTAGACACTCTTTATAGTATATCACATCCCAGGTGTCAGCGTGGTGTCATCTTAGTGGGAGATTAAATGCTTTGTACAAGCATCAACATTGTGTCAAGGCAACCCTACGTTTCATGTTTGGGTAGATATTTTAGTTAATGACAAATTGATCTGTAATTTAATTATTGTTTGTAATGATGTTTTTAGAAATATTACTCTCTAAAACCTGAAATCATTTGACTTATAGCTTTTCCTGGTGTCAACAACATGCCCCACAACAAATACAAGTTTTTTTGTATAATACTTAATATATTTCCTTGACATGCTGTGCTGTAAATTTCCAAATAACAAAAGGGAAAACAGACCCTGAAAACCGCGCTCAGGGGAAACACAATGTCAGCAGTTATCACCGTACCTGGCCCGTAGCTCATAACAGACAGCTGCTCATTCCCATCTGTGTGCATTGTGACAAGATCCTTGGAGTCAGTGTCCAGTACCAGCCACCTGCAGGATCAATGACAGGCTGCTCAACAATCTGGGTTTTCATCAATCTAATAATAATAATAGAGGATTTTGCCAATGACTGTTTTCTTATATGTTTTTTAGCTGAAGCAGTCAGGTAAACACTATATTTCTTTAGAAAGTGAATAGCCACTAAGTGTTTTTTGGTGATGGGATCCCCCTACCTGCCAGTCTGGGTTCCTATGGCAACCACAGCTCCAGATGGGTGGAAGCCTGCTGATTGGGCAGCATCCTTTCAGAACCAGGAAGAAGGGTATATTTAAAGTCCCCCTCCACTCAAAAATGTGTTTTGCTTATTGTTACTTCATTTGGATGTTTGACCTTCACTGTGCAGAATAATATATGTGCAGTTTGAACAAATGGCTGTTTTCACATAGTTTCTCTATGCTCACCTTCAATCTCAGTTTAACAGGTGTATGTGTGAGCATGATTTTGTGACATCACAACTAGTTTGGAAACCAATCATGGTTCAATATGAAACTTACACAAGTGGGATGTGGACATACACTGAGAATGAACTTTGAGGGCGGAGAAATATATGTAATTATAAGAAGCAGAATATTTTTACAAGTCATAAAAAATGTCTGGAGGGGATGTTTAATGTAAGAAATAAAAAGTCAGTCATTAACCAAATTCATGCAAATCTGAAATAATGCATATGGTACATTACAGATTTGTAAGTTGTATGACTCTGGTTGTTTCCATGTAAATTTGTACATTTTAGTTGCTAAATGTGCAGTTCCTGCTGTTCCTCAAGGACATATTCCTCAAGGAAGAAGAACTGATAAAATAGTGACTTATTCATCATCTATTGTGTGCTGTGTAATTCCCATGACTGACCCCAGGGGGCAGTGTTGACTTAAACTTACCTCCATACTCTTGGTCCAGATGAGCTGATGGGAACTCGAGTCCCACAGGCAGACCTGCCTGTCATAGCCACATGTGAGGAACTGAGGCTTCCGGGGGTGGACAGCCAGACCCCACAACTCATCAGTGTGACCCTGGAGAGGAGAGGAGAGTTTTCTTCATCTGCTACAACATCACAGCCTTTAAATGTAAGCTTTACTTTGTCCAGCTCTTGGACAACATCATAGTAGAGCTGCAACAATGAATAATTAATTGGTTAGACGATGATCAGAAAATTAATCTGCAACTATTTTGACTATCGATTTATTGTTTTACGCAAAAATATTCTCTGGTTGAGGATTTGCTGCTGTGTTATTTCTTTGTAAACTGAATATTTTTGGGTTGTGAACTGTTGGTCAGACAAAATAAGACATTTGAAAACATCACATGGACAGGAAGGGTATGAAAAATTTAAATCTGCAAAGTAAACTAGTAACTAAAGCTTTCAGACAAATGTAGTGGAGTAAAAAGTAGAATATTTGCCTCTGAGATGTAGTGGAGTAGAAGTATAAAGTTGCATAAAATGGAAATACTCAAGTAAAATACAAGTACCTCAAAATTTGACTAAAGTACAGTACTTAAGTAAATGTACTTAGCTACATTCCACCACTGGTTGCAGCCATACATCATACTACAAATGTAGTAATAGTGTGCTAGACCACTGCATCTACCTGTGTAATAGCCATGAATTCTCCATCCAGACTGCCTTGCAAAACAAAGTGCTTGGTGGTCCCGATGAGCACAGTCTCCCCTCTGCCCTCTGCTATGGTCCGGATGGGACCAAACAACTCAGGCACCTGTGGAGAAAATAATCATGTAAACCATCTGTTCACCTGGAATCCAGCATTTGCCAGAATAAACATCAAGTAATCTTTTACTGCATAATGTGGTCTCCTTAGAGCAAGTAAGACATGAGCAATCCATAATTCTCATCACTATAAATATCCATGAATCTCGTTGAGAGCACAAACCCATCTCATCCTCTGTAATATTTATGATATGGTGCAGTATTCTGAATGCATAGTCCGCCGCCTCGGGCAGGAGTGCAATTTCTGGCTAATATAAGCAACCTACTTTAAAAGAAGGAGCTGGATATGCAGCTTAACATTTTATTAAAACATATTAACAGAATGTGATAATAGCATATCAGATCATTAGGATGCTGTAGAACTCTACATTAAAAACCCATGCATTCTTGTAATGAAATCAAGTATGACTTATACATTTCACCCTTAAAATTATGTGTGATTTATAGACTTCATTTTTATTTTTCTAGAAAGAAGCCTTGGAATATTTATTTTTCGTGACTTCTGCTGAACTTTTTCTCACCTCCACTGTTTGTATCTGCTGGTAGCTGCTGTCCCAGGAGACAAGCCTGCGGTCTTTTCCTCCAGACACCAGCGTGCCGTTCCTCAGCATGGACAGAGCAAAGATGCTGCCCTCGTGAGCTCCTTGGATGACGTGGCTGATACGATTAGTGCCTGCGTGACAGAGATCAGATGAGATGGACGAGAAGGGTCAGTTGGAGAGAGTCTGACATAAAGGTCGACTGATTGAGGAGAGCAGATTAACAGACAGACAGACAGACAGGGTGATCAATAGATAAATCAGAGACAAAAAGAGACATAGTGCAGTTTTAATGTTGGTCTAAATGTTGGATTTTATTGCTTTTATTGTCCTGTGTACTCGTGGCACCCACGCAAAACAGAGTGAACTGCTCTCGTTGGACCACTCTATAAATAAAGATTGAATGAATGAATGAATGAACGTGCCTTTTCCCCACACTAGGATGTTCCCACTTGAGTCTCCTGTGATGGTGTCTCCATTTTCTGCAAATGTCACACACAACACAAACTTGGGCTTCTCCTGTTTCTGCATGAAACACAAGAACACACACACACATATTGTTTCATTTTTGCTCGACTACCACTGATTGTCTTCATATAGCTACAGATGGGATTATATCGCAACACAGTCTGTCATGATTGAATTCGTGCCTCTATATCAAACTTTATTGCTTTACATTTTTTGATGTGGGAAACAGTCTGGGGTCCTACCTCAAACAGTCCTTGTTTCTTGACCAGCATGCCTTTCTCCAGGTTCCAGAAATAGAGATGGGACTTGCCGCAGGTCACTATGATGTTGCAGTCTGTTGGGTGAAAGTCTGCAGCAAACACCGACTCGTTGGAGCACTGAACCGAAACACATAATGGAAGAAACAGTGAGCCGTTGAAACGTCATGTATACTGGTTTAATTAAAAAAAAACTTAATTTGAGCAGGATGTTCAGTTACATCTTAATTTGTCTATTTAACACACGTGCACACACACACACACATACCTTGACCTCAGCCAGTCTGTCCTCTCTCTGCCAGTCCCAGACAGAGAGGACATGGTCATTGGAGTCATCTACGACACACAATGTGTTTCCTCCATTCTTACATACAGAAAAAGACACAAACCCATGTTTAATTACTGACAGTCTACAGTTGACTACTACAATCAAAAACATGATGTTTCCTTACCGACTTGGAGAAAGCCAGGCAGACCAAGGCTCGGTCAAAGAAGCCTGTGCCCAGAACATGGAGTGTGTTGAGGCTGACAGAGTCCCACACACGGACATGAGGAGCCAGCTGCTGCCAGGAAAAAACACAAACATGGACACAACACCAGGAGAGGTATATCATCAGTATGAGGCGATGTAAGGCTTACTGAAACACTCAAAGAACATATGAGTGACCACAGAGTGAATGTGTTTCAACCTCTCAGTGTGTTTATTAAGCAGAATACTCGGAACCAGCTGAATAAACATAATTTTTTAAAGAAAATAGCAAAACCATAACTCCTCACTCCAATAATAAATCAAATGTTGAAAGCTAATGTGATAAAATATCACTAACAGACCTCACTTACTTTTCCATCTGAAGAGGTGCCCGCCACCTGCCCGGTTGCTATGGTGATTTTATCGGGGTGCACGGCCAGGCTGGTGAAGAAAAAGACATGAAAACAGACATGAAACCAGTTAAAAGCCTTTCAACATCAAAAGGAGCTTTTGAATAAAGATGAGCAACGTGCTCACAGAACATAAAAGGCTGCATTTGGTGAGTGAGGTGTTTAAAGCTATGAATACAATATTCACTGTAACTACCACGTGCTGCCTGTACTAATCTGAGGGGGAAGTGAAACAGTTTAAGATAAATTCTCGTAGGCTGCGTAAAGCTCTAACACTTTGTCTTCAAAGGAGTAAGAATCTGTTTGCAATCCATCCTTTGATCTGTAATCCAAAGTGTTCATTAATAATTTGAATTTATATTAACCCCAGAGTGTAATAACATAATCATGGCTGTGTCTTTTTGCACTACACATTTTCCCACAGACATACTTTCATACGTGTGCACAAATGCCTGCATGCAAACACACACAACACGTACACTTGTTTACCTGTTACCTTTCCTCACTATAGTTATTCTACAGGAGTATACACAAATACAGAAAAGCTACTTCATCGCACTGTCCTACCACCTTTGTTTGTGCATTTGTGCTGTGAATAAACTCTACAGCCTGTGAGGATTGTAGAAATGGTGTAAATATCAACTCTAACAGGGAAGAGAGATGAAAGGTAGATGACAGATGTGATATGGGCTGCAGATGATGATGGATGCAGTCCCTCGGGTTAGTGTGTATGTGTGTGTTTTATAATCCCCAAGTGTCTCTCACCATTTGATGTCATCTGTGTGTCCAGTGTAGTGTCTCTGCAGCTGCTCATCCACATTGAACAGGACAACCACAGAGGCGATGAAATACACCGTTTCTCCAGTGGGCAACAAGTAAAGGTTGGAGCGACAGTCTCGACCGCGGTAACCATAACTGGAGATTCAAACAGGTCAAGGAATAAAACAAAAACAACATCCAACGTAGAGCTGAAACAATGAATCGATTGACAGAAAGTCATTTTTCAAGCAAAAATGCCAAACATTCTCTTGTTCCAGCTTCTCACTTGTGAAGATTTGGTGCTTGTTTGTCTTTTCTGAGAGTAAACTTAATATCTTTGGGTTTTGGACAGCACTTTGAAGACAGCAGTGTGGGCTTCAGGAATTATTCCGAATGTTTTATAGACCAAGAGGTGAATCGAGAAAATAATCGGCAGATTAATCGATTATGAAAATAACTGTTAGTTGCAACCCTAATCCCAAGAATTAAGAAGTTAAAGATCTATATGCTTACACTCTAACCAGCAGGCATGACAAATATTCACATTTACTCAGGTCAGAAAGGTCAGAAATCACAAAGACATTAAAATGCATTCAAACTACTCTATCCAACAATAAATCATACTATCTACTGTGTGCATGTGTCTAATTTATTCATATAATCTATCTGTAGTCTAGTTTTGGATATACGAAATATGTAGCCCACATATCTATTTATGTGTGTGTGTGTGTGTGTGCGCTTCTGTCCTCAGATTTAATCTCTTCTTTGTCTCCCTTATGGCTTTTCCCCCTTCGGGTTTCTGCTAGATTGAACAACGCACTACATTCATTCTTTTATCAACAAATGGAAGAGAGAGAAACCACAAAATGAAACAAAACAAAAATAAAATAGCACAAGAGGAGCTGCTGACTGGTTGTGCCTCAGCCTGCCAGCTGTGTGCAGGTTATTACTGAATGCAGGCTGCAGAGCGATGAGCCCGGCTCCGACCGCGGCAGCACTGGACGGTGAAAATGAACAGATCTGAACAGATCTACTCTGACAAGCAGCGAGAGGAGACGACACATTTGTCAGCTTCCTCTCTTAACTACATCACAGGCCAATCTGGATTTACTCTGCTCAGAAGATTACGTTTCAAAAATTTCCAAATCACAAGTAGGACTTTTTATTTCCTCGGAAAGTTCCCTGTGCAAAACAAACAAACAAGAAAAAAAAAGACTTGAGGTGGTATCCTACAGGTATGCTTTTTTTGAAACAAGCCGCAGTGAAAGGATACACCCAGTCCAGTTTGAGTTTGTTGCTGGGCAGGTCGGCTCTGGCCTCCAGACTGTAGATGTCCACCTGCTCTTTGGGCATGTACATGGTGATGGGACGACCCTTCAAGTACATTCTCACATAACCTTCCTCTAGAAAAAGCAACAGAAAGGATCAGTGAGATAATATACATGTGGGAAAATACAGATATGACTGGTGGGATTATGTCAGTTATTTTGGGAATCACATTTTTTAAATATATGACATGTATGCAAAACGCACAGACATGACACTGAATGTGTTATTATGATGTGAATGACAAGGGTAACGATGTTGAATGTGTGACAAGATTAGAGGATAATGGAGAGATATGATATGATGTTTTTTTGTTGCTATGAAAAGGACTCAGTTAAAGACAACAAATGACAGAATTTGCAAACAAACAAATCAGCTTTTTAACTGACTTTATTAGTCATTTCAAAAACATTCTTATGACAACAAAGAGTGCAAAATGAACAACAAACACTTTCAAAACTCATACATATTCAGCGCACAGCAGAGGTTATCTGACATAAAATGCAGACACAAGCAGAGCAATGGAAATGTTGAAATGTGAAAAAAAACAAAAACAAAAAACAGATCCAAGCTTAGAGAAGGGGATAATGAGAAATCCTCATCAATATAAAACATGCTAACGCTGAAAAAGAAATCATGCAGAAAACATCAAGGGAACCAAAACAAACAAAATGAACCATTAATGTCCACAAATATATATATATTTAAAGCTCATTAGAAGAAAATACTATAATATATAAAACAAGTTCCCAACTCACCCATAAGTCCATGTAATATAATGGACTTATAGGTGAAACTGGGAACTTGTTTTATTATTATTTTTATTAGGTGATGCTAAAAAAACCTGCTAACTCTCTGCAACTTTGGTATGAGAGGACATGTGGAACGCACATTGACAAGATACCGCCATATGGCGTTTTTAATGGTACGTGTCTGGAATAAAGCCATGAATTTGGCTCTGTACTGACTGGCTTGGGCATATTACAGCTTGTTAACTGGAATAAACAATTATATCTAGAGAAGCAAGTATCACTATTCTGTATTGCCAGACTTGATTAGTTAGTAACAAATCTGGAAGTACTGGCTGGGAGACTTGATAGGGCTGCGATAACTGGGTGTATCAAGGGGAGAGTATGATGACAAACTCCCTGACTTTCTCAACTGGAGGTTAAAACTCGGGGGCTTTCTGGCCGGTGGCACCTTGGCGGCACCGCCCTTTCTGGCCGTACTGGCCTTGCTGCTTTCTGAGGTTTGTTGGGGGTTGGTGGCTGAATGGGTCGTGATAGCCGAAGCCGCGGGGCTGCCGCTGGTCCCCGTCCGTTTGGCAGAGCGGCTGAGGTATATCTGTACTGTGACTATAATGTAGATGGGGGACAAGAGCAGAGGAGCCGATGACGGAGAGGGGTGGTGGAGGTTGCCAGGGCCAGTTGGGTGGAGGGGGCCAAACAAGGACAAGCAGGGCGAAGGAGCAAGAAACGTAAAGGGTGGAGGAGGTTGGTAGATTAAGTTAGACAGATTTGTGTCACATTTAGTAAAAGCATCTTAAAATTGGCAAGACACAAACTATCAAAAGGAAACTTGGGAACCCTTATTATACATCACCAGCATGTTGAATGCTATCATCAAATACTGGGATCCTGGGAAGTAGTAGTTATTAAAAAATTATTAAATATAATAAAAAAAAAAAAAATTCACTGTCTTACATGAGTAAGATGCTGCCTCGCTGGCCTAAATCAGTGGTTCCAAACCTGGGAGTCAGGACCCGTGCAAGGGGTCACAAGATTAATCTGAGGGGCACGAGATGATTAACGGGGCAAGAGAGAAGAACAATAATGTTTTGATACCAAAAAAAAAAAAACATTCTGATCTTTGCTTTTGTTTTGTGAAATACTACAAAGTTTTACCTTCAGGACTCTAATAATTATTCAGATGAAACAAACTGAAAGGTTTAAGGGAGAAAATCACTTTGATTAAACTGCTCACAACACATAGGTGTACTGTATGACAAGGAGGCGCAAGCAGACACTTCATTTTAAGGGGTCACCAGCCAAAAATGTTGAGAACCACTGGTCTAGATGCTTTCAAGGGTAAAAACTGGTTGTTTAAGGAATGAATTATCCTGTAACAAGACTGGGTAAACAGCAATATATCTGTGAGGAAATTAACTTTAACTCCAGTCTTGGCAGCTTTGTGAATTCTTTGCTAAAGGGGATTCCACACAAACAGACTATACGTCAGGCCATGTGAGAAAACTACAAGCAGTAAAATCAAACAGACTTCAGTAGGAACTACCCAAAAAAGGGATTTAATGTGTTTGTAATGCAAATATTCATTTTGAGGGCAGGAAGATAATAAGCGCAGCGGCAAATCTACTCGCTCTGAACTGCAGCGAGGAATGTCAGAACAGAGGATTTAAGTGTTCGCAGAAAAACTCAAAGCGACTGCGAGGAAGCAACTGTCAGAAATCCTTGTGTTGTTACTATGGTGACAGTGACTAAATGCCTATGAGCGAAAAAGTGAGGCTGTGAGCGCACACACACATGTGAAGCAGCAGCTTCATCCGCAGTTAAACAACAAGTGTGGAGACACAAGTGAACTGCAAACACTGTAATCACACTCTGATGCAGCTCTCAGTGGAGGTTAGGTAGGATGTATGTGTGTGTGTTAGTTAATTCAGTCTAAAAACAATAAAGGGAAGGTAACTCTCTCTCACACACACACACACACACACACAGACTTTGTCAACCCACTCCTGCCCCTGTCTGGACGGCTCCCTGATCATTGCACCAAAGGGAATCTCTAAATTTTCAGATATCAACAGGATGTTTAAGAAGAAAAATCCAAGCAGGATATGAATAAAAATTTCAAAATAATAGTCCTGATTTTATCCTTTGCACGTACAGAGATCAAAACAAATCATCTGCAGTGTCCAGAGAGCAGTGTAGGCCGGGGGCTTTTGGGGGGGGGGGCCTACCTTTGCAGTGGGTCACACGTCGCATCCCTTGTAAAAAGGTCAGAAAGAGACAAGCACCAGGTGAGGGGTGACATGGCTTCCTCACTTCCTGGTCTGTCCTAATATGAGGACACTTCCTGTTTCCTGGCGTTAATGAACAGCAGCTTCTGTCCTTAATGCTCTTAATGAATCAGTGCTCCTTCCTTAATGGTCTAAATGAATCAATGCTCATTTCCTGCGTGATGGTGTCCCACCCTCTGCTCCAATGTGGTGAGTAATTACATTTATCTGCCTACTTGCCTGTTTTCACCTTTGTTTAGCCATCTACAAAGAAGAAAAAAAACTCGACTTGATTTGGCATTTTTTTCTAGCATTTATCTTTTAATCAACTGTTGTTTCTAACTATTCTTTATAATGTAAAAGTAAAAAGAGCAAACACGTGTGCTTGCAGCACATTTTGTTGTATCAAATTAACCACTTTGCATCAATCACTTCATGTATTGCAGGTAAGCATTATATTGGCAGAATTTACTGTTACAATTATCATTTGTATTGGTTAACTGTCACCCGTGACAGTTTATGTCCATGACACTGTCCTGATTATGCCGCTTTTCAGATTATTTATCTATAATTAATTCAAATGTCCAATAAGTGGTGTCCAGTAATAATAATAAACCCTGTGGCTCATTTTCTCCTAATAGTCAGCGTCCTACATCAGGTAGCAACAGCCATATTTAAAGAGCATTAACTGGCTAGACTTTCACAGTCGCATAATGATATGTGATTTATTGCTGGGGATACTGACTGCAGTAACATTTCTACCACGTAATCTGATGGTTACAGTTTGCAAATACACAAAGAACATGTATTAGTCGGTTTTATATGTTGATCATATTTGCTATAATTGGACCTCAAACAAAAAAAAAACAAACTAAAGGTAGTGGAGTGGGTCAGTAAGCTGTACCCCATTTGAACTTTTCTAAATGCATCTGCCTCTCCAGGAGTCTGTGGAGTCTGGTTAAGCTTTGCTAGGATGCAGCCTAAACTGAAGAAAACCAAGCAAATGAAAAACAGCTGCTCACTTTGAATAAAAATCAATAGCATGCTGGAGATGGAAATTCTGATCAATACTAATTTAATTTCATATTCAGTCCCATTGTCTTGTCACCGTGTGTCTCCTGATTTATATGTAAAGAATAAACTGTGTGTGAGATGGTTCGCTTGTCTTGTGTCTTCTGGAAATACTGTATTTCCTGTCTCATTATTGTAGCCATAATAACTATGGGTGATGCTAACTTTGTACTTGCCACCTCCATCATAGAGATTCAGGAAATGTAGACTCCAAACAAACAAACAATGTGTATAAAGCTTCCTAAAGCATTCCAAATACATTTCAATTTCACATAAATAATTAAAAACTTTTGTTAGGCTAGTTTGGTTAGTTGGTTGCCGTAAATTTAGCTACGATAGCTAATCTATGGGGCTACTTCTGTGTTTTAGTTGGACTCAGAGACAAGTGTTTGAAATGACTTGTGTAAAATTTATTTGAAAAGCTTTAGGAGGCTTGCGCTGCTTGCCAAAATATACTGTTTTGCAGAACTCCACATCTCCTCAGTCTGTGCACAACAGAGGTTGAGCACAAAGTTTTTATGACCCATAGTCAGAATGGCCACAATTATATAAGTACAAGAAACTGAAAAATACCTTTAATTGAATTTAAATGAAAAATCCTTAAATTGTACAGTTGAGTTCAATTTAAACAACGCAGAAAGAGTTTATTAAAAAGAAAAGATGAATGCAAGTGTGGATGTGAAGATGTAGTAATGGATGAAGTGGACTGGTTACTTGTGAAGGAATGGATCATGGAAAAGATGAATGTTTGACACTAATGTTTAAGACACAGCATTATGTAAAGAAGCCCTCAGTGGTCCTCTGTGTGCAGAAAACAGTTCAAGGCACTGACTCAAATTATTATTATATTATGTCTTGTTTTGGGAATGTACAAAAGATAAATTATTCTTCATTTTGACAGGATTCCTTCAAAAATGCATTGACCTTTAACTGACACGGGGGAGCCACTGAGCATCTGGTGTGTAATGGCTCTCAGTGGGTTGTATCATAGTATGAAACTATCATAGCTGTCAGGCTACAGAGCCATAAAAGAGCCTCTAGTTCTTACCTGCATTGAACACTGGATCCCTCTGTTTGCTGCAAAGTAAATGAGTAAACAGACAGCTGTCATTCAGCATCTCGCCTCCAGATAAACCATTTTATGTTTTTGATTTGAAAGTGCTTTATAAGAAGATCAGTGTGTTTTCTGCTGGAAAAATCAAATCAAAACACAAACAGCCTCCTATCTTGTGTGGACAGAAACCATAACTGAAAATTAATGTGTGAGCCACTAACTGGGGAAAGCTGATTTAACATGATGTCCGTGTTACCTGTCACTTTTTTTCCCGCTGGAATTGCTACCGGTGGATCCGGCACGAGTTCGGTTTCCCTTGGAGTCGCCCGAATCTTTCCGCGTAAGAGTTCCCACATGTTCGTTTGAGTTGGCTCTCCTCACAGTGCTGTGGTGAGAGGGAAGGTGGACAGAGGCAAAAACAGACAGAGGGGAGGGGGAAGCACAAGAAATAGGTCATAAAACTACCTGACGCTGCTTTTCTAAAAAATGCCCTCTGGTAAAGTAGCTTTTGAAAGTATGTACGAGGAAGGTATTTATTTCATAATTCAGCTCGGATCTGCCTCACATTAAAAAATAAGTGTGACTCTTTAAAACAGTGTCAGAGAGAATTTGCACTAAAAGAAAAGAAAAATATAGAAATGTGGATAACTGTTGTTTCCTCACACTCATATACTCTCTCTTTACTCCACTCTGGTGATCATAACTACAATGTCAGTACAGACCTGTGTACAAATCTGCATATTGATGGTGCAGACAGCCTGCCTATTCACAACAATGAAAAGGCTCCATCAGCAATCCAATGGCCAGTAGGCCCAGTCACCTAATCCACCCTATGGGAGAAAAGTCTATTCAAATCCTAAAACTGGCCGGTGGCCGTTATCCCTTCTGGAGAGCCTGTGTGTGTTTGTTCAGTAAAGAGAAGAATAGAATAGAATGAGGAGAGAGAGAGAGAAGCTGTTGTTTGCTGTGTTATCCCACGAGGAATCATAGTAATTGGGCCACAGGGGAAGGCTGTTGTGTGTAAACCGGCACTGATGGGATTGTGACCAATCTGCAGTTTAGACTAATCCCAGACACAGACAGTAAACAACACAAACAGTGCTCCGAAGAACACCGATTTAAACAATAAACAGTGAATATTAGTAATGAGACAAATGGTGAAAGGAAATGTCACAGTTATCATGTAACTGACTGATTTAATAACTGAAAATACTGGTTAGCATGCATCGGAGCTGTGATACGGCGATGATGTTATATTGTGACCAGTATACTGAAACTTGGTGATCCTCTCACCTGAGGGGCAGGTAGAGAATTCTGGTAGAGCGAGACAGAGAAGACAAACTGGACAGATTGGCAGGACATCACATTGTAGGTGGACGGGACATAAACAGGATATATACATCATAGTTGGAAAGGACATATTATCAGAAAGAGACAATACAGGAGAGGACATGCAAGACAGGAAAAATGGGAAAGACAGACAACACAAATATAAACAGAGGAGACGATTGATGACTCAAACTCAAATCTCTCTTGCCACCTCACAGTATTAAATCTATACTAATCAAAAATTTCTATGAAGAGGATTGTGGAGTTCACAGACAAGGCGACTGCAGCAATTTAATGTCAAGGAGATGTCCCTAAAATTTTGAACATTCAGTGTAAGTAAAAATTCAAACCCTCCATTTAGCACAGTAGCAAGAAAAGTCATTCACTAGCTTCATTTATATCCACGTAGACACTGAGGTCATGTGCTGGGTTTAAACAACCTGAAGGGAATTAAAAACATATACAGGTATTTTATTGGCTCATTCCTGTATTTTCTACACTCAATATATTTAAATTTGTCAATTTAAAGGCCAATAAATAAATACAATAATTTGTTCTAGGCTTTGTGGAGAAGGCTTTGAAAGCACTGAAGCATTTAGACCTCCATGGTGGAAAATTTAAAGAAAATATAATTGAGCAAGAAATTACCTCTTTATTTCTGGCGAGGTTGCATTAGGGGGGACTTGGGCTCACGACTTTGGTATTTCTAAAATACCATGGCTACGGCACTGTATCCAAGCAAACAACTAGTCTGATAAAGCGCCAAAAAAGTCATTGAAAAGTCACATTGTTTTCGAGTACAAGTTCAAAGTAGAAAGACTCAGTTAAGCTTGAAACACAAGCAAACTCCAGGAACAACAAGGAAATACACAGACCAAATCACATTTCCTGCATAGATACTGTCTTGCTTGGTGTTTGGGGTTTGTTTCTATCTACCATCCTCATACTGGTTACATTTCAATCTGCAGAGCCATTTCTTTACTGTCCTCTCCAGTAAACCTCAAGCTGAGAGTCAGTGAGCATTAAAAGTATCTCACTCTCAGTATTGGAACACATCCCCGGAGCAGAAATAAACGCACACATGGAAAATGAAGGAAACAACTCCGCAGGGGAGTTCACAGCTGCTCGGACTGGAGCTGGTCCCTGCTGTCTGCAGAGCTTCATTTGATTATGGTAATGGCATCCAGAGATGGGAAAAGGATATTGTGCCCCTGACAGACAAGATTGATAACCTGTGCTCTACACGCATGTATAAACACACACACACACACACACACACAACAGAGAAGCAGAGTTTTGATGACAAAACTGTTTCTCTGTTTATCAGCCTTGTTAAATGTCAGTCGCTTTGGCTGACATTTAATATGAAACAGGACAGGACAGAAAAAATGTCTCGAGACAAATAAAATGTCTGGAAAGAAAGACGTGATACATGTAAGGCCTCACAACCTGGCCTACATGCAGCTTATATCTGGATTTAACACATTTACAACAGTGTTAACAAGGCACAAAGGTTCAGTAAAGCAACACTACAAAATCTACTGAATTTGGAAGAACACGACTTAGAGCTGTAGCCCAAACCTTCGTGTCTAACACGTCAAAAGTTCCCTACAAATGTGAATACACTCCTTAAAATATTATAGAATAGTATAGAACAGAATCAACAACTTATTTAAGTGGCTAAGGATTATGTTTGTTTTCCTCACCTCTTGTTGGCTGGTGTGCTGGTGTCCTTCCTGGATCCAGATCCAGATGGGGAGGGCAGAGTCCCGCTGCCTTTCTTTGGTAGGATGGTCCCATTGTTCACTGTGGGCCGTAACGGCAAGGTGGCAATCATTGGCCTGGCTGAAAAAAAAAAGACAACAGCATAGTGTGTTCAGAAAAAAAGCTGGATACAAGACTACTATCAACTGATGTGGAGTCGTTAAAATAACTTGTGAGAGTGAGCAGTTACAGAATCCTGGTCAGAAAAATTGCATTTCCTGGTGTGTAATATTATCTTCATAATTAGTGAAATGACGTAACAATCTGTAAAAACCTGTATTTAAACATAGTGTGGCGTCCCAGGAGGGCGCAGTGGAAAGCCTCCCAGCATGCACTGGGGTAACAGGTTTATGGACACCACTCTCTGTTTATGCATGTTTCTACAACATTACTAGTATTATTGTGTTTGACTTTTTGTTCTATAGTGTTCCCACTGCTCCTGCAGTTCATTTTAATTAAAAACAAACAGTATTAACTCTGAAGCATACCAAAAGTCAAAGTTTTGTTTTTGCCTATAAACTTTGCTTTGTCCACCATCTGCCATAAGAAATGTGTAATTACTGAGATATCACTGTCCACTTGAGTGTGGAATAGGTCGAGCTCTCTCTTTGTTTGTTGTTGGTTAATGCAGTAATGATGGTAATAAAACAATTTGAATTGAAACATAACACTTGGTTATTTTAATTAATATATAGTGTACCAATTATTGTTGCAGCTTTAAACACCATACATATAATAATAGTCCCTCTTCATCATGGTCTTCAGTGAGGGTTCAAAGAGATATGAAATAACTGCACAGTGGAACATATCATAAGGATAGAAGTCGAGGCAGCACATGAGATTACTATTCCAGAGACATCCCAAATGTAATCCAAATAAGAATTATCTTAATTTAATGTTTTTTTTTCTCATTTTACTGAATGTTGTTCTGTTTCAATCACTTTTCCATACAGATGATGTTTGTTTCACTATCCCCGTGGGGTAAAGTAATTTAGATTATGCTTTCCCCAGCCTCTTACCCTAACCTTAACCATCACAACTAAATGCCTAACCTTAACCCTTACCCTAATACTAACCTAACTGTAACCTGTACCCTAAAACCAAGTCTTAACCCTCAAAAAGCAGTCTCTACCCCCGGGGAACTCAGTTTTTGTCCCCACGGTTAGTGTGCATTCAGATTAAAGTCCCCATTGGGATTTAAGAACATGAAACACACACATGCACATGCACACATGCCACTCAGGCAGGCCCAGAATAACAAATCCAAGCTGCAGCTTTATCTGCAGTGATAAATATTTAATAGACACTGTTCATCCAGCAGACACGCACACACATGCATGCACACAAAGGCCTACACACACATACTGCTCTGTTATCTTTCATGTAGTAATTACGCAGCAGGGGCAAACTGACGTTGTAATTTTGTTAGCATGATAAAGAAGATGAATGTGTTTCTGTGTGTCCACGACAGTCCTCATGCAGCTTGCGTGTTAAGCTTTCAGATCATTGTGTTTCAGCAGAGGGCAGCAGGCTGCTGGCTCCCTGCAGCTAAAAGTGGAGAACAATAAGGGAGAGCAGCTCTGAGTCTGAGTCATCCTCCAGCTCCCAAATCAAACTGAAACTTCATTCGTCCACAGTCACTTCGGAGACTGAAACCGGCAGCAGCTCAGAATCCTTACCTGCTTCTGTTTCATCACTCAAATGCACATTTGAGGAGAAAAAAAGTCAAAAGTGCAGCTGATTTCACATGCAGACTTCATCAGCCTCTTGGGTGAAGATGCTATTTGAGAGACAGATTGTATCAAACACACCTCAGCTGAAAATCGACACATGCTGTATTGTTACATAATAAAAGCACAACAAAAACGGAAAATAATATCATCGATCAATCTATGATGTTCAATGCTTTCTTATTCGGTGATGATATAATGTGTTTCTTTTTTTAAACTTATGTTAGGTCTGTTTCCTACATTTCTCACAGTGACTTTACTGAGAGAGAACCGATGAGAACATGCTGCATTCAGCTGTGTGACATCAGATGGAGAGAGCAACAGTAAAAGGGAAAATAGTTTATCAAGTTAAGTAAATTAAGAGTTGTGCCTTTTGAGGAAATAGCTGAATTTAATTCTGGACTATAGAAGCTAAACTGAGAGAGGTGTTGTTTGAACTCTAAGTTACAGGAATAGTTTTTATAGGAGTAGTCATTGTCCTTTAACAGAAAGGTTGCATACACAGAGGTAAACACAAAATGTGTGCTTAGCAGCTTATTCTCACTAAGTTGTGACAGTCCGTTGATAACTTTAAATTATCAATGAGTTCTTGGACTCAAAAACACTAAAAAGAGGCATGATAAGTGTATATACTGCAGACACAAATGTCCCCTGGTTAACAATAAATCTATCTCTATCTTCAGACTCAGGTGCAGTGCATTGACCTCAGGCAGTGCAGTACTGAAAGTAAATGTGTGTTTCGTAGTGAAATACTACACTATATACAACATAATACTAGCAGGCAGTGACTGAAATGTGCTTTTTGTTAACAGGCCTGGTTAGTGCAGACAGACTTCACAGTCAGCCTACCTGGCTTCCCAACATTGCTGTCTGCTGAGGGAGACTTTCTCATCAAAGCAGGTTCTATACACATAACGCACAACACGTTTAACGACACAACACAGTCCGGGAGAAGGGAGGACAGGAGGGAGAGGAAGAGGAGATCGACAACTAGTCAGAGGAAAGAAATAAGTGGGATTTGAAGGAGACATCATTATGAAAGAGAGAGAACAAAGTGGAAAAGGAGAAAAAGGATACCTCCAACAAAGTGCATGTAAGCCAGAATGTGTGTGTGTTCTCATGAATGGCAAAGTTGTACCAGAAAACCTTCTGACCCCCTTGCTCGACACCCCAGAAGAAGTAACTGAAGAAGCCAATAAAAAAACATGCTCATGTATGTGTTACCTTTGGTGGGTCCTCTGCGTGACCCCATGGCCTGCTGCTCCTCAGAGGCGTTGAGCCGGCGCACCACGTCGGCCAGAGCAGACTTTAACAGCTGAATCTCGTCCTCCTGCATCTGGACCCTCTGCTCCAGGGAGGCGATGCGGTCGGTCACCTCCATACTGCTGGCTGCTGATGCACTGTCATCTGAGGAAACACATTGGGAAATATGCTTATTCATTTTACTGTCAAGAGTTAGATAAGAAAATTGACACCACTCTCATGTCTGTGCGTTCGATATGAAGCTACAGCCAGAAGACAGTTAGCTTAGCTTAGCATAAAGACTAGAAAGAGGAGGAAACAGCTAGTCTGGCTTATTCCAAAGGTAACAAAATCCACCTTGCCAGGCAGCCAGCAGAGACTCCAGGAAGTCACTGCTGCCAGCCAAGAAATAGTCCTGCACATAACCCCCCATAAAACCACAACTTGCCGTCTTAACACTACGTGAAAATGTGTGTTTGTGCAACATGGCGACGTCTTATTTTCCGGTGATTATACACTAATGAAAACATACTTAGAAATGGTATATTCCATTTCTGCCAATAGCTCCTCCTAAATGTTACACACTGGACCTTTAAATGTCTGTCAGTTCTTTGAGCTTAAACTAACTTAAATTATTATCACCTCTCCACCTGATACCCAGTGGACCCTGGTGGTCTGTGCTTGGCCTCTGCACAGACCACCAGGGTCCACTTCATTAATGATAACACACACACACACACACACACACACACACACACACGCAGGGCCTCCTCCATTAAGACTTTGATGTCACAGTGGCTTGATGAAATATTAATGTAAATTACTGCTGTGTTTTAACAGTCTGATGCATTATGCATTAGAGAGCAGGCATCTGGTGATTAGGCAGATCTGCAGTCTGTGTTGCTTCTAAGAATCTGAGCTGAATCCCGGCTGCCTGATAACATTATGGAAATGTGAGGAAGCTCTTGACTTCTGTAAATAGCATTCTCAAACAATCACTTGAAACACACTGAAATGTGTGGAATGTGTCTGAATTCAAACAATCTGGTGAAAGCAAAGTGATGTGATGAGCCTCTGAGTCTCTTAGATAAACAAAAACTGTTCAGGGGATTCAGGACATCCCTGACCAGAGCCTCTGCACAAATATTTGCTTGTAGATAAAAAGACCCTTTCAGTGTATGATATTTTTATTAACAAAACAATTTCAATCATTGCTGCAATAACACACACTTGGGACACAAGACATAACATTACTTAATATTGCAACATTAAAGCTTGAAAAGTAAATTACCTAACTTATTAACAAATATGAATTTCCAACTGAACAACAAAGGTGTTTTTCAATATCATAATATCATGGAACAAGTGTAATACTGATGTTTGTTGCTAGTCTTACTTGACAAATTATTAATAAACATTATATTAGTCATTACTGGCATTAAATAAGTAATTTCTTAATTGATGCAAAAATGTCAAAAAATGTGCACATTCAGGTAGAAACCCCCCAAAACATTAGACCATGGTTATCTTACAAATTTAGTTCTTGACGTATAAATAATTATTGAAATAATGTGGTACTTGAGTCTGTGTGATTGCAAGACTGCCACATTTGTATAGATACACTTTTTTATGCATCACAGCAAGTATTCAGAAGTACATAATCCCATAAGGTCCAATGAAGCCATTTTGATTTAATTGGCAGAACATGCTGGAAAAGCAATTTCACAGATTTGATTATGAGTGGACAAATTCCATTAGTGAGCTGGTTATGAATTGTTTTAGTCGGAGAGACCCTCGATGAGACAGAATGGTAAATTGGTGCATTAGGCAGATGGGACACTTGTTTTGTTTTGATTGTAGCAGAAAAATGGAAATCTGAACAGATTCAGGATGGCTGAATCAACCAATTACTGTTCACCTGTTTTATTTGGCTGGAATCCCTTTAGTCACTGTCACAGCCATTACTGGTGTCTTGTGATTAACACACACATAGATTTCACTAAAACACTGCTTCACATTGACAATGCACCACCCCAGCCTGTGAGATTCCATAATGAAAACTCCCCATCTGGAGAAATGGAGTCAGATGAAAACTGCAGGTCCACAATCTAATACAGTACATTACTCCCAGCAGTGAAGTACAATGAGAAATATGTCTGCTTTAGTTTATATGCTCATACATTCACTTACAGAAAGATTTCTCCTCAAAGGAAATGCTTTCTTGTTTCATAACGCAAGCCAGTCTTACTTCTTCCTCTGAACACACTGATAAAACTGGATCTTAATAACTTGCTGCTCACCTGAGATGCTGTCTTTAAAGCAGCCCTTGTTCATATTCACCAATATGCCAATGTGTGTCACAGAGTGAATATCCAGAGATAAAGCTTCTATTATATGTTCAGCATCTGTTGTGGGTCTGCTCCCAACACTGACACAATGACAGCATGATACCATCAGTCGTTGAAGTACAATGACTGGTTGTCACGGCCGTGGTTCCCCAGCTCTGTGCTAACATCCTCCATCTGTCACCCCGCTCCCCGGTAAAAAAACCTCTGGGGCAAGTTAACGCCCCAGTAACACATTCACAGGCAGGCGGAAAATCAAAAAAGTCAGTGGAGCTTAAGTTTGGTGTTTGTTTTCATACAGACGAATGTGTGTTGATAGTGTGACATCCAGTGTGGATCCGGCTAAATTTGCTCTTGATGTGACAGCACTCTTTGGGGCTCAGGTCACATGATCTCTGTCCAGAGAGTCAGAATCAGTAAGATGTCAATCTTCATTTAACAACAAATCCATCATCACACACACCCCTGGACACTCGTGTCTCTCTTTCATCCCCACAAAAGCAGATTATTACACCCCACCAGTCACCCCTCGCTCCAGTGCACTATTCACACCTGTCAGCTGGCTGCTTAAATTACTTCATTTCTGTCAGTCTTCTTCAGTGTCTCTCTGACTGTCTTTTTCTGTCCCCCTCTCATTATCTGGTCAATGTGTAGCTGGGTCACAAATCCGAGATGGATCTCTGAGCCTATCTATCTGCTCGCCCTAATGCATTGTGGCATGCTGCTCCCTATTACCTTCCTCTGCAAGGCGATGTCATTCTGGCAGGACCACCTGCCTGCTTAAGTGCTTGTCCATCAGTTCAGCCACAGGAACTCAATGAGGGCCAAATAGAAAACAGGAACTCTCCTCCGTTAATTTTTCTTGCTCTAAAATAACCACATCTGTCCCGACTTTCATCTCCACCTTATTTCTGGTCATTTACTGACCTCACCGTCATCAATGATGAACACTGGAGCGTACACATATGCTCTGACCCATTTCCCCCTTCTGCACTCTCATCAACCACAAAGATCAATACACTGAAGGGGTAAAAAGACTAAAATAATCCTGGGTAAACGCTTCAGATCAACACAGAGAGAGCACTCTCACATTTTAAGCAATGCAGGGCGACCTCATGTATAAAATATGTTCTGCGGCAGCCCTGTGTTGATCAGAGCTGTCTGGCTTTCTAGGTGATCTCACCCCTCCATATTGCTACTATATAAACACGCATGTGAAGATGTGAATATAAATACACACTTAGTGCTCCTGCACACTTTGACTATAACCCACTGACAACCAGAGTGATTGATGTCTATTTTCTTTTCACTCAGCAGTGCAGTGAAGCCAAACAATGAAGCTAAATTGACTTGGTGGAAAGTTCAGCGGCCAGGTTAAGCCGCGCCACAATGGGGGGTTTTGAAAAACCACAACCAGTGTTTGCAGAAAACCAACCGATCAAAGAAACAAGAGGCTGCAGGAAACGGCCTGTCACAACATTATGACAACCATTCCTGTTTTTGAGAAAGAAAGGGAGTGCTGATACCACACTGCTGGCACATCTATCTACAAACTGGATGCAGATAGCAAACAGCGCTTTGACAGCTGGTTTTAATGTCATAACATGAATGCACACGGCCAGGTGGTGCGCTCCCATAGTGCCAGTTCAGCTGCAGCACATTATGCCTTCAGGAAAGTCATTTCTCCCAAGACCAATGAGTCACACTTATTAAACAACCTGACTTCAGTTTGCTGATGGCTTCACTAATGGAAGTCCAGACCTAATCATAATCAAGTGGCATGCAGGATTTAATTTCATGCCCAGAAGTAAAGGAGGTAGTGATTTAAAGACAGGCAGGGAGAAACGTAGAGGGATAAGATGGAGACAGAGCTGAATGAGAGTGAATGAACGTGTGGCAGTGAATAACCTTGATAATAAAACAAGACTAAGAGTCTACAGACATGCTAGCAACTCTGTGAGGCTGTAAGTAGGCATAGCGATGCTTTGAGCTAAATGCTAGAATGCTAATATGCTCACAATGACAATGCTTACATGTTGATGTTTAGCATATATTGTTTGCCATGTTCACCATCTTAGGATAGTGTGTTAGCATGCTAACATCTGCTAATTAGCACTAAACACAAAGTACATCTGAGGGATGATGGGAATGTCATTAGTTTTGCAGGTATTTGGTCATAAATAAAAGTATTGGACAAATTAAAATTTGGATGTAATGACGGTGAAAAGCAAGAGGATCACTGAAGTCCGCAGGATTCGTCATCTGGGGACTATGAATGTGTGTACCACATTTCATGGCAATCCATCCATAGCTGTGAAGACATTTAACTCAATGCCACAAATGTCAACTTCATGGTGACGCTAGTGGAAAAGTCTGAGGATCACCAAATGTATTAGGATTCATTCTCTGGGGACCATGAATGTCTGTACAAAATTTCACAGCAATCCATCCAGTAGTTGCTGAGATATTTCTGTCTGGAACAGAACCGACCGACCAACACTGCCATCCATACAAAATAAAAAATAAAAATAATAGGAATGTGTGTGGCTGGCAAAATTTCTTTTTTATATTTTGCAGAGACATAAAAAATGTCATGCTTGAAATTGCAGCATTAAGTAAATTGTAGACAGCACCAGGAATGACTGAAATCATCCATCAGGTATGTCAGCAAAATGAAAAATTGCAAAACCAATTGAGTTAAAGATCTGAGGAAGAAAAGAGAAAGACAGAAATAGAGGAGAAAGAAAGAGTTACTTAAAGTGTCATCAATCCCGCGTGTCACCTGCAGCAAGCAGCGGATGACCTGACAGAGGTGTATTAGCTAATCAACTGGCCAGATTAGGGAGACAGATGCTTGGTTTACAAGCTGCCTCTGATGGCTCCTGCTGGACCGGAGCTTAGGGGCTATAAATAGATGGAGGTGGATCAGAGAAGGGGAAGCCCTCACACACGACCTGAGTCGAGTGGGAGAGAAACATGGCAGGGAGAGCTTGCTTTCATGTCAAAATAGAAGCACTGAAAAAAATCACACAAAGACTGACAAAGGGATAAAGGAGAGAAAGATGGAGCTGTAAATGTGTGTGTGTACAGGTCATAAAGAGTGTGTGTCTGGGTCGAAGAGGAGCATGAAGAGAGGCCCACGGGAGATCCTACTGTCCTTGTACGAACATGTTAAACCCTTCCTTCCTCCCATCAGCTACATCCTTCCTGGGGTCAAACTCAGGTCAAACGGGATGATACAGCTCTCCTACCTTGCTGCTCTCACCATCACACAGACTCCCACACACACAAGTACTGGCACACACACACACACACACACACACACAAAAACAGAGATGCAGGAGCCAATCATGTGTAAAACCACTGATACACAAGCAGAACCTGGTATGACTGAATGCAAGAACAGATAATGCAACAAACACCATCAGCATTTCTGTCTGCCTGTGCAGAGTATGTCTGACTTTTTGGGAGAGCAGAGAAACCCACCCCAGTAATTTTGGTACAGTCCCTAATGCCTTTCTGAGACAGTGTCAGGAATCTGTAAGCCACAAAGACAGAGATAGGGTGGGAAAGACAATAAAGTAGAAAGACATGGCCCACTGAGGCAGAATAACTCCTTAACGCTAACACATATTGTATATATCCTGCTTTGACAAAACTCACACACACACACACACACTCTCCTCTGTCAAAGAGGAAGTGTTCACGGTGTGGCAGACGGATTATGCTGGATATGTGGAGCAGATCTTGCTCAATGCTAGTGATCCCTAAACTCAGGGGGTTTGAGCTTAGCAGCAGGCTGGATTTGTATTCTGTCTCTCTCTCTGTCTCTAACCTCTTTCACCTCTCTCTCTATTTGTCTGTCTCCATCTCACTCACGAAACTCTGTTGAGATGGATTTTTGAAACAAGGCCAGAAATGAATTGACTTTGGGAGTATTTTTATTGTCTCTAATATTTGTCCTCTTTCTCTTACTCTCTTCTATGTTGCTCGCTCGAATGAGTGAAATTATCTTTAGTGGTAGACTGTTTAGAAGGATGTGCAGATGTCAGAGAGTGTGATATTTGGAGGATCAATACGCTAAACTGCAGCTCAAGTCAGAAAGCATCCTTGTAGTGGTGTGCAATGTACATAGATAATGTGATGATAGGGATTTTTGCAGAGTTTAACACTAGTGGAGATTTCCAAAATAATTCATTTAAAAGTTGTAATCCTTAAGATTTTCATTAAATCAAACCCTGTTTTTAACACTGTTTATGGTTGGCATATTTTCAGCAATAGCCATTCAATGTATTTACAGTCTATAATTACATCTCTATACAGTAGTTTTCATTGTTAGTGGCAGAGTCCGCCATTCCCATGATGGATTAAAATTACCTGCACATGCATGAGGGATTCACAGAAAATGATGCAGCAGCAACAGCTACACAGTTTGTACTTTAAGCTCTCTCCCTGCATGCAGAAAAGGTCAGAGCCTTTAATGGCCTTTAAATAACTTTTATTCATCAGACGGGTGCACGGTGGCAGAGAGGGTTGAAGGATAAGCAGACCTGCACACTCAAGTGGGATCAAAAAGGTGACATTTCTGAGAATAGGGCTGAACTTCACTCCACTTTTTTTGTTTGCCACTTGGCCAAACAAAGCTGAAGTGGTTGAGCTCACTTTGGACAAGGTTACGTTACTGATGCTCAGTTAACTCAGCGACATTTCAAGTTACAGCAACCAAGTCTGGTGATGATCTACATTTTTCTTTTGTCAATAAATCCCATAATAGCCATAATATTGTAAACAGACAGCCCAGGTCTCTGAATGACAATGGAGCTCTTTGCTGACTCAACACAAACAGGAGAGCAGTTGTTACGACAACAATATTCAATACAACAACAGTGATTTGGACTTTATATGACATAGCTCTGTAAATTAGAATTTAACCAATCGAACTGACAAAAAAGTAACAAACAGCTGAAGAAAGACACGCTTCTTTTTGCTGTGACTTTTAGAGAAAGAACAGACCACAGAAGCACTAAGTCATGCTTGGCAGCGACTCCAGGCTCTGACACAAGCCTCTTTCTCAGTCTCAACCTTTCTCCACATAAAACAGGGCTTTGTTCCTCAGTAACAAACAACCAGGAAGGAACAGGAGGCGGGGCACTTGTTCTATCCAATATGTGTGCGTGTGCACTCGTGTTGTTCCATCCAGTAACAGTGTTGTTATGGGAAACCAGATTTCCATGGTGTCTGTATGCTCTCACACACATACAGATATACTGTGTGCCAGAGACTGTCACCATCCTGAACATCAGCAAATCGTATATCAGCCATCTGGAGGGGAGAGAACTTGGCAGCAGACAAGATCGTTACACCACTAGACTGATGAAAAATATTAAAAACTGATTTTAGTTTGATTTTTGGTGTTTCTTTTCTTGAATTCTCCAATGTACTCACACTGCTATATGTCTGTGATGCATTTCAGGAGTTATTTTGTGATGATTTACGCCTGTGTTCTGGATTTCCACTCAACCAGCCATGTCTGCTTCTATATGCAATCAGAGCTTTGACATCACCCAGAAAACACACCTGAGCCTGTTACATCCAGCTTTGTTTAGCTTGAGTGAGCGATAAACCTCACAAGGCCACCTCATTACATTTTCTATGTACTCTGCGGTCACAGTGGACAGTTGCTTAGGACAAGTGGGATTTTTTTTTTTTTTACAAGTATTCTGCTTTACTCAGTTTTTAAATTAAATGCTTCCAACATCTGAGTAGACAAACATGCAATTTAAGTGGTTTTTGGTTCTGATTGTAAAGCTGAAAAAACAAGCTGTTCAGGAAATGTCAAAGATCTTCCATAGATGAAACTGTAAAGTTTTCTATATAAATTTGAGAAACAAAGTGGTTCTTGCAGTTGGAATTGTACTGTACTTCAGTTCTGGTTGGTTTAAATAGTTTGGGGAATTTTGAAAGATCCTGAGTTATCATTTAAATTCTTCCCACAGCTCACTGATTTGACCAATCAGCTTCTATGCAGCTGCTGGGTTTAACTGGTTGTCAGTGGTAGCTGTCCAGACTTAAATCTAAGCATAACATTGAGACAGCTGTAAGTTTTCCATTCACAAAAGTGAGTTGTACTCTTTACACGTAATGTAACAGGTCTTGTATTCTGGTCTGTTGATGATCTTTACTGTCAGTAGGGAGATTGGTAGCTTGTTCTCCTCTATAATGTATTACCTTTACTGTAAAAAAGTCCTTGCTCTTTGATTCTGAGAAAAATATGTGACATTTGCCACTTATGTTTGTGATGGAAGATTTCTGAAATCATACTGAATTGTAGCTGCACTAAAAGTATTGTAATATTATATTATCTAGTTTGAAACAACAAACCCTCTAACACCAAAGCTGGCCACTCAAAAGAAGGTACAAGCCATGTTAAAGCATGGACTTTTGCTTTAACTGATTGAAACTGACAAATTGACAACAATGGAGGGGAAAACAAATCAAATAATCATGTCCATCCTCTTTCCTCTCATCTCCGCACCTGTGTTCTTGATGAATCTATTATTAATGGGATATCTAATGGGATTCTCCTCTTTTTCCTCTCCATCTGTTACAGACAGGCTGAACACATGCAATGGGGGATACACACACACACACACACACACACACACACACACACACACACACACACACAAAACATGCAGAGCTGAGGCTTCCCCCTTGGTTTTTCCATTAACAGCAGGTGTAAGAGACCAATTAGGGGGCTAAGCAGCCTCTGGGAGCTGCACCACAGACACAGAGAGGTTAATTATTATCTGTTCACATCACAACTGGCCAGATGAAATCCTGGACAGGGTTTAAAGATGAGGAGCGACCAAATCAGTGGCCCGTGACTTTAGGCCCAGTGGAGACAATATGCTGCTGGAGATAATTTATGATTTATGCACAGACATTCACATGCACTGATATGCATGTGCACACATGACTGTGGACACACATACCTGTGCTGACACAGATACACACTGATGATCTGTGCTGGAAATCATCTGATTGGACAGAATAGCTTTGGAGATACTTTGAGCATCAAGCAGAGATTAAAATCAATGTCATCTCTTTGGGATTCTGCTGACTTGTGCGATTTATTACTGGTCGCCCTCCCCCACAGGTAGAAGTCACCGCTCTGTGGAGCACGTTTAGTGTTACCATGCAGAGTGGAAGCATCCTACACGATTCTGTTTCTGGCTCTTTCATGGTATTTTTACACATCCCTGACATCCTGTTCAAGGACTCGTGCAGCCTGCGTGTCTCCTCTCCTGACCTTGTGATGGTATGCACACGAACACACACACACACACACACACACACACACACACACACACACACACACACACACACACACACACACACAGAAGTTGAGGATGGACACATACAAATACACACACATAACCAGAATGCTTCTCCCTTCCATGTTTGACTGTCAGAAGCATTAGTTACACACACACACAGACGCACACATGCAGAGTCAGTATATATATTTAGCACACACACTCCTGCTTTACATGCCTGATTGTTTTAGTGGGTCATGGGATGAGGCTGCACGAATGTGTGTCAGTGGAGGAAAAGATGAGAGAGCGAAAGAGAAGAGAAGAGGGGAAATACTCAAGACAACAAATGGCATCTCCTGCCCGCTGGCTCACCAAGGGTCTGTTTCCATGAGCACCTGACCTTGTTTCTGAATAAAATGCAATGTATCACAAGGTAACCACACTATACATAACAATATTTATGTAACTGAAGAGGAAAAAAATATTTTGTTTATACTGAGTTTTATAGAGAGCTGAGATCAAACAAATGTACAAAAGAGCGATTGCCAAATAGCAAAATATTTTCAAATTTCAAATGTCTGCAGAAAAAGAAGAAAGTGCCTCTGCCTCAATAAGGCAACAGTAAATGTCATGATACTGATGCCAGAATATTGATAAACATATTTAATATATTGCAATATCGATAATTTGTCCCACCCTTACTTTACAACTTTACAAAAACAGTTGAAGTTGCATTCTGCCATAAAAAGGGGAAACATACAATAGCAATTTTGTTGTGTTTTCTTTTGTTGTTTTTTTTACAAAGCTCAAATATCATGACTCAAGTGTGGATTACACCCATAGCTGCTACTAAACATTACAGAGCTGAAATGATAACTTGATTCATCATAATAGTTGATTTTTAATTTATATATATATATATATATATATATATATATATATATATATATATATATATATATATATATATATATATATGATTATTTTCATTATAATTTTCAAAATTGCTGTAAAAATTGTTATAATTTCCCACAGCCCAAGTTGACATCGACTGTGTGGGGGGAAAAAAAATATTATTATATAGGCCTTAGCATTGTCAGTCTGTTCACTGACATTGCTCTGCATGTATGTACATACTCGACAGATGTCAGTAATAACTGCCCACTACACTGTTTGCTCTACATTGCTCATTTGATCCTGGCTCAGTATGATTCTGGCTTGTGGCCTAATCTTCCTCTTCTATGCAGATAATACATATTGTACTATGCAGATGAATTCTCCTCTGTATATACAGTATGTATCTATAGAATGCCCTAATTACAAGTATTTAAGGCAGAAGATTCATGAAGAGAGCAGAATACCAGTGTGGAGGGCTGGCACTACGTGGACACCGGACTGCTTTCGTTATGTAAGAGGCATCATTTCTCAACCGGCAAAAAGGGTAACCACTAGCTACAGATCTGCTGGCTCCCACAGATCTCAAACAAACACACTCACACTCACACGCACAAACACACACACACACACAGCTTGGCTGTCCTGCAGCACAATCTGCTGTTTTAGACGACACACCACAGAGCTGGAGACGCAGGGTATCTGCTGCTGTAGCCTGCTGCACAAACTGCTATAACATGTACAGGTTTAATGAGCACACACTGTCACTCTGTGTAACTGTGTTAGCAGCTAATGGCTCTCTATTCTGCAGCATGAAAGAGAAAGTGAAAGGCGAACTCTTATCAGGAGAAACAGGAGAAAAAAGTGAGGGAGATAAGGAGCAGGAGGGGGGGGCAGCGTGACTCGTGACTACAGACACCCAAACCGCCCCACTCAATATCTGACTGTCTGGAGATAAAAGAAAACCCAGAAAAGCACTCTGAGCTCCACTTGGGGCACTCGCACAAGATCAAACAAAGAGCGTGAGAGAGTCTGACGTGGGGATGAGGGTGAAGAAACAGAGAGAGCTTGAGAAAGAAGGAAAGTAAAGCAAGGTGAAGGACAGAAGGTGTCAGAGAGTTAAACATTTATGAAATCCAGCGACACTGAGGGAGATTGTAAGGGGACTATGAGATAAAAAGAAATGGAGAGTGGTGTGTGCTCTCACTGGCACAGCAACAGGAAATCAATGTCTACCTTTAAATAATCAGCAGCAGTGGATGAGTTATCCCACTGAGGTCGATATTTATTAAACTGCTGCTCTGGTACATGTTACAGTTACAGATGACTGATGGCAGAGAGACACATCATTTCCTAATACTCCCTTCTCTCACTGTTTGTCTATTGACATTTTTGTGCAGTTTTTGCTCCTAATTTCTCTGTATCATTCTTCCCTGCTTCACTGTGTCCTCCCGGTTGTCTAGCTGGCAAATTCTGGTGCCATCATGGTACACTGGCACTGCCGTCTGCCGGTAAGGTGAGGGCCGTGCCAGTGTGCCTGTGGGTGTACAGCATGAGTGTGGAGCACAGAGATAAAGGGATGTTTAATCCAAATCTGAGCAGACATCATTAGCTCAAAAGGTATATGAACAAATCTCACGAATGAATGCAGGCAAGTAGATTTGTTTGGATGGAGAGGCTGGGTGCTTTGAGATGAACATGAGTGTGTGATCAACAGTATTACAGCGTTGTAAGTGAGCCAAATTTACTTATTAACAGATTTACTTCTAACACATCAGGAGCTTTTGATGCACCAGGAACTAATGAACAAGGAATTGCATTAACTCATGTTTTGCTCTCATGATTGTGCAGGTCTTTAGCTACACGTTTCATGTACTCAACATGATTGCCAATCATAGTCCAAAGCATAGCCTTTCAAAGGTTTTTAGACTTTAGATGTTCCAGCTTCTCTGCAGTCACTGGCTTCACTTTTCTGTGTGATTTGAAAATCAACTTGTGGAGATTTAAACTCGCTTCAGATCAGAGCTGTAATGACTAGAAGATTAGTCAATTGACAGAAAATTCATCAGCAACAATTTTGATAATCAGGTTATTGTTTAAGTTATTTATCAAGAAACAAAACTAAGCATCTACAGGCATTCTAGCTGCGGCTCTGTAAGGCTGTATGTAAGCACAGCGGTGTTAAGAGCAAAACGCTATGGTCAGCATGCTAACATAGTTAGCAGTGATAATGCTAACATGCTGATGTTCAACAGGCAATATTCACCATGTTCATCACTTAGCATAGCATATTAGCATGCTAACATTTACTAATTAGCACTAAACTCAAAGTACAGCTGAGGCTGATGGGAATGTCATTAGTTTTGCAGGTATTTGGTCATAAACTAAAGTATTGAAAAAAATTAATTTGAATGTACCAAACTTCATAGCAATCCATCCAAAGGTTGCTGAGACATTTCAGTCTGGACCAAAGTGGTGGACTGACCGACCAACCGATATTGCAACATCTAGAGCCTCGCAGCTAGCGTGTCTAAAAATGTCAAATGCTATTTTTGGGTTTGGGACATTTGGTCAGACAAATTTGAAGACTTGGGCTGTGGAAAACTGTGACATAAATGATTAATAGATTCATCAATAGTCTACAACATCCAACATAATCCATCAAAGTGAAAATTTTACGTTATTGGTGATTGGTATTTGTGAGCAGGTTTAAAACACTCCTAGGAGGTGCATTCAAGGATGCTCCAACATCTGCCATTTGGGTGTCAAAAAGCATTCCTTTCATGTTGTGAATTCAAAGCCAGAAGATAAACAATAAGCAGACAGGACAGTGTAGAAAAATATCATATGAATTTGGTTGCTTGTGTATTAAAAAGGTTGCTTTTGGGCAGACAATTGCTTTGTAAGTTGATTTTCAAACTGTAGAGAAATTAATGGAAATCAATTAGGAAAACATGACATCAAACTCCAAAGTTATGGTAGGTTTTGGATAATGGTTGGTGTTGGTGTAACAGCAGGCAAAGTAGGGAAAACATGCAGGATGGCCCTGTAAAGTGATGATAACATCAAATGGACACTTTCTTTACCTTAAAATGAATAAGAATCGTGCTGAAGAAGAACATTGGTAAATTCTATAAAGA
Organism: Siniperca chuatsi; assembly: GCF_020085105.1. NCBI lineage: Eukaryota > Metazoa > Chordata > Actinopteri > Centrarchiformes > Sinipercidae > Siniperca > Siniperca chuatsi. The sequence continues at coordinate 14,947,045 of NC_058056.1, forward strand.
CAACAACAATCTCATTACCAGGTGCACAACACAGACTAATTCAATCAAAAGTGATTTAACACAGACAAAAAGCTTCTCAAAAGGATTCACTCCCTTCATCAGCTGTAATCAGCGTGTGTGTCTGTGTGTCCCAGTGCGTAATGGGGATAATTTTCAGTTAGCCTGAGCTAGCCCTGACCTCCTGAGGACAAGGCATGCAGCGTGCGCGTGTTTCTGCAGTTTAGCTGACCTAGTCTCTGAACATTAGTCTGGTTGGATGCTCCACAACACATGGGCCAAGAGAGAGGGAGAGAAAGAGGCGAATGAATGACATCATTGAGTTTTGCTTTGAGTGGATCTGGGTTCAGCTGGAAGGCTGCAGCAAAGCAGTATGATATCACTTTGGCCTACAGGCCATACACACACACACACACACACACACACACACACACACACACACACACACCAAGTCCTACAGATGTGTGAGCACACATCCTACTCCGTGGTGTTAGGTTTGTGTGTGTGTGTGAGAGAAGAGAAAGCAGGGGGTTGGAGGTTGGAAAATCCCTGGCAACAGCCCCTGAGCAGCATGTCTTATTTCATTTGGTTTCTCTCAGAGAGGAAACATGACATTGTGAAGGATTACCCACAAACCCTTTTAGTGTCTGACAACTCACAGGCTCTCTCTCTGGTTGCTGGTCATGACATGGCAAGAAGCACGAGGGGGAATCTTAAAAAAACAGAGACTTAAGGCCTTTAGGAGCATGTAATCACAAATTAACTAAGTGTAGACTGAGTGAACAAAGTGTATAGTTTGGATTCTTCAGATCTTTAGGTAAAGAAATCAAGTCCAAGTTAGAAGAAGAAATTACAGTTTTTCGACTGCACTAAACTTCTCCCTCACCTGTCAACAAACTGCTGAGCCTCGAGGACGACACGTATATAATGCAGTCCTGAAATGCTGTACCTGCCAGTACACTGTAATTTGTGAGACTTTTTAAAGATCAGTCGTTTCCTCAGAGGAAGTCGTAGAGCTATTCTGATACTGTACAACAACTGCTACACCTGTTTTTCAGGTCCATCCAACCGACCCACCTCAGCTGTTATCCTTGGCGCTGTCAGCACTTTGCTCATCACACAGGAACACAACATGTGAGTAGAAAAGGTGCAAACCCACTTCTCTTCTCTTCCCTCCTTTGCTTTGGTTTATCAGAAATCAGCACTTATTATTGTGACATATGGGATGGTGGCTCTGTTTTCAAACATACAAACCAGGAACTGGGTTCAATCTGATGCCTCACCGTTGTAACTTATTCCTGTTTCCTTGTCACAAGTGACCTTACACTGCATACCATGAAAAATTAAGCAGATGCACCATCTTTAGTTAGTTATTTATGGACTTGACGTACCAAGGGAAGCCGCACAGGTGCAGGAAAAAAGTTATATTTCTCTTTTCTACACTGAATATATAAAACATTATAGATATCATGCATGATCTATAGCTCAACTATAAGCTTCTCTAACTCATCTGTTTCTCTTTGTCTGCATCTTCTCCTTTGTGATTGGTATACATGTAAAGAGGGAAATCCATAAGGGATAAAAGCTTTTAACTGAATTCACATCATCAGTGAAGTAGTGAAGTACTTAGCATCCGCGGTGGGAGATACCTCTATGTATGATTTGCTGTTGGACAACGGTATTCCCTCATCCAATCGACTGCTAGTGCTTACACAGCGCAGTAAACATTATAGATTTTTTCATGATCCACCAATGGCAATTACTAGTTCACACTACGCTTCAACAATGATAGCTTATGCTCACTAACCACCACACGGTCACTGCAACTGCTAAGTATACACTGAAAAATGTTAGCTGTACATTAAAAACAATGAGGATGCCACACTGAGCGGGATGAGAGGTTACTCTTTTGGGGGAAGGTTCCACCCTCCATATGTTAAACATTTTATTTTATCTTCATTTAGTTGGTTCAGTGAATCTCAAATCAGCATTACAGCCTGGTTTAAAGTCCCTCTGCTACAGTAGTGGTCTCTATTAGAGTTATTGTGTTGGGGATAATCCCTTTTGTGTAGGGGGGCTCACTAACTGTAGTTTGTCAGTATGCAGGCAGTGATGGCACCACCAAACTGAGAAACATACTGTAGAGAGCCTCATTTAAAAACAATACATAATTGAAAATTAGAATCCTTCTGACATGTTGGACTGAGATATGCACCACTATAGAACCTGTTTGAGCAAAGTTTAGCAGTTTTGGTATTTCTAAATATTAGGAGGTAAATCTTACATAAGGGTTTACTTGTAAAAAAAGAAACTAGAGCTTCTTGGAAATAAATCCTAAACTGATGTCATACTGATGTGTCATGCTGCTTCCCTTCTTCCCTGAGTCACCCTCTCCCACCCATAACATTAGCAGGCTGAAGTATGGTTTGTCCCTCGGCCAGCAAATAAATGACATTAGTGCAGCACATGAGCAATAGTGTCCTGTTCTGTCAGTCCTGTTCTGTCTCATTCAGCAAACTGATCGCAATCAGCCAACAGGGGAGAAATATATTCATAACATACCCTTCATCAGATCAAGCAGAACCAGAGTAATCAGGGCAGCTGCTGTGAGCAAACGACATCCTCCCTCCTTCTTTGTTTATTAGCTCTCTTGATGGCTGATGGCTCACATAGACTGTTGACATTATTGTGGCCTTGATTCCAGAGACATCCTTTTAATTCTACAGTGTGTTTTTTTGAAGCTAGTTTTAAATCTTTGCCAGGTTTTACAAAAAAATTATGGGAAATGTTAAAAGTCATGCACAAGAACATAAAGGCTGAACTCCTTTTTCATCAATGCCCTATAGGAGCTGGAGCTAAAATAGCTCATGTCTGCAACACAAACACACATACACACATCTCTACTTGAGTGTCAAGTTTAGACGGTCAGCTGGTGCCATGTCAGGTCCAGAGAAACAACATGCAGCCGAGGGAATAGAGGGGATGGGGGAGGAAGGGTGAGGAGAGGATTAGTTAGTTTTACCGTTGCAGAACTGTAGCAGTGATGAGGTGTCATACAAGCTGCTGTAGCTGGAAAACCCGTCCTCCATTATCAACCTTTGCTCTGCTGCTCTGTGCTCCCTCTGTTATCCACCACTCCTTCGCCCTCCTCTCTCTCTCCCTCTCTGGTGACTCCCCTCCGTTAGTTTATCGTTCACTTGGCATCCAAGGCGATCCCTCCATTCACTCTGCACGGGTCAGGCTCCCTGGGTGAGTCACCATGGCAACCCATTCACTCCGATTATGTCATGTGAACTCCAACCCCTCTTCTTTTCCACTCCCCTCTCACAAAAAAAGTCCTGAACTACGGCAGAAAACACTCCCTGCTGAAGAATGACTGCACCGGACCGCTGGAAAGACAGAGACAGAAGTTAAGAGGCTGCTGGTGGTTTTGTTTTCCCCCTGTGCTCGTCCTCTCCTCCCTTCTGCTCCTCTTTTCCCCTCCCTCTGTTCTCCTCTTGTCCTTCTGTCTTCAGCAGAGGCAGCTGTGTGTTGTTAGCTCTCGCTGATCTCCAGCAGAAAAACAGATTTAAGAGGGCTTGAGCTGAGAGCGCAGGCAGGCTCTGGGATAGGCAGTTACTGTGTGTGTGTGTATGTGTGTATGTGTGTGTGTCAGAGGCTGTGTGTGTGTGAGTGTTTAGATAATGTTCGGGACAGCCCAGCCTTCCCCTGTCACACTGTGTGGACGAGTCAGAACGCAGGAGGCTGGGCCTGCCGGATAGATCCTCCTCCTCCTCCTCTCGTTTGGTGAGAGAGGAGGAGAGGAGAGGACAAGGTAGGGTCTGAGAGGAAATGAGAAGAGAGGAAAGAAAAGGATAAAAGAGGACAGTAGGACAAAAGAGGGGAAGAGAAAGAAAGAGAGGAAAGCAGAGAAGAAAATAGGAGAGGGGGAAAAGGCAAGGAAAAGAGATAAGAGGACAAGGTAGGGTAGGAGAGGAGAGTTGAGGATAAAGGAGGAGAGGAGAAAAGAGGAGAGGAAAGGAGGAAATAGGACAGGACAAGGTAGGGTAGGAGAGAAGAAGAAGTATGGAGAGAAGTGAGGGGAAGAAGGGAGTAGAGGGGAGGAAAGGAGGGTAGAGGAGAGGAGAGGAGAGGAAATGTGGACAAATGCAAAAATGCACAAATGAAGGAAACCAAACCAATGATTAGTTACCAAAATGACTAAGACACTGTGGGCCCCTCAGTCAATATATAGCAGTTACTAGAGTTACTACATTATTCTACTGCTCACACACAGACAGAGTCACACATACTGTATGTAATGGTATGGAGTCACATGGGGACACACCATAACAAACCAACGGCAAAGCTTTCTTGAAGCCAAAAATTCAAACCGAACATTGCCAGGGGATGGATCTATGCGGTGGCTAAACATGATTATCATTCTGTCCTCTGTCTGTCTTATCTGCCACGTTGCAGACTGCACAGAGACCGAGGGATCCTTAAAACAAGGACAAGAGGGGGGAGAGAATGAAAGGGAGACTAGGGGATTGAGAAAGAGAGAAATAAATGGGATAGAGGGGGAGGGGATGGAGGAGAAAAAGAAAGAGCGCTTGAGGAGGGTGTGGGGTATAGAGAGAAGAACCAAATTAAAAAGTGAGCCGGGTGGGAGTTTAGTGAGGGAAAACGGGGGATACCCTAAAAAACAGGGTGCTTCTTAATTCTAAGTGGGGGTTTTGAATGTGCATGTGAGGGGGGCCTCTTTGCATTATTTATAATTCAAGCTTGCAGGGAAAAATAATAAGCCTAAAAAAGACAGAGTCTGTGGCCTATATTCATGAAACATTCTCCCCTTTCTTGCTAGATCACAAGATGGAGCCGACAAAATTACACAAAGGCAGGGATGCTCTGAAGACCAGCAGTGGGAGAGACCATGAAAGGATACATTTGTTTCTCCCAATGTTTTTATAGTAGCCCAGCAGATGTGATATAATCTGTCTGCTCTTTTTCTGCAGGTATCTCCAATAATATCTAGAATACTTTCTGGTTCATAGGTGGCCCGGCTAGATTTAACCTTTAACAGGAGGATGAAAGGGATGCAGTGAAGCACCTTTTAACGGCTGATCAGTTTATGGTTCAAAGTTTCCGTGTTGTTGACCTCAGAGCTGCAGCCCTTGTATTCTCTCCCTCAGGAAAACACTGCACTCTGCTTCACTTATTACACAATAACATCAAGCCACCGACAGTTCCACTAAGCTCAGTAGCTGCCAGGATTATGTGAGAAAACAAGGTGCTCTTTGTAGGCCGATGTTGCATTTGCACGCTGCAATGGTTGTGTAAAATCACAAGGATATTACATTTCAAAACACACATAAAGCAGGATAAAGTGTTGACCTTTACACCATTTGTTCATATTACTCTTTGTCTACAGGTACAGCTAATATTCTCATCTACAACTGGAACGTGGAAAAATGCACCAAGGTATTTGTATTTATTTAGATAATATGCAATCACATTTCAGACATTTTTAACCACCAAAAGGCCACAACATCCAGTGTTTTGATTCAGATACAGAAAGGAATTTCATGCAGCTCCTCACCCAGAGCCATCAAGCAACACACGCTGTAAACATCCTTTGTGTTTTTATTCTGAAGGCTACGAGTCACATTGGTGTTTTGTCTAAAGGGGTTCAGATTATTACAAATCTCATTCTGGGGCAGATTTGGGATCTAGATTAGGGACAGGTCTGGTTTTTGTATGTCTGTCTCAGTGCATATGCTCATGTGTGAAGAGGCAAACTGGGTTATATTCCCTCCAAAATCTCCCCCATGGGTCCCCAAACCCCGTCTACAACCTAGCGGGTGGCAGGTGGCTCCACCCCTCCTCTCTCCACACCTCCCTATTGTTCCCCCTCCCACCACCTGTCAGTGAATCCAGAGGGTGCGCGCGTGCACACACACACACACACACACACACACGTTTCACTATCCCCGTGGGGGACAGTCATTGATATAATGCTTTCCCTAGCCCCTTACCCTAACCTTAACCATCACAACTAAGTGCCTAACCTTAACCCTTACCCTAACCTTAACCTAACTGTAACCTGTACCCTAAAACCAAGTCTTAACCCTCAAAAAGCAGTCTCAACCCACTGGGATATAAGAACATGAATCACACACACACACACACACAAATATAAACAGGATAGTGCTATGCAGAGTGTGGGGATATCTCACTTCTACTAACAAATGTAGTGATGAACCCACAGAGAATGATCACCTGAGTCTGCAGCGAGTTTCAGATCATTATTTAGCTGTCCGGCTACAACTTTACTGTTTTGGTTCACTCTCACTGCTCTCATAGCGTTCTACAAGCTCTAAAAACGCACTGTACACTACCTGCCCAGCTCTAAAAAGCAGACAGACAAAATTAGCGACTAGCTGGTGAACATAGTGGAGCATTTAGCAGCTAAAGAGCCTGATATTTCCTCCAGGCGTTGGTGGAGACCAAAAAGAGAGCTAAAGAGAGTGAATTTTGGACTTACATTTACCAGGATTCACCTCTTAAACTTTGCCACGATCTCCATTTTTACAAATTTGTAAAAACTAGAGAAGAGTATTTAAAATTCTAATGGACATACCAAAGGTTTCCACATGCAGTATGTCCAGTAAGCTGAATTTGAGGTAAATGTGTATAAAATAATGCCCAGTCTAGAATATTTCAATTTGAGGTAATGACACAGCTATAAAAACATGGTATCCTGGGTGTGACTGTTTCATTCAGTGTAAGCATACTGTAACTTCAATAATATATTGCAACAAGCACAAATCTGATATTGTCATAAAGTCTGATGAATGCTTTTTGTAAATTTAAAGCAACTTCAGGAAAAATCAAGAGTTTAAATGGAAATGCAAATCATGCAGTAGTTAAAAAAAAAGGACCTTAAACAGCAAGAAGCTTTCGTTCAACCTGCAGGATCAGAGTGCATGCAGCTATCTTACATAATACACCTGGCAGAGGTTCAGTGTCTCGCCTAAGAGCACTTTAGCAAGGCTTCCTCACCTGCCCTGCTGACTCTGTTTTTACAGCATTGGTTCTCAGGAGGCACTTGAAGGTCATATTCAAACTGAGCTCAGTTGTTCATTTATTTATTTTTCTTCAGAAGAGAGAAAAGAAACTGCTGACATTCATTTTATCCACAGATGATCAGTCAGTCTGTCAGTAGGCCAGGATTATACACAATCAAATCCAGAGCTGAGGAGGAAACAAGGTCAATCCTCTGTATGATCCAGCCACCATCTGTGTGCCTGTCCTGGTTACTGGGCTGTTTTGTGCTTTACACCATGAATTAATCCAACCTGGGGTCTTAATGATCACATAAATATTACATTTCAAACAAAGCCTGGGGACATGTAATTTTGTTACCGTCCAGGGGTCAAGCTGGACAACTAAAGACTGTATACACATCTTTATCTCTAATGTTTTGTTGTGTGAAGGTTTGCTCCAACTAGTTAAACATTACAGAACAATAGTGACACTGTAAGTTGACAGATTTCAGTTCTACAAAGGCTTCTGAAATGTCCTTGGCAACATAAGGAAGTAAGATCACAAAAATGAATAAATTGAAATAACAAGATATATCGTAAAGATATCATAAATGCATCCCAAGTCAAACATTTAGATTGTTTATTTTTTACTCAAGTGATGCGAAAAAGTAGAAGTGAATGTGTAAAATATAAAATGTAAATGTGGCAGCAGGTAGCAAAGGTCACACAATATATATAAGTCAACAGGAAAGAGTGAACAGAATATCCTCACCATGAAACAAGTGTTATTCATTTATTTCCTTGGTGATAATATTCACACGAGGTTCATGAGTGCAGCAGTCTGGTCATTATGCCAACTCATTGTCTTACAGTGCAAGTAAGTGTGAAAGACTGTAGGGCTGATATTAGTTTTAGACCTAAAATAATATTTTTGTAGACATAACGGTATAGTGACAGTGACAGTTTCTCACAACAAACAATTTGTCTCAACTATTATTGGATGGATTGCCTTGAAATTTGTCACACACATTCATGACACCATCAAGTTAACATTTAAATTTGTCCAATACTTTGATTTGTGAAATACCTGCTAAACGATCAATCAGCCTCAGCTGTATGTGTTTAGTGCTAATTAGCAAATGTTAGCATGCTAACTAAGTCGAGGGAAATAGTAAACATGATACCTGCTAAATAACAGCATGTTAGCATTTTAATTTTGAGCATGTTGGCATGCTGATGTTAGCATTAAGCTCAAAGCACAGAGCTGCATGGATGGCTGTAAAAGTTTAGTCTTGTGAGTTATATTGTATATTTTAAAAAACTGTCCTACTTCCTCTATTTTTTCTTTTGTTAATCTAAAGTTAGTATATCTTTTTCCGTGACACTAAATGTCCAACTTTCCCCATTAGGAACATTAATGTTTTATCTTTTCATATCTTTTCTTACCTTCAGTTCTCAAAGCGTGACAGCGTGACATCTCATAACAGTAGCTGTGCTATTGACGCACCTAGATGGCTAGAAGAGGCCAGACCAGCAGAGGATGTAATCCTGTCTGTGACTGACAGGTTCACTCTTTCTAATAACTGTCTGGACAGGAGAGCAGAGATAGAAACAGGTAGAGATAGATTGAATATGAGAGGGGAGAGTAAATCAGCTGAGTTGAAAATACATCATTTCCCACCTGTTGGGGAAAATAACCTGTCATTTCTAATACATGCTTATCAGAGTAGGCGTTGAGTCCAGATTAAAAGACATTTTGACACTGAATTATGAACTCCGCTCCCCTCACATCAGACATTATTAGCTTATGAATCTAAAGTAAAGAGACTGCCTACGTACTGTGTGACAGTGATTTCAGTTGATGTTACATTTATCAAGGTCTAGTCCAACAGTGGAAAACAAGCCACTATCTGCTGTGTGTGTGAAAGAGCGAAAAATAGTTTAGTTTAACCCCGCAAGATCAACTAGAATCCTTAAAGAAGAGCTGTTGGAGGAAATGTGACTTACTTTCAGTGGGGGAGAATCCAACAGAGTGATAAGGTTTTGTTCACAGCTCTGCCTCAGAGAATCAGGCAGTATATGAGGACTCTCACAGCAACATAGATGCTGGATTCAAACCCACAACATGATACACGATCTGTGACTTATCCCAGTAATCATCTAACTTCTTACCTGCCCTCCTTATTACATCATTACTGTAAGAGGCTAAATAAGACTATGAGCATACCTGCCAACATTTAGGGGTCACATTTAACAGCTAACGCTAAACGTGGATCGGGGTGTGGGTTGCCAGGTTGCGGTAACGGATGGGTTGAAATTATATGTAGTTGTAGATTGTGTTTCATAGACGATCTGGCAACTTGGGTGACGTGGATCCGTGTATTCATAATAAAGTTAGAGGGTGATGCCAAATTACGGGAGTTTCCCAGGAGCACAACAAAACGGGAGACACCCGTGAAAAACGGTTTTGTTGGCAGGTATCATATGAGCCACGTTAGCGGTTCTACGGCGCTATAGGGCCAGCTAAATGCTAACTTTAGCATGCTAAGAAGCTCACAATGATTATGCTAACTTGTTGACGTTTAGCAGCTATTATGTTTACCATCTTAGTTGTAAGCATGCTAACATTTGCTAATTGGCACTAAACAACCAGGAGCTGAGGCTGATAGGAATATCATTAATTTTGCAGGTACTTGGTCATGAACCAAAGTATTAGACAAATTACACTTGTGACCACAAGATGGCGCTGGATGAAAAGTCGGGGGCTAAAATATCTTAAATAAATAAACCAATATTATTAAATTTCATCCAAAGGGGACATGAATGTGTGTACCAAATTTCATGGCAATCAATCAAAAAGTTGTTGATACATTTTCTCGCTTAACCACAAATGTCAACCTGCTGGGGGGGTTACAAGAAAAGTCAGGGGGTCCTTAAAGTCATTAGGATTCATCATCTGGGAACCATGGATATCTGTACCAACTTTCATGACAGTCCATCCAGTGGTTGTTGTAATCTATATAGCTGCTAGCGTAGCTATAAATGGTCAGTATAGAATATCAAATTGTATGTATACATGTATAATATACTTTATTGTGCCTACACAACTTCTAAAATTGAATATTTCATCCATCCAAATCTTTTGCTATCAGTGCAGTGAAACAAGACTACAGGATGAAAGCAAATGGCGACGACACACTGGAGTGCACTGTTGTGGGCCACACAAGCAGCAGCAATGCCAAATAATGATGTTATGATTCAGGAAAACTGGGTCAACACTTGTGTTTTTAGTGCAGTCTTTTGGTCATGCTCTAATAGCATTATGCATGTAGAAATCCCCTGCCAGACTCTGTAATATCAACAAAGACTCATATTTACTGACATTTAAGAGAAAGAGGGAGTCATGGGAATGTGTTTTGCAAGTCTCGCTGTGGTGCGATAATGCACTTTAAGGATTTTAACAGCAATACTGATTCTTACCCTACTATTGGATCAGTTTGTCTGTTCAATAACATCATTATATGAGTAAAATGGATCTGATTAATGCTTGATTAGCACTTAAATGATTGTAAGATAAACAATGCTTATTGGAATCAAGGTGAATGATAGTGAAAGTGTTTGGTGGCTGGGGCTTAAGAAGAAAGAAGTCCTACCCCTGTTAAGTCTCTGTGGATACCGTGACAGGCTTTATGGGAGAGAGAGAGAAGGCATGTGAGTGTAGAAGAGGAGAATCTGCTTATGGGCTGTAAATAGCTCCTAATCCTGAGGCTGTGGAGCGTCCCACTCCAGCTCCTCTTTTCTGTGTGGTGGTATAACCTGTCAATCACAGATCACATTATAGTGTAGTATGCTGTCTCTCCCTATAGCACAGGTTCATTGGTAACACTTTACCTTGACTGACCAACGTAAATACTAATCTTAGTATCAGCTGACTTTCAGTTCAATTTTACAATCAGAGCATTACATTTTGTTGCTGTAAAACCAGGAAGTGAGTCAGCATTTTGAGCCGCTGCTTCTCACACCCCTATTTATGCCAACAATAAAGTCTGGGTTTATGCCTTGCAGAGTTTCATGATTTGTTGTATGACACAAATTATCTATCTCAGCTGTGGATTCTGAAGCTGTACCTAGCAACATTCGCTTGTCCACTGTTTATACCTGACATTAACACAGTATGTTACAGCCACTTAGCAACAACGATCACAGCATTGCAACCTCTAACTCCTAATTAGTTAGTGTGCTAACATCAGTAGTGCCTTTAAAGGAATAATTCAATGTTTTGGGAAATACTTATTTGCTTTCTTGCTGAGAGTCAAATGAGAAGATTAATACCATTCGCATGTCTGTATGCTAATTATGAAGCTGTCCCAAGGAAACAAAATCTGCCTAACAACACCTCTAAGTTTTCTAATTCATTAATCGACACGTTAGTGTCTAGTTTGTTTAATGCATGCAAAAACCAAAGTGTGGAAACGACAAGTTGTAGTTTACGGTTTACCTTCCTGGAGTCTCCGCTGGTTGCCTGGCAACCTCGCGGCGACGACAAGACTCCGGGAAGTTACTGCGCCTGGCAAAGAAATAGTTTGGGACTGATTCAGATTTTATGGTATTCATCTTGCAAATGTAGCATTCCTTAAAAGGTGAAAATGTAAACTTAAGAACAGCTAGTTGTATTGTATACAAACTAGTGGTTTGTATACAATATGTGACCCAGTTTTAAGAGTAGTCCACCAAAACCAACTCACACACACACACAGCACTTTATCTTCACAATGTGCTTTTCAGAGATGACAGATTCACCTTTTACTGAACATAACCTCTGTGACAAAAAGCTAACACCTCTGTCTCTGTTGCAATTGGATAGTAGGTCCCTCATTGAGTCTCTGTCCAAAGTCAAGTCAAGTCATTTTTATTTATAAAGCCCCAAATCACACATTTACGCTACATTAAAAGTGCTTTACAATCTGTACAGCAAACAACACCCTGTATCCTTAGACCCTCGATTTGGATAAGGTAAAACTCCTTTAAATCCTTTAATGGGGGGAAAAAGAGCTCCTTCTTCCAGGATGGAGTTGGCAGAAGAGTTACTTTATATGTGCAGAGAGCAGGATTAGATTTTCAGTGAGCAGACATGAGCAGGCAGGCAAGAAAAAAAGCAGATGGACAGAAAGAGGAACACAGAGACATGGAGAATGTGCCAGTAAAGGGGACCCACTCTATTATTCTGCACAAAAGTATGACATTCATAACATCACGACACCATATCAAATCATATTGCGTGGTATTACTTGAGCCTTCATTGCTTTGGTGTCAACCTTTGATAGCTCTTCCCACCTCCTTCCTCCCTGCCTGACGTGCTCGCCTTTACACTAATGATGCCATAGAAGTTGGGAAGAAGGGTTATAAACCACACTGACTTCTCTACATCTAATCTATATGTTAATGAGGCATAACCTGGACACAGAAGTAGAACAGGATTGTTGTAATTCAGTAGACTGCAGTCCATGGAAATCTATGGTGTGATGCTGTGTGCGGCCATTAAGAAGCACCTTGCAGGTCAGTAGGAGACATTGTAATTTGTCAACCCTCTAGTGCTGTGAAAATTATCCATTTATCTAAAGGACAGCGATCTAAATCCACCTCATCCCTACTATGAAAGTCCAACAGCACTTTGGTGTGTAATATAGACACACACTGTGCATCCCACAGTGTGCAGGGTTGTGTGTTCTCTCAAGCGACAACAACATTAATCACATCTGACTTAGCTGCTGAAACATCCATGTACACCCTTCCCCCATTTCGTGAACAACCAAGAACTCTGCTCTACTCTTTCTCTCTGTACAACCCTACACACCCATTTTATATATTTACTGTGAATGCATACAAAACTGATCTGACCACGGGTGAAAATGCATACACCTGCAGCACAGTGTTATCTTTCACTCGCTTTTCACGCACCACCTCCCACAGCCTTAAACTATAAATTCCTGAATGTCTATTCTTTCCATTTCATGTTATTCTTTTGCTTTATTGTTCCTGCATCAAGTAGCGTTTCTTCCTGCACTTGCCCGTCTCTCCTCTCCTGTTCTTTTCAAAGTCAGAGCAACTCAGTCCTCCAATCGATGCAGCCTAAAATAAACTCTGCTGAGGAAATCTGGCGTCTGCTGCAGAGTTTACTTTAATGCATATGTTGTGCCAGTCATGCTCCTCCCTGTATGTCGCACATGCAAAACTGCAGGTGACTGTACTCAAACCTGCGTGACAAATGACCCATTTTCAGCCAGTTTGTTAACATGAGGAATAGGTTTAACATTAGCAAAGCTACTTGTTCTCATATTCAGGGCACAGATGGAGGGCTGACGTCAGCGGGCCATGATGCCGTCTTCATCTCTCATCTGCGTTTCTGAATGCACTCACTCTAGCATACACACACACACATCCCCCTCCATGTACAGTATCTGTATTGCAGGCGATGGTAACTGGATGCTGATGGCTTTCTGTCACATAAAGACATATCACCTCCCATTGATGCCCCCATAAGTCTCAGCTACATGACACACAGCGGCAAGCGCTGATTTTCATTTTTCACCAAACTGATCTCCTTGGAGACAGCCACCACCTTACTCCTCATCCCTTCATCCTCCCTACCCCTTTATTCCTTACCTCCTAGCTCCCCTTTTATTTCTTACACACTTCCCTTCCTTTGTCATATCTAATTTTCTCCACTTTTGTACCTTATCTCCTTTTTGTATCCCCAACTATGTTTTTTTCCTATTTAACTTCTACTTGTCATGACACTGTGCTTTTCATTCACACAATTCATAGAATATGCTAATACTGCCACCTGCAGGACATTTGCTGAACTGCTGCTGTTTATTTTGTCCTGTGTTTGAAAGTCAGTGTTGGGAACTGACTGTATGTATCAAAATAAGAAACTTTGGAACTGAAACAGTAAAATCCAACTCTGACTATCAACACCTTACTATGTCCTGTCATTGAATTGTTAAATCTTTCTTCCATCAATCCTAAATACCACACAGTAACAATAGACCTTTTTCACTTAAGACATGTTAAATATTACAGTAGGAAAAGCAAAGGTGTAAATAATAAAATAATAATGACTGAATGTTATATACCTGCTTCAGATTCAGGGTCCTGGTATTGTGCATGCTGGCTTACTGTCATGGCTTACTGGGACACTTGAAGAGAACTGAGCCATTGTTAATGTTATTAGTAACTCAAAAATAGCTGCTGTGAAAAAAACCTAAAATAATATGTTAAGATAAAAAAGGATATTTAATACATCGATTCTGACCATAATTTGAATGCAATGTAAAACCTTTTATAGGCAGGAAGAGAGGTGTTCATATTATTTCTGACACAATTTGGGAATAAATGCATTGTGCATTTTGCTTCAGGGCCCCAGTTTAGTGAAACTGAACTTGAAACCTTCCGTGACTCTCGAGCTACTAGGCTGCTTTTCTAAACTGTTTATTTCTACAAGTGATGTTTCCTTTAAGTGCTATTTCCTCCAGATAACATCTTCATTCCCACATATTCTTGTTGGGTCCACTATTACATTGTCATCTATGCACACAAACATCCGTTCTTACAGTATGACAAGGCTATTTAACCTATATAACACTGTTTACTATAACATTAAATTTTAAGATTCAGAAAGGTTCTAAAAATACAAAATGTCAGAATAAAAATATTAAAATACTATACAAAACTCTGATACATTGCCATCTTGGAAGTGTGATACAGATTTGCTGAAGAGATAGATCAAGTACAGGTCGAATACTGGCTAAACTGTTGTCCAACAGTGTGGAAAAGAATGCCTACATGTAAGGAAACTGCAGCATTGAGTTTAAGGTGTTTTGGTTCCAGTAAGTAAATCACAGTGATTTAGCTTTGATGTAATTTCCTGGCAAATCCATATGTATGAAATGTTAGATAATGGAGGTGTGGTCAGTGGGTGGTCAGCTGCCCATCAAATACAATAACCACAATCTTGGTGGGTTCTGTAATTGACAACATCAAACATTTCTCATACTGTTGAGTCACGTTTAATTAAACTGAGGAGGGAATCATGCATGGACAGAGCCAGAGGGGGAAGGAAACAGGAAAAAGGGGAGACAGGGAGAGATGAGATAGAGGAAAGGGGTAAGAGACTGAAATGTGAGTGAGTGAGTGAGTGAGTGAATGAGTGAGTGAGTGAGTGAAAGAACAAGACAAGGGGAAGGTTTCTATTTATAACTGATTGTTTCTGTTAGTTTGTCAGCCGGGCGGTAGTAAGAGTTTCAGCTCTTCTCTCAGCTTGGCTGCACTTGCGGGAAATTACCCTTCACTTTATGCTTAGCTGACACACACACACACACACACACTGTGCAGGCACTCACACATACACAAGCAGACACCTGCACATACACACAACACATCTTTATACCATTTGTCCCCAACGACCCTGGAACAGACAGGTCACATGCAGCATTGTTGTATCTACAGATCTTTCTCGCAGGAACACTAGGAGAGACTGACAAGAGGTACAACTACTTTCCTACCTCCATCCAGCCTCTCTCTTTTCCTTGCTTCTCTACATATCTCTGATTAAAACTGCAGAGTCATCCTGCATTATTTTGATGAAACCAGAGGGAATCCTCTCCAAGTTTCCATATAAGGGCCCAAACTGAGTAAGTATTTGCAGAATACTTATTGGGTGAGCTGTCCCAGCGGAGGGCTTAGACTAAAACAGGATGGGCCAAGAAAGACCCCCTCCCTCGAACATACACAGAAAACACACACATAGACACACAAATCCAAACAATTTACAAGCATGTATGCACATATACACACCTAATGTATCTCTCTTGAACACTGATGCAATCACATGAGGCATACAGACATGCTCTCTGTTTCGTTTTCTTACCAGTGGGTAGCCCCTCACAGTCAGACATGGCCAGAGAGAGAAGAGGATCAGGACAGTGTCTTCTCTTGTCAGCTGAGTTTCTGCAGCCTGTTGCTTCTTCTGAATTTGTGCCTCCTTGTTTTTGCTACAGTATCTCTGCTCAAACTCTGTTTTAGGCTCTAAGCTGTCAGACTCTCTCTCTGTTTAGCTTTCTTACTTTACTTTTTTATCTCCATGTCCTCCCCCCTCTCTCTCCCTTTCTCACCAGTCTGACCAGTGGCCAGTGGATGTGCCAATCAAACATCTACACACTGTGCTATTGGACACTAAATTTGTAACTAACAGTCCTACCTTGGGATACTGTTTCCCTTAGATATGGCAGGCCTTTTTAGATATGATTTCATGGACTTTTCACATATCTACAACACACAACTCGCCGTTAAAAGAAAAGAAAGAAAACTGTTTTTATTTCACATAGCCTGCAACAAGAAGGCAGAGCTTTTCCCTTACAAACTCACCATAACATTTTCAGAACCCCGATTGTTTTCCAGTGTACTTTTCTCCTTATCCCTTGAGCCTGTAACAGAAAACATGTTCCAGTAAACTTCATACCCCTTGAGAGACAGGTTGGCCAAAACCTGGCATTATTCCAGATACACTCAATATTTTTTTGGCAGTAGTAACTTTTGTTTCCTGTGGGGGGCGCTTGTGTCTCATTGTATGGTAGCTTGTGCACATCAGGAGAAATCCTTTGTTGTCTCCAGTTCCTCAAGTGGCCTGGATACCAAGAAATTTACAGGGTCAAGTGACTCTGTACTCAAGACTGCCATTTTAACAGCTAAACTTAATCTCAATGGTCTGTTTTATTTCTTATGAATAAGCCAGAGGCCATGTTTCCGAGTAGTTGCATTTGCTGCCAATTTCTACTTAACGCAGATGGACAGGCAGGGAAGCAGGAAAACAGAAAGTTCTCTCTTTAGCTTGGAGAAAAGAAGTTAAAAGGCAACATAAAGAAGAATTCATGAAGGGGAAAAGCAGGGGAATCAAAGATCGCAGCCAGCTTTGTCTCTCCTTCTAAGTCCTTTCATAACGGAGGAGACAAAGAAAAGTGCTCGCCAGGCACTTCATAATGCTGTACAGATTACTGGCCCGCTTGAGCGCACAAATGTTCCTCAGAACATACTTACGCTCTGCAGCTTTGATTAAGCTCACAGCCAACCTTTCCATACCCCCATTCCTCATTACTTTTCAGCTTGCTCAGCTGACCCTTTGTCACTTGACTAGGAGGATTATCACGAGGGAAAGGTCCAGCATGTGACTGACTGAGGTCAGATGGTAGACTTGTCCAGCAGTACCAGAGTCAGAGAGGTTAGGATTTAGTTCCAGGGATCAGGGTTATCTTGAGATTTTGAGAGACCACAGAGGATGAGGTGGAGGGTTTTCGTTCTTCATTATCTGTCCTGCAGACCACCCCTCTCCCCAACTTAATACAGCACCCCAGCCTTCACACCAGGACCAGCTTTGATGTTTGATCTCCAACTCTTGTTTGCAGAAGAGCTTGAAGGCCCTTTTGCAAACGTAACCTAAACCTTCACCCCATGAAGACCTCTCGACCCCTCTTGCTCCGGCAAACAGAAAGTGGACCATACACCACTGTGACTGTTTTTACTCACTAATGATCACATGCAATTATTTCGGCTGAGGTAATATACTCCAGAGTGTCCAAAATGGTGCCTAAATGATGCTTAATTAGATTGTAAAGTAGTTTAATATGAGTTTTCAGGACTTGGATTCTTGCATTGGCTATAAACAATGCAATGTTTACCTGCACACAAGAAAACCAGGTTATTGGGAGACGTCAGGATTCCATATTCTTGATCACTGCAACAACCTGGTTACTGTAAAACCTGCGTTCACTTACAGTTGGAGTGGATTTTACCTATATCCAGTAGGCTTATTATGGCAGTCAATTATGAATTTAGATTCAGAAACACAGGAACAAGATTGATATTATAATAGATAAAACACAATGGCTTCATCTTTATTTAAATCCAGGAAAACCAGAGCAAGCTCTCATTTTCAAACTTTTCATGTCACAATAAAGAAAGTGATAAGAGCACAAAGTAATAAGGTACTGAAAGGTACCATAAAAGGAACAATCAGGAGCAATTAAGAGCCATCAAGTGGTAGTAAAAGGTAATTAAATATTACTTGACAGTTGACTACAGGTCTAAGATGCATAGTTCTGGCGACCTTTGTGGCATATTCTCCCCCTTGCTCTCTGTCTGAGTGAGCCTGAGATATATTTCCTTCCGATGACTGAGTACTGTAGGAATTGACCTTCCAATGTATCAAATAAGGAAACTTGTGAGGAATGGATTTATAAATAAAAAGACAGACTACAATGCAGCAACAAGACAATATTATCTAAAATGGGACCTAAACAGGAACTAGACAGTGGCTGTTGCCCTTTCTCTTCACTTTATCTCTGTCCATCACTGTCTCTGTCGACCTCTAGCTAAACCACTCTCTCTTTCTGCAGACGTTTTTCTTTCTCTCCCCTCCCCTGCAGTCAATCTCTGTCTTCTTCAGTCGCTGTCTCTCTCAACAAGTTGCTACCACTTTCTTCAGTTCACATCCGCTCAGTGCACCAGCTCTTTAGTTCCAAATTGGAGATATGAGACCACCTTGAAACTTATTTAATTAATTTTATATTTTATTATTTATTATTTAATGTTATACATTAATGGAAACAAAAGTTCACCTCAGTGTTTTGTTTTTTTAATCTGCATGTTACTTTTTAAATTGCACACACCCAAGTGGTTTCATATTCACCAGCAGTTTAAATGTGGATGTTGTCTGATGTTGAATCTTGGTTTGCCAACACGTTGTGCACCGACATGCAATGTCATTTTTGTTTGTTTGTGTGCACAGTGCTGCATATTCAGTACCCTACTGTGATTTATATTTATATTTAAAAGCCTTAAAAGCCCTAAAAAATATTTTATAATTAAATATCAGTTAAAAATCACTCAGAGATAAATCATTTAAAGCTGGAGTGCAGGACTTTTACATATAAATGAACGCTGTTACATTCAAGCCCTTGCCAAACAAGTTCACACAATGTTGATTAAGCATATCACCACCAGGTAAATCTCTCTGTATTTCGCAGTATACTGGAATTTTTAAATCTGGTGTCTGTGGCGACATTCCCACGTGGACGTGTGCAGATTGGTGTGCAGATTCCCAAAATCCCAGGTGATGCTAACATCCCAAAACCGACAGAGAGTTAATGACAACAACATCGGGAAAAAAGAATATATCTATGGACACACTATTTATAATTTGGCAGAAAGGAAAACATGATGCACTGTAGTAATGGGAAATGGAGAGACGCAGTGTGGCTACAAATTAGGTGGGAAGAATACAACCAACCTGAAGAGACTTGAAGGCACCACCTTTAAGCCCTAATGTTAACAAAGCATATACATTTGCTAATGTTAAGTCAATGGTCGGCTATGTCAACTTGTGGCAAATTTGCTGGCAAGCCACATCTCCAATGAATGAATGAGCCTAGCTTCCAGGCTAACGTTGGCTGGGTTAATGTGTTAGCTAACAACAGTTCGCTAGCTCTAAGGCCAGGTAGGCATATTAATCGACTAATTGTTTCAGCACTAGTATGAGGTAATATTTGTAAGTACAACCTACACAACAGCATGGTCAAACTATCTGGCATGTTTAAAAAGAAACACTTACCATCAACTTGATTCCAATTTCCGATACCTGTATTAGCCTAATTGAATTAGTTTAAAGAAAGAAAACATTTTGACTAAAAGGTGACTAAAATGTAAAACTGGAAGTAAAACTGGAAGCATAAAAATGGCTAAAATGTTCCATCTAAAGAGTAAGACTAAAGGGTCGTTGTCAGTCCTGTGGAGCTGATTGATTAATTCTTGTTACATGATCTGCAGTGAGCTTGCTGCAATTTGACAAAAGTTGAGATTTTTCCATCTTGGTGAGGCGTGGACACGCCTGAAAAAACATGCGCGTCGCGTCAGCGTCGCTTCTGGTTTTGAGCGCTGTTGTTGCGCGGCTCCATTGAAAATAATTAATTTCTGCGCGTCAAGACTGTTAATCTGTTACTATCTTAGCTACATCTTAATGTTTAAGACCTGCCGTTTAGCTTAAACCTGTGTTGTTTGGACTGCCTAACTTTAAATACAGTTATGATGTACTCTTGTCACACTGCAGAAAAGATTAAAAAAAGATGACAATACATTGTGTCTGTGTATCGAAATATAATATATTTTTGAGTTAGGACCACTACAGGTGATGGTCAAAAAGGAGCTCAATTAATATGAGTTAGAAGGCCTCTATAATCTGCTTTAACGGGTCTATGTTAATGATCTTCCCGTGGCAGCAGCAGTAGTGTATGCAGGTACTAATGAACTCTTAATAGTGTTAAATCTAGCAGCCTCTGAATGATTCCACTAACTGTTTTATGGCTGTGTGGGCAGAACCTTAATTGGGGACTTGTGGCAAAGAGCTCTCTTCACAGCTCTCCACAGGTTTAACAACCTGCACAAGACAACTGAAGCTGCACTTCATTGTGCCAAAGGAGAGAGAATGCAAACAGCTTTTGCAATTGTGATTAGTTACTATTTCCATTTATAGTTAGTTACTTCCTTGGTTAATGTGTATTTCCAAATATTTTGGCCCATTCCACATGGGATACAAGACGCTGCTGTATACTGTATCAGACATGAAAAATACAGCAAGACATCTGATATAAAATGCCAAAATAAACACATCGATCATACACATCTTCATAATTTCAAGTAACATGCTGTATATTTATATACAAAAATGTGAATAAATTGTGCAGCAAATAGCTGAGGAAAGAAGTAAAGTGCTTTTTGATCGTGATAAAGGGGTTTCTTCCTCATCTCCCAGGTTTATACATTTGCATAGCTGTCATGAGAAAAAAAAAGGTCAGTAGTGAAAGTTTTGGATTAACAACATTAATGTGAGGAGAATGTTAATTATGTATGAAAAGAAATGGTCACATTTTATGAACAAAATAAAGGCTAAACTTGTTTGTGTGTTTGAAGAAATTAGAAAACCTTAATCGAATTAAAAGTCCTGAATGCAGGAATTCATTTAATTTGTGTATAATTCTGTGACCCAGAGGGGGGCCATGGTATATTTCTGGTAGAGGATTAACTGTAAAGAAGGAAGTCGTCCTCTGGCTGGGGGCAGTAGTCCCCCCGCTGAGAAACGACCGAGGTGTGACGGAGAGGATTCCAGAGCACGCAACAAAAGGCAGGCACTTTAATTTGAACAGCAGTTTTAGTCAGCAACACACACACACACACACACACACACACACACACACACACACACACACACACACCACAGTTCCTGATCCTCAGCAGCCCTGCCCTCAGGTCTCAGCCAGTTGAAAGACGGGGGAAACTCCAGATGCTTCACAGCAGTTGTGGGCTGTGACTTGGAAGAAGAAGGGAGCAGTGGAAGACTGGCAGGAGGAGGACACTGATGGAAGGTTGAAGTTATGTATGGAGTGGAACAATTTAACAGCAGCGGCAGAGGCCTAAATTAATAGTAAACCTATGGAGGTTTTGGCCTAAAGGAGCCAAACAGAGAGGGAGGGCAGTGGCAGCAACAGAGGAGGACGGGTGGGGTGAAAGGAGGTTCCAGAGACTCTGTATGATGGATGGACTGGTGAAGAAGAAAGGTGGGGGGAGAGGGGGAGCTTCAAAAGAAAAATGACCCAGACTGCTGCTGTGATGTAGAGGGAGGGAATGCAGGCCGGCAGCAGAACATGTGGGGATCTCATAACCAAAAAAGGGTTTTGTCTTAACAGCAGACATTCAGTGAAGATAAACCATGAAATAAATAAACAATTTCAGGTTTAAAAAAAAAAAGCTGGCTCTGAATCTGTTTTTTAAATTTTATTTCAGTGCTCCATTTTGAGGCATTGTATAGTACTGTACTAATCAGTTTTGCCATACACCAGGAAACTATGCAGTGGGTCCATGGAGATGTCACTGGATACAACTCTGAGCTATTACACCTTTCAAGATGCCTCTGTGGCTTTAGTGGTCGGCATAAACCTTTTGACTGGGGTTAACTTCAGGGCTTTTAAAACATGATCCAGCCCCACATCGACACAGGCAGAAACGAAAAACCTCTCCTCACACACACCTACTTGCTCTCTCCTTCAGGGCCTGCTAAAGCCATTATGGCTCTAAAAGAGATTGTATCTGCTCCAGGCAGACAGACAAATAGTTAGTTAGACAGTTAGATATACAGACAGTGCCCTTCAAACTAAAACGCCTCTGTGCTCGGGACAGGCCTGCTAAATGTCTGGCTACTCTTCAGAGGCTCTCAGGTGTGACCGGCCAGTCTCCTGTGTACCGCAGCCAAGGCGGCAGACAAGCACAGAGGTGTTCTGTGAGCCTGGAGTCGAGTGAATATCTGCTCTATCTCTCCCGTCACAGGCCGCATACGCTGCTGTGAGCAACTCAAACACAAGCCAGATCTTCTTTCCTGCAGAACTATGCAGGCTTTCACTGAGTTAATGCATATTTTTAGGCTGAGCCAAGGTCAGACATTTTGCCAAAGACCTGCCTGACACGTAATTTCTCCCAGCAGCTGCGGTTTCTTACATTTGATGACTAACTTTGCATTTGAATCAAAGACTTTAGCCAGACCACAAATGCATTGCAGCAGGATTTTAAGAGATGCTGATGGAGGCTTTGGTTCTGAACTTAGTCATACATGTCTTTCTCACTGCACTAACAGTGTTACATTGGTGGAGCCTGAACCCTACAGAAGAGGCCCTAATGTCCCCCTCCCTGCACTTGCGCACACACACACACAACTCTTCCCTAAAATTTGCTGATGGCTTGTTTTCATGAACATATATTATTTCCAGATGGAGGTCATGAATAAAACCCGACGGAAACAAGTCGGGTGAAACTGGAAACTTAAAAAAACAGAAATGGAGGGGTATGGAGCTGAGTAAAAAAACAATCTTTCTCCTCCCCCGCTCATTCCCTGAACCTTTAGAAAAGAGCAACTTGTCAATTACATGGTTAAAAACAGAGGAACAGTGTACCACACATGAACATGTGGACAGCAGTACCACATGATCGTTTCACCACAATGCAAATATGAAAACATCCATAAACAAAAAATGACTTTCATATCAAAACAAACAAACAAAGCTCGGAGCGGCTCAACCTTCAAACCTCCACACATATTTCCAGCTAAATAAACAAAGTCAGGAGGAAGAAAGGGAATACTTTCAGACTCAACTGAGAATACAAAAACTATGCCGTGAAGACCTCCTCTGGAATAACCGCAGAACATTGTGCTGATTCACCAACCCCAGGCTCTCCAGCAAAGCTGTACATGAAGAAAGACGCATTGTTGTGCTGTGAATATACACTACATTCAACTGAATCTATCACCGCTTTGCATTAGTGATGTGTTTCAAAACATTTGAGCATAAAACAACATGTGCAAGCTACAGACGAAGCCAGAACATCCATTAGCTCTTTTACAGTGAGTGCCAAGAAAAACCCAGTCAGACGCCAGACATTTTCTTCTCCGAGCTGACGTGGAGGAGGATGAACCGCAGCTGTAAGTTTCAATAAGATATTCGAGGGGTGGGCTCTGTATTACCATTATGCTATGAATAAATGCTTTAAAAGTTATATTGTGACCAGTTTACTGAATTGGCCACTTTTAAGTCAATCTTAATTCATCTATCAGCTAGCTACTTCTGTTGCTTTTCCAAATTCTTGCATCTGTGTAACATGCATGTTGGAAACACGCTTATTCGCTTTCTTACAGAGAGTTAGATGAGAAGATTGATACCACTCTCAACAGCTGGTTAGCGTACCTTACCTTAGAACAAACACTGGAAAGAGGGCAAAACAGCTAGTCTGGCTCTGTCCAAAAGTAGCAAAATCCACCTACCAGCACCTCTAAAGCTCACTGAGGTAATATCTTGTTTGTTTAACTCATTCAAAAACTAAAGTGTAAACGTCAATTCACCATTTTATGGGCAGGGCATTAACTTCCTTCTAAAACGACAATACCTTTGGGCAGAGCCATGCTAGTTGTTTCCCCCGTTTCCAGTCTTTATGTTAAATTAAGCTAACTGGATACTGTATGAGATGAATAAACGTTTTTCCCAAAACTGTGCTATAACTGTGTAAAAAACTAAAACTAAAGTAAACTAAACCAACTAGCTATTTTCAGCCATTGTGCTAAGCTAAGCTCATCGACTAAGCAATCGACTGCTTGTGGTAGCAGATATGAGAGTGGTATCAATCTTCTCATCTATCTCTCTCGGTAAGAAAGCAAATAAGCATGTTTCCCAAACTATTCCTTTAAGTAATCCAATGTTGATTTTTGTGCTCAGGTTTTTTGGGGCTATCTGCAGTTCTCTGTCATGTTTTAAGTCTATTTACTGTAGCACAGGTAAAACACACACTCTTGTGGGGAATTATTTCCCAACCAGTCCTTCTAGTCAGTTCTGCTGTGTTGGTCCAGTGAGTTGGTTTGGTTTTATCTAATCTGAGTCAGACTCCTTATCTCCATAATCAGACTCTAATCAGCCAGCTTTGTCCAGACAACAAGGGGCCAACGGGAGGCAAAGAGGACCCTCAGGCCTCCCCCGGTGTCTCAGCCATAAAAGTGTAATTTGAAGAAAGGGCACGCTCTTTCAAGTCAGTGGTAGTGGTATGGCTGAATGGCAAAGGAATCACCAAATTCAAAGATATCTGGAGGTTTTTTGTACTTTCGTTTGGGATCCTTGTTTTCTTTCTGCAATAAAAATATATTTTAACATTATTTTGTGCTTTTTCAATAAAATTAGTAATTTCAACATCATGTTATGTTTATATAATGATTCTTAATATATTTATACAGATTTTTTAAACATTAAGATTAAAGTCTTTGATTTTTTTTACTTTTTACCAGCAACAGCAAAATATGTGAAGAGTGGGGGATGACAGGTTACAAAAGTCTCTGACTCATATCAGGACATCACTGGTATTCGGTCTGCTCTTTCTCTCCCACCAGAGACTCTGTGGCTGCGACAAGTCCTGACTTTACAAATCCTTCAGCCTGCCACCCTGCAGTTCTGCCCTTATCTCAACCTCACCCAGTTCCTCCTGCCAGGCACAGATGGCAAGCCCATTCGTGTGCAAACCGCAGATTGAGCTCTGATTGTCCTGATGACTGCCTTTGTCTTACAGTAATGCCCCCTCTCTCACCATGAGAAAGGGCCAGTAAGTAAGCTAATTTACATGTATTAATTAAGGCTCATAATGAGCCCAGCAGGACAGGGCATTTGAATGCATTCCTCTGGTATTGTGCAAACTCTGTGGAGCTCTGTAGGTTTGCAGTCTCACCCATTCAGATAGGCTACAGATTGTAGATGTGGGGCACGCGAGCAGATAAAGGATTTAAAACACACACAAAACCAGGTCAGTATACACATGCATTTTTTACCTCCCCCACTGACACACACACACACACACACACACACACACACACACAGAGGTGCTAATGAGAAATAAACAGGCTGTTAGTTATAGTTAGACTTAATACAATAAAGATGCAAATGACCACAACAGCAAAGAGTAGAAACAATACATTTATATAATTACAAAATTGTAAAACTGTACAATTACAATAAGTGAAGTATAAAAAAACACTAAAGTGAATAATTTTTCATTGAAAATAAAAGTTTCACCCACAAGGTGCATGTAAGCTATAATGCACAATCATGTAAGAACAATTACATTTCATTCGATCATATAAATATTTACAAACTAAGCACTATAAACTAAATTTACAAAAGTATGTAAAAACAGACTGCTCTGGAATGGTTTTAATCATCTTTGCTCATTGTTAATGTGTAAATGCTTACATGGTTGTTGCCATCTCATACCATAGCACAGCTAAGCCAGGGAACCATGAAAAAACAGCCGCAACCTCAGCGCATTAACATCAAAGTGTATTTGTATAAGAGCTTGTTTTCTTTTCTCGTCCTCAGGCTTCAAATGCTGAGCTGCAGCGGCTGTTCTTATTACCTCTTTGGCTTAAAACTCCTACTATGGGGACCCGGCCTCACAAACGAAAGCCAACACACATGGCAAATAAAGACAAGGTAGAAAAAAAAAAAAACATGTTGAGGGCACAAGGCTCTCCCCTCCTTAATTGTACCTGAAGGGAAATCCCTTTAAATAGTAGTTGGCAGAGGCAGTGAGCTGGCAGGCAGATCAAACAGTCACTGAGCAGAAGCCCTATAAATACATCACATTCACTTGCCTCACTTCAAATGCCTCCTCCTCAGCCCAGCCTCTACGCTCCCTCCTGCAAAATCCACATTCAACATGTTCACGAGGAGGACACAGTTCTTATCTTAAGCGCAACATTTTGTTTTGCTTCACATCGCTGACTGCGTGTTATCTCTCATCTCGCTCCGTAATGACTCTGACTTGACTGAAACGCGATTGTTCTGTTTGTTGTTTGCGTCACACTGTGGAAGTTTCAGGAGCTTTGGTTTTCTTCATGTACACCTCTGACGTCCCATCAGGTACCAGATGACTGAAGCTGCTCCTGAAAGAGGCCAGGAGGCGACCTGCAAAGCACGCAGGGAAAAAAAAAAACGAGAGGAAAAGAGCCATGTTAAACACATCTGTAACATCAATGAAGTAACATGTTTTGACTTGATATCCTTAATAACTGTATACATTTCAACATTCAAAAGCTTCATGAGAAGATTAAAGGAGTAGCGGCTGAGTATGTTTACTCAGCAGTCCTAGTCATGTGCCAGGCATGATTTACTGGGTAATTATAAATGCTTATTATAGAGACATTTTCGGTATTTGTGCATGAGGCTGATTTAATTCATGTAATGAGTTTGCAGACTAAAGTGAGCTGGAAAAACATATATAAGAACAGCAATGTGACAAAAATACAACATTTTAACATACTTCCAGACAGAAGAAAAGAAAGGAGGCGTTCTTTTGTGTCTTTACTAACCCGTCCACGTCTTCTGTCCAGTCAGAGTGAAGCTGTTGCACTGAGAATGGGAGTTACAGATGTACGCTGCCTCTCTGGCGCTGTGGACCGACAGCACGCAGCCCTGCTGGCTGTAGGACGGCCAGCAGCGGTACTCCACATTCCCAGAGGTCCCCATGCCTCGCATCACGGTGTAATCTAACCACAGAAGAGGAGATGCCACTTCAATACATGAGGCTACTGAAAGATTTTGAAGCGCTCTCTGAGGGTTAGATGAAAGTTTAATGATCCCTGAGGAGAAACCGATACTGTGCAGCATCGAATGAAGAGAATACAAATAAGAACATGAAGAAGAACAACAAAGAAAACAGGCTGAAGGTGAAGATACAGCGTCTTTGTTATGCAACTACAGAGCTCTTACAGACTCAAAAGGGATTCCTAATGTGGTTATGATTGACAGGTTTAAGAAGGTAAAAGATACATTAACTTATAATTCAGCTGTTTTACGTTGACTATAATGTCCATTTGCTGGCAGTAGTAGCAACAGAAGGAACCGGTTGGTGCGAACATATTAACAAAGAAATGTTGTGTATTATCATGATAAAAAAATCGTCATACACTGTACATAGACTTATCCTTTGAGAATGTACATATATTGCTTAGAGGAAAAAAAATATGGGCATGTACATGTTCACAAGAAACCAAAAAAAAAGCTTTAGATCCTCATTTTCATCTCTGCCAGCTTTTATGACAAATAGGGCTGCAAGTTGCAACTAACAATTATTTCATTAACAATTCATCTGCCAATTCTTTTCATAATCGTTTGAAAGTGAAAAATCTAAATTGTTCATAATCATAACTTCCCAGTGTCCAAGATGACATCTTCGAATTCCTTGTTTTGTCCAACCTTCAGTCCAAAACCCAAAGACATTTCATTCATTTTCACATGATTGAACCACAAAATGTTTGACATTTTTGCTTGAAAAAATTACTTAAACAGTTAACAGATTATCAGAATACTTCCTAATTCTTTTTCTGCTGATCTACTAAGCAATTCATTGACAATTGTTTTCAGCAATGACATCTATTACAGTCTTTGTCAAAATGGAGATGATTCTCCGTTTTACAAACTGTTGCGCTGCACTGAAAAATTACTTCACCTCACTCCTGCCCAACATTTGCGTTACATTCATCATTATAACTCTTTCAGTCAGACATCTTGTGGATCTGGCCTTAAATCATCTGCTACACATTAGCAGGAGCCATGAGAAAGAAGCATGCACACATATGCCTGCTCACACACACTCTCTCTCTCTCTCTCACACACACACACACACCAGAACAGGACAAAAGCCTCGTCTGTGAGTCCGTACGGAGGAGGCACACTGTTACAAACTGTTAACCTTCCTAAATGGCAGGAGCCGGTGTGTGTGGGGGTATTGTTAAGAGGAAAAAGACACGAGGATCTGCCTTCTGGGCCTGAGAAAAGGGAACAAGGAGAAGGAGTGTTTCGAGGATCCTTCTCAGGGGAGAGAAAAAATGAGGCCTTTTGGGGAGCTAAAGCCTCAGCTGTTGAGGAGACAGCGACATATGAATATAAGCTCTTTGTGTTTAACATGAAGGAGGGGAAAACAGGCTTCCTTTCATATTAATATAAAGAATATCAAACATATTTATGACAGTGCTCAGGACCTAAATGAATTCACTCTTTGCCTTTTAGTACGCAACTAAATTCATACTTGCAGCAACAGCCATTTTAAGTAACTATGTCTTTACCAGATTCTGGCCTCCATCAAATCACAGATGATCTCAGCTGTGGAAAAGTTACATCCACATTACCAATGAATCTCCATCTGTCAGCAATTTCAAATTAAGACTTGATGATATCTTTCTCTCTCTCTCTCTCTCTCTCTCTCTCTCTCTCTCTCTCTCAGGCACACATGCACACACACACACAATTACATTGTGTTCGTCTTTGAGCTGTTGGTTTCTTTTATCAAGCTTAATTGTGTCTTTGGCTGCAATTCTCTTATTTTTTCTCTTTTGACAAGTTTTTAATGTTTTTAAATACACAATTGCACAATCTTTGATTTTTTGTTTTTCTCTTCTGGTTGTTTAATCATTTAAAGCAACAGTTCGAATCAAGAATTTGGGAAATACGTTTGTTTGCATTCTTGGCGAAATTAGATGAGAAGATCAATACCTCTCTCATTTCTGTACATTAATATGAAGCTAACGCCAGCAGCTGGTTAGCTTAGCTTTGCACAAAGACTCGAAACAGAAGGAAACAGGTAGCCTGGCTCTGTCTAACAGTTAATAAGTCCACCTACCAACACCTCTAAAACTCTCTAATTAACACCTTACATCTCGTTTGTTTAATCCATACAAAATGTGAAGTGTAAAAACGACAATTTGCAGTTTTACAGGGGGTTATGTGCTGGATTATATCTTGGCTAGTAGCAGTAACTTCCTAAAGACTTGTTGTCAACCAGCAGATACTTTAAACAAAGAATCTTCAACGAACAAGATATAACGTGCTAATTATATCTTTAGAGGTGCTGGTAGGCAGATTTTTTACCTTTGGACAGAGCCAGGCTAGCTGCTCCCCCCGTTTCCAGTCTGTATGATAAATTAAGCTAACCGGCTGCTAGCTGTATATTTACCGGACAGATAGCGTTACTGTATGAGAGTGGTAATCTTCTCATTTTACTCTCTGCAAGAAAGGGAGTGCATAAGCATATTTCCCAATATGTCAAACTATAAGATAGTCTACTTTATCTTAGCTGAGTTCACTAAGTTAAATTAAACTAAACACGTTAACAGGCTTGTCCTCCACCCAAAAACGACCTCTGTTTCAACAAAACCCACAATATGGTGAAATAATATACACACATTTTTTTCGGTCTTATCACACACACACTTAGCAGCAGCAGGGTTGACTCAATGGCACCTCCTTGTTAAGCTAAAACATTCCCTCCTGGTGTCAGCCTCAGCGCCCAGGCCTCTTCACCCTGAATCTGTGATTAAATTCACAAAGCGCTGCTATATAAACAGTCCAGCATCTGGGGGGACGGAAAATCTCACCACAGGAACGCAGCCAGTCATTCTGTTATTAATATTTCATAGAGCTGAGAGGAACGGTGGGAGGGGTGAGGGGGCTGCAGTGGAGTGAGGGGAGGAAAGTTGAAGAGAAGAAAAGTGAAGGACTTTCACTGCTTATACTGAAGGAATACAAATGTGAGACGAAAAGTTTGCAAAAATATCTCTATATGACTACCCTGAAAGGCAAAAGAACTAAACAGAACAATTCTTAAGTAAAGAATAAGTCGATGTAATCCCAGCACTGTTTGTTGAACGCCGACTGTGCTTTCTGAGCCAGAGACATGCAGGATTAATCCCACTTTGTTGGTCTTGTCCTCTTATTCCAGCTGCCTAATAAACCTGTCAAAACAGCCTGAGTGGGAGAAACACCCCCCCTATTCATTTTTTTAAAAGATACTAAATGATAACAGAGGTGTAGACTGTCTAGCGGTTTCTCTAAAAGGGGGATCAAAAAAGCCAAGCATTCTCTCCAAGAAAAAAAAAGTCTACAAGAGGGCCCACTGTACTTTATAAAATCCCACGAGCTCTTACCTCTGATTATTGATGGAGGGAGGTTGTCCAGGTGCAGGCCAGACTTGTAGAGGAGGAGGATGTTTTCAAAGGCCTCCAGCGTTTGATTGATGTCAGCTTTCAGCTCCCCTAGACACACACAATGCATTCAATCTGGTAAAAGATCTACAGGCATAAAGTCTTACTCATTCAATATGGATGATTTAGTTTCCTCATTATGCTTGCCTTGCCTAATCCCAGTCGTGTGATCTCACCAGATAACAAATTGTGTTCACTGCCATGTTACATGTCATGAAGCATCTTGTCAAGCTCATTAAAAGAAGCACTTAGACCGAGGCATGTCATTACACGACTACAATGATGGAATGATTTGCTTTCTGATCTTCAATAGTTAAAGTTGTGTCATGTCAAGATGTCTCTCGTCCTCACCTGTGGAGTTCATGATGTGGTCTACCAGGTGTGTGAGGCCGGGCGGGGCCTGGTGAGGCAGCAGGTAGGTGAAAAAATACCTGGGGCCGGGCAAAGACAACTCATTCAGACAGACAGAAAGACAGACATGCCCCATCACATAGTTCCCACAGAACATGACTTGTCTCACACTGGTGTTAAAACAAATACAGTCCATAAAACTGTCAAAAATCTGAGGGCTTTTTAAACAGAAAAGACTCCTTTTTTCCACTGAAACTACCAATTTATTCATCACACCTCCTCCATCAAACTGCAAATTTGCAGCTGTATGTCTTTACTATCAACAACATTTTAGGTGTCAGCTGGGCCTATATTTAAGCAATCATCCATGTAGCTGCTGCTCTATCCATCAATCCCACATCTATCATGTAGTAAAACTGTCGCTTTTCTTACCTATAGGCGTTGTAAATGTTCCTCTTCTCGCTCAGGCCCTCACACACTCCCCGGCCCGAGCATGGCAGAGTGAAATTTCTGTGTGGAAACTGGAGGGTGCAGTCTGCGTCTATACGACAGGGGGTCTCCTCAGCGCTGGCGTCATCCAGGTCTGTGAGCTTCAGCTCGCCAGACACGGTGACAAACTGCCGGGGCTGGAAATCCAGCAGAGCCACGGAGCCCAGAGGAGACTGGGAGAGGAAGTGGAGGAGTCTGACGAGGTCCAGACACACCTGGGAAGAGATCAGACATGCCAAAACTGGATCAGCTGGATTGATGACTCTTTGTTTAAGTGCACAGAAATGTAGTTAAAGACTAACATGCTGTCCTTGTAATCAACAACAATTATGATAATTGATGATTCATCATTTAAGTCATTTATAAAGCAAAAATGCAAAAATTCTAATTGGAAAACTTGGAATCGGTGAATTTTTTCCCCACATTTTTGCTTACAAAATTATTTAAATGATTATTTGATTATCAAAATTGTTACTAATTTTCTGTTGATTGAATAATTGATTAATCATTTAAGATCTAGATTAAATGACAATTAATCCAAAAAAGTCAGATTAATCAATAATGAAAATAGTTGTTAGTTGCAGCCCTACTTGTAGCTCCAAAACTGGGTTTAGTTTTTGTGTTTTAACAGAAATTAAATTACAAAAAGTGGATTACTTGACCCCTTCCAACATCAGCCACTTCTCATCAAATAATAACCTTTAAAAAATGTCGGAATAACCAAACAATTCTTGGTGGCCAAGCTAAAAATTGACTTGTTTTTTCCTGAAAAGGTGACATGCTGGACGCTGTAATTAAGATGCACTAAAAATGGCAAAATATAAAAACCTGCAGTCTCGCAAAAACAGTGTTATTTGCTTTTAAGATGTTTTCACCAACCACATTTGAAAGCCATTTCCTGAGACTGTTATTATTATACTCTTTAAATCCTATAATAAAACAGAAAGAGAAAATAAGTAGACTACTAAAGGAAAAATAAAGGCATTAGCCACGCACTGACAGAGCATGAAATGATCCTGTCACACTACAAACATAGCTGCAGCGTTAGGTAATGCTCCGAGTCTCTTGGACGTCACTTGGTGGGATCGAAGCTCTGTAATAACAGGGCTGGGTGAAACCAAACACCTCGGGATTACTGTAGCCTGCGCAGATGCAACGTAGCTGAAAGGGGCTGAGCAGCTCGAGGGGGGTATTATGAACGGCTATTTGGGTGATGCAGCAAAATGAGGCCCACAGCTGAGATGATACTCGCAGACTGTGATGTTACTTTAGCTAATCCAAAAACAAGGCAAGCGTGCTCTGACATTTTTTCCCCTCTTCCAACCATTCTTTCTTTCTCTTTCAAACACATCCATGCATGAAGACACACACACACACACACACACACACACACACACACACACACACTTGGATCCCTGGAGTGTAAATTCAGCCTCTGTTGACTCCCACTGTGAGCATACCTGCGATGGGGGTTGACTAAAGCTGTGTGTGTGTGTGTGTGTGTGTGTGTGTGTGTGTGTGTGTGTGAGAGAGGATGAGATGACATTCCTAGCCTGCAGTGGATTAACTCCAGGACCCATCTCCATTCCAACCACGGCCTGATCAAATACACTGAGGGACAGATGTCGGACCTCCAGGAGTTTCAAATGTCCGCCTCCCTCATCTTTCATCTCTCCTGCCAACAGGAGCTAGGGCTCGCACACGCATTACGTGCAAAATGGTTGCGAGAGTCTTTCAGCCTGGCTGTGTGTAGTGTAGTGTAAAGGATAAATGACAGAGCATGCGTATCAACAGCTGCTTACCCTGAATCTGTCCTCCCAGGGACTCTGGAGCAGCTGGATCATCTGGAGAGGATTTCCCTGCTCCAGAATGACTGTGACTCTTCCTCCCTCTCCTCCTCTTCCTCCTGCATCTCCTGCACAGTGACCTTTGAGCTGTGGAGTGAAGAATAACTGTGGTTAGTTCAATGGTAAAATAATAATAATAATAATAATAATAATAAAAATAATAATAATTATTATTATAATGATGCTACTGTTTGTTTTTGCATTTTAACTCTGCAGAAATGAGAGAAAGCAACAGGCTGAAGTTTCTAAAAGTTCTGAACGTACAGTAGTGGTGAAGTAAGAGGACGTGATGTTCTGCCAACCTTGCTCTCTGCAGCTCAGACTTGTGACAGTGAATTAACCTACAGAGGAACATGCTCTGGACACTTATCAAATGATTCGAGCTGCTGGACACACCGCTGTCACACGACTGCTGGATGTGAGAAACAAACCCATCTGCTTGCTTATTTCAAACTAGTCCTAAATTGAGCTGTAATGGTTTGAGTGAATAAGAGCAGGGGGTTTCATATGCAACCAGGGATAGTAGAGAGGACAGAGGCACATTGTCTGCTCTTGCCAAACTGGACCCAAAGGTCAGAAGAGGGTCAGTGAATTTAATTTAATCTAATTAAACGGGAAGGTCCTGCAGAGCCAATGAGGCCTTTCAACCAGCCCCACTGTGTGTTAGACAAAGGAAAATATGAGCAGTGCTACATGGATTATGGAAAATCTTAATATTCCAGCAGGGTTCAAAAGTGAGCAGTAGCTGTTAATGCCCTACGTTCCAACAACTTTGCAATTAAATATATTGTCTATAATGTTGCTTTGGCATTTGGACATTAACCTTAGTGTTTTTAGTGTACAAAAAGCTTTTTTAAAAGTCTTTAAATGCTTGACACAAGGCAGACAGAGGGAGCACTTTACCTTTATGACGTTCGGATGCTGCAGCCTCTGCAACAGGACTATTTCTTTCTTCAACTTGTAAGAAACTAGCTCACGGCAGCCTTGAGGGTCTTTAAAATCCTCCACACACTTCCCCATGTCTATCCCCTGCTCATTGACGAGTTTTAACGCCACGGGCTGACCTCCGGCTAGATTCACTTTGACAACCAGTTTGGTGTATCCAGACCCGAGGATCTCCACCGCCTGCATGTCCACCAGAGAATCGCAGTCCATTTCATCCATATGCGCTTTCCTGGAGCCATGCGTGATCTCATTCCACAGACTGTAATCCAAAGTCGAGTCTAGCGCTTGATCGTGTTGGAAAGAATGTCGACTCTCCCCGGACAGTCCGTTTTCATCATCATCATCATCATCAGGTAAAAGCAGCGGAATAATTTCTTTGCGCCTCTCGTTCAGTTGGTAAATCAACGCCCCGCGGAGCGACGCAAGCTGCCCCTCATCACCACCAACAGTTGCATTGGAAAAGTGAGATACTCTAGCTCCAAACTGCTGCACGCTGCTAATCAAGAGTGACACCAGAATAGAAAGAACCAGGAAAGCCAGGAGGGCAGCCGCGCGTAAAGAGTTGCCCATCCCAGGCATTCTCCTCTCGTGGCACGGCTACTGCTGCCGAAAAGACGCACTCGGACGACCGCTCGCTGCAAGTGAAAGCACTCCTAGCTTTTTCTGCAGGAGAAGTGATCAGCTCCTGTTTCCAGCCTCCCCGGGAACTCCCTCTAGAGGTGTGTCCTGTCCGCTCGTAACTTTACACCCGCTGAACAACTTCGCAGGAGAGCTCGACTTCATGTTGTCACTCAATCCGCGTGTCGAAGCACTTTCCGCAGCTGATTTTACAGCAGCAATCAGACGCTGCGTCTGAAGTATATGAAGAAATGCAGTGGCCGAATAAAAACTACATGTTTTATTTAAGACAGGCACACAAAAATAAATTATAATCAAATATGTTAACATTTTAACTTAAATATTAATTACAAAAATAATCCTAAAGTATTTTTAATTAGTGTGCTGATTAATTTAATTCAAAATATAAGATAATAATTGTGTTAAAATGTAAAAAACATAAAACGACAAGCTGTGTTCATATAGTTTTACATTATTATGGAGAAAGAAAGAGGGAGGTATAGGACTGCTGTCACTTTCACAATCTGTCCAACAGGTGGCAGCAAAACACTCAGAAACAATCACTCAGAAATGGATTTATTGCTGTTCAGAAACATCATAGTAGCATATCAGAGAAACACATGAATCTGCTCTTTGTTTCCACACAGTCTTTTATGGTGTAGTTGCTGTTGTGTCTTTATTTATCCAACAGCGTTTTTTTTCGCAGCAGTGAAGCTGTAATCAAGTGTTTCCCTTTGCATCACTACTCACCACGCAGAGATCTGCCACAGGAAATTACCATGGCTGTCACCTCCATACCAGCCAGAACCAAACCCCCTCTGCTCAGCCTCTCATTATGTGTGTGTCTGGTATCCAGTACGTGCTTGTCAGGCTTTGGATACGCGTGTATTTGGGTGCTTTCTCTTCTGTGTGTGTGCGTGTGTGGCAGGCTGAGCAGCTAAACAGTGTAAGTTAATCAGTGTCTGAAGTCAACAAGACATTAACCATGTCAGCTGCAACACATCAGAGATCTCCATGCCAACCACCAACACAGTCGGCCTTTGTTCAATGAGGACAATATTGCACAAAAACACTCCAAACTTGAGCATGAAGATCGTAAAGAAAGTCTAAGCTCAAAGGTCCACTTACTAGCTTTCAGCGCTTTCACCCGCATCCTTTGAACATGAAGGATAAAGCACTGAGACCCCTCTCCAACACAGATTGACTATAGTTCTAATTGATTTTAATCAGTCAGGTGACACACTTAATCAACCAGTTTTACTATGCATGACTCACTGAGGCACCAATAGATATAAATTAGGCTACATTACTGAGATGAAAATAAAGATATCTCCCTCCACTCTCTCTGCTTCTCATTTACAACCGTGAGATAGGACTTTGATCTCTCCTACAAAACATTCTCACACCCTCCTTTTGCTGATCTTTGCCTTTCTTCTAATAAATCATTTCTTTTTTTCCCCCATGGTGGCCCCTCAGACACAAGGGCCCAGCGCCATGATTCATATTTATAACCAGCAGCTGCCTCATTAGCAGCGAGTCACACAGGTCTGCTGTGTCACGGTTTCTCCTTTCTTCTGAGCCGCTCGGCTTTGGCTGACTCTCACTTTTCTTAATAAGTGGCCCAAAGTCATATTCTGTTTTTGTTTCCCTCCTTTATTCTTCTTCTCTTTTCTCTTCCCTTCTTTTCCTCTTGATTATGTAAAAGCTAGATCAATTTCTAAACACACCTAAACTTCATTTATCCCATTTTTTTCTTGGGAAACAGTAAAGCCACTTTTTTGGCCACAACAAATCAGTATCAAATTGATGTAATACTTATAGTATGAAAAATGTTAGCAACTCCCTCTTGATCTTCATTCTTCAAAATTCACATCTTAACCAGCTCAAAGCTTGAAAATCATTTATCTGAGTCTTTTTATCTGCAAAGGAAAGCAACAAAGTACATTTATTGAAGAGGATTTTGAGATACTACCTAATGATTTTCTTTTTGTCCCTCTTTGTAATTGTCCTCCATTACATCTCAGAAGGAAATGTATTACGCACTTCACTATGTAATGACTGTAGGCTTGAAACAGACAATAATATGATAAATTACTAGACTACACAGCAGTACTCTCTCTAATTAAGGCACCCTTTATAAAGGGTTTATAAGTTGTAACTGGTTGTTTTATTAATGGTTAATTGATCATTGAATGCTTTATAGATCACTTATAAGCATTTAAGTACAACTTTTGGGTTTGTGAAAAATCCCTTTGGTGTTTGACTTTTCTATTTGGTAATAATGCAGTAATAATGTTGCTAAACCATTAATAAATGCTAATAGTTTTGTCATTTCCTAATTGTGTTAATAAGTCGTTAATTAGGGGTTTTAATCCATCAAGTCTGCAGTTGTTCATGTAGTTGGTAAATACATTTTTGACAACCTGACAACCCAAATGCTGTTCCTAATAATGGCTTATAACTGATCTATAAAGCATTAGTAAATGATTTATTAACCATTAACAAATCCGCTAGTTACAACTTATAAACCCTTTATAAATGGTGTCTTATTGGAAAAACACAATATGTAAATAGTTAGAATTAGCATCACTCAGCTACAACATTTAAATGCTACTTTTATGTTACTGTAATGGAACGAAAACGTAAAGGGACCAGGATTAAGACTACTTTTAGGCCCCAAGTGTGATACTTAGGAGCATTTATAGTACTTAAATAAATTCTTGCGCTTTTGTTTAATCCAAGGATTAAAATACTGATGATCTCAGTCTCCTCCGATTGTTATGGATTTAGATAAAGGACATTTGGGATAATAGCGTCTACCTGACTTCACCTCATCAGTCTTGACAGGAGTAATATATAGTAATCACAATGGTGATCAGCAGCTGGAGGTCCCAATTAAGTGATTATTTTAATTGAACACAGCATCAGTGTCTGTGCACCTTAATAACGTACATTAAACAGCAGCTGTAGCTCCTGTCCGAGCTAATTAAGCAGGCAGTGATGCGCACTACCCGTCACTTTGTGCTCCAGCACCGCGGCCGGTTGGACAGCGAGCAGGCAGCATCCTCAGCATCACCGCGGCTGCGCCAATCACAGCCCAGCTCGGGGGCAGATTAACCCAAACAGCCCCGGTGCTCCTCCGTAGTAGCAGCCTCAGAAACAAGCCCGTACCTCTGATCCTCGTGGACTCAGTCTGGTCAGATGGAGGCTGTTTAGTTAACTCAATTCAAAAATAACAGGACATTCAT
The DNA here is from genome assembly GCF_020085105.1 of Siniperca chuatsi. NCBI lineage: Eukaryota > Metazoa > Chordata > Actinopteri > Centrarchiformes > Sinipercidae > Siniperca > Siniperca chuatsi. The sequence continues at coordinate 14,985,230 of NC_058056.1, forward strand.
AATTGCCTTTTTTTTTTAAATTCAGTTTTAAAGCCGAATCAGGAGGGAGATGGATGCTTGCTCGATAAGAGGAGAAAGCACGGATGCGATAGTGACGGATGATTCTCCTACAGATGAAAGGGAAATTCAGCAGGCTTGCCAGAGGTAGGTTGTTTTTTCTTGTCTCTGGATTTCTCTGGTGCTTAGTGTGTAACTTGATTACTGTAGAAAAATGAATGAGATTTACAGTAGACGTGAATGTGTTTTACCCTCCTGTGGCAGATGTGAGTATTGTTCACATCCAGCTGTGTTTATGCTGTGGACAATAGGATTATGTACAGGATATGATCTCTGTTGTTATTTTTCCATTACACTATTATAATTGGTATTTCAACATTATTACAGCATTCATTGCTGATTATGTTGTGCTGTTTGTGCTGCTGGTGAAACCAAGAGATGGTCATGTGCTGAGGTCAACTTACTGTTAAGAATTTATGTTAGGGTAATCACAACATTTCAGGTCAAATATCATAACTTAACCAGTGAGATCACACTGTATATCAGTAGGCCTATTTTAGCAAGATGATAAACAAGAGCTAGTGCTTTCAGTGCCTTCTTTAATTAAGCATCATATAAACAAGCTTTTATGCTCTGATTCTTTGCCTTTGATGGATATACTTTATGCAGTATAGGCTAGCAACACACACACACTCTCTCTCTCTCACTGTTACACTCTAGTTGACTTAAGAACTGTAAGATCTGTTCGGTGTCATCAACCTCCTGCTTTGGTCAGACCGGCTGTCTGGGTCACTGATGTCACCCTGTCACTCACTCTGCTGCATATAAAATAGCCAAGGGGCTTCAAACATGAAAGTGGGGCGGGAACAGCTGAGGCCTGCCTCCCTTTAGCTCAGCAACAGGCCACGTATTTGTCTCTCCATGAAGGATCCTCTCTTGGTTTCTTCATACCCCGAAGGCAGACCCTGAAGTTGTTTTCCTCTTAATAACATCCCACAGAAACCAGATCTCTTTTTAGGAAGGTTTTTTTTTAGGAATAGTTTGCCTTCTGCATATCACCTGAGCTTTTGTTCTTTTTTTCGTGTGTGTGTGATTGGCGGTTCAGGAGATGTTTGAGGACTTGACATCGACTGGCATCCAGAGAGCTGATGAAAGAGACGTGCTGTAGAAAGGGAGAGGGGCAGAGACCTAAAGGCAGACAGAGGAGAGAGTAGTAAGAGCTAACAGTGTTTAGCCTGATAGATGTTTTGTGATTCTCCCTGCTGGAGTCTTTTGAATGCCTAAAAGCTGTCTTTAAACACAGTTCTTAAATCTTAGATTAGTGCTTACAGGATTAACTCTACTAGTCAAACTTAGTTTTGACCACAGTTAGAAGGAAATAAAATTATTCTAACGAACAACTTAAATCACATACTAAAGGAGGAGGTTATAAAATATGACACGCTGTTATAGATTAAACTAGCCTGTACATAACCTGAACATAGTTCAAATGAGCTCCACTTCGACCAACTACAACAATAAAATGCTACTTACAAACCAATGATCTAATAATACAATTGTGTAACACCCATAGGGGCCATTTTGTCTGCACTGATCCTATTTACTTTTGATACTTTAAGTACATTTTGCTGATGATCCTTTAAATAAAGACTTTTACTTGTAACAGAGTATTTTTACATTGTGTCCACCACTGCGTAACCTCAGTTGTTATTAGGTCCACCTGGCTGAATCTAAAGCAGTCAAATACAACAGCCCAGAAATACATCTTACCTTATGGAGGGTTGCAATGTTCAGGTTTTGATTAAACTGTTTTAGAAAGGTGGTGATTCAACTTTCTGGTCATTTTGGAGGCAGTTTGAGGTGCTGTTGAATTATAATGCTTTACACTGCGAGGTGTTTCTAATATTTTGTCTACCCTCATTGATATTTCATGGCTGTTGTATTAGACCGCATTATTTTAGTTAAGAGTACCTAATAAACTGGCAACGGCATGTAAAATGAAACAAGAGCAACTTTTGTTTAACCTCGTCCACTTTGCTGTTGTGATGTTTTGTATTCATCTACTAAAATATTCCACAAATTGCTCTCCTTGTGTGTGTGCCCTGTGAAAAACCATCAAAGGGGAGTAATAGGCTTAAATACTCTGTATCCTGAACCCTGTAGTGAGGAGGCTGCTTGGCACAGGTTACACAGTACACACGAATAATTTAGCATATATTTTAACCTGCGAGGAGTTCTGGATGCATGGAGTTTATCATGCTACAGCAATAGAAATAGTGTTAAATTAGTTGACAGTGTTGATACTTTTTATGAGTGTATTTACTCACTCACTCCAGCACCTAGATAGACTAAACTAGATGAAAAACATTTGCTATGTGACGAAGAGCTGCTGAGTACACTGTGGGCTATTTATTATGTAGATCATATTACAGTTTTTATTGTAATACGAAGACAAAATACTGAGGTTCAGTTTCTCCATTATTTAGCTCCATAATCCCTCTGCTACTGTATACCACCGAATCAACAGACTACTCATCATCTGTGCACCTTATTATAGGATGCAAATAAAATTGTGTGAGGTCATTTAGGCTCTGTTGACTTACTCTGTCGCCATGGTGACAAGGCAGGAAGTGCGGTTGCATCCAGTCTACTGTGGAAAAACAAGCATGTGGTAGACTGCACATACCTCATGGCCCCTTTACTGAGCTACAACTAGAGCATTACTCAGTAGTTGAGTTTGGTCTGTTTATTTACTCTAGCTTCAATATCATGAGACTTAAATGATAAATGATCCCATCTGACTGAAAAGCAAGACGGTGATCAGATTTAGCCACTCAATATACAGTCTCCCCTTTTAGGATTAAGGTTGGAAAAATCTTCTTTTTCTGCATTGTTTGACAATATTACATGCAGTCCATTCTGTATCAGCTTGTTCCAGCTCTTAATTGAAGCTATATGATGTTTACACTGAGCGAACCCATGACCCCATGTTGTTATGGCTGTACCATGCCATCCAATGGAAATATACTAGATGTCTTGTGCTTTTGAAAACTTTGGGATCTCCACTTGAATTTAAAATTTCCGTAGGTTTGAACAAAAGGTTTGGAAGCACAACATGCACAGGTCAGTGATGTTTAATGGTTTTAATACACTGGTGCATATTACAGGACAGATATTTTAGTGTTTTGGTTAGTAGAAAAGGAATGAAGTGGGATACAAGATTTAGAGTCCACAGCCACGTTAGCAGCTCTGTGAGGCTGTACTTAGGTACAGCAGTGGTTTGAGCTAAATGCTAACACCAGCATGCTAACATACTCACAGTGACAATGTTAATGTGCTGATGTTTAGAAGATTTATGATGTTTAACATGTTCTTAGTTTAGTGTGTTAGCATGCTAACATTTGCTAATTAGCACTAAACACAAAGTACAGTTGACTAATGGCAATGTCATTAGTTTTGCAGGTATTTGGTTACAAACCAAAGTATTGGAAATTTAAATTGTGACCTGGTGATGTTGCAAGATACAAAGTCAGAGGATCATTTCATTTTCTAACCAAGTTTCATAAAGTGAGCTTGCAACATATACTGTAGGAATGAGAAAGGAATACCTTACAAATGTAGACGGGAGAATCATATCATTACACACGTCACTCCAGGGTTCTCCAGACTGCTGCCGTTACCCATGAGTCATAACTCAGTCTCATGTTATCTATCCTGGACAGCCACCTACCTCTTTCATAATGAGGTCTGTGACATGTGAAAACGTTCTCTGACCCCCCCCCGCCTTTCTTATTTAATTGGGCTTCTTTACTTCCAGTAGCCACAGTATGTTACCCAGAACTCCATTCCCTACCTCATTAGTTCTGCTGGCTCGCTCAATTCTCCATTGAATATGATAAAGCCAAGCAAAGAATGCAGTCAAGAAACTGAGATGTCAGTCAATGTGTGGAGGGGGAGATAGATTGTTATGCCTAAGTTTTATAAACGTTATCTTCTGCATATTTGCACTCTTTCACTAAACTTTTGCCACCACAATTTAAAAGAGCTATGTTGCTTCTTTCTCTCCTGCTTATCTGTCAATCATTTCTCCTCTCCTGCAACCATATTTTCCTTCTCTTCTCTTCTTCTTTTCACACCCTCTCACCCATCTATCTCTCCTGCTGTCTGTCTTTTCCTCTCCTCAGTGAGATCCCGGCGGTGTCTCTGTGCCCTCCTGACAGCGAGTGTGCTGCCGAGGCTCAGTTGACAGTCATCCAGTCTGAAGGGGAGCTATGTGACAGCTGCAGCAGCCTCGGCAGACCCTCTTCCTCCTGCCAGCTTTATCGCCAAGTATGCCTGAGCACTGACTGCGCTGTGAACTGTTTAGGATAGATATTTGGGGACCAATTAAAACAGAATCAGAATGTCTCAAAAAAAAAGTTAGAAATAGATCCAGGATTTGGGAGGCAATGTCAAGAATAGTCATTGTTTTACTCAAAAGTCTTGAATGATACCAGAATCCTCCATGTCTGTATATGTATTTTCTATCCTCTTTTTCGTCTTTAGGTCCCCCAGGGTCCTCAAGCTGGGGCCTACGATTTGCCACAGCCACGAAAATGTCCCCACTGCAGCCATTACGGGCCAATCAAACCAACCACTTGCCACGACTGTCATTCAAACACAACAGGTCCTCATGCTGAAGGAGGTGTAGTGGTGAAAGTGGCACATAGTTCTGCCCATCAAACGTCTCGTCAAGGTGCAGTGAGATGTCATTGGCTGCATGGGTCAAATGAAAGTGGGACACAGAAAACGACACAGCGACATGTGGTGACAGTAAGGTGTGTTTAAAGGAATCAGCAGCTGGTTAGCTTAGCTCAGCATAAAGATTGGAAACAGGGGGAAACAGCTAGCCTGGCTTTACCCAAAGGTAAAAAAGACACCTACTAGCACCTCTAAAGCTCACTAATTAAGACATTATATCTTTTTGTTTAATCTGTACAAAAAATGAAATGTAAACAACAATTAGCTGTTTGAAGGAGGGGTCATGTGCTGTTTATTTCCCCAGCAAGCTGTCCTTTACATTTAGTTTTTTTGTACGGATTAAACAAATGAGATATAACCTGTTAATTAGTGAGCTTTAGAGATGCTAGTAGATGTATTTTGTTACCTTTGGACAGAGCCAGGCTAGCTGTTTCCCCATTTCCAGTCTTTGTGCTAAGCTAACTGATTGCTGGTGTCAATCTTCTCATCTAACTCTCAACAAGAAAACAAATAAGTGAATTTCCCAAAATGTTGAACTTATTCTTTTGTGTGGTATCCTTCTCAAATTTGCATTACAATAAAGTCATTACAATAAAGTTTTCAATTATTTATAGGGATGGAGGACTCTACTGCATCCTTAGAAAGTAAGTACTGAAACCAGTTTTGACTTAAAAACCCAGAGGTATTGCATCATAATAATATATTTTTACTCAGTCACTTCTTCTGTGGTTTTCTATTTGGCAGTTATTCCCAGGTGATAGTGGACTACCCTTTAGCAGTGTTGGTGGGTTGTGCCCTGCTGCTCTTGGGATGCTCACTGGCAGGACTCTTCATTGGTCCACTGCCAGACTTCTCTGACCCGCTGCTGGTGAGTCTCAAACACACACACACAATCCTGAAGTCTCCCGCTTAGTGCAGCACATGTATCTCTACTGTCACCCTTCTGTCAAGACTACAATACAAACCTCCCTCACTACCTCAGGCTAAGTGTTAATTACCGTTTCCCTAAAGACTCGTGATGTCAGCCGCATCCATTTACTTCTCATCTCAGATTCAATGAACCGCAGCAAATTAGATCACACTCACTGTCATCTTAATTAAATAAATCTCACCTTTGAGATGAATGCTTTCAGGATAAACACTGATTAAGACATTATTCTGAAAATGCAACATGTGAATCACAACATAGGAATGTTTACATAAGAATGAAATATGATTTGGGCTATGCAAGAGTTTCTGTTTTATAAGTGTGGGGCTCTTTCCTTTAAGATAACACTCATCTACCAAACAAGCTAATTCAGGATGGCTTTTTTTATGGTAGTTCAGTCAACATTATAGAGTACTTATGATGCTAATTAATTCAGTTGGCTGCTGCAGTGCATAGATGGGCACCAGCGTCCACACTGTGTCTTTAGCTTTGATGTCTGTTTGTGTGTGTGTGTTCTTTCTTCAGGGCTTTGAGCCACGGGGAACGTACATCGGAGTGCGCCATACCAGCTTGTCCCAGCTGCAGGAGAACACTGGCCTGGGGAAAACTCTGTCTTCTTTACAACAGCAGCTCAGTAAAAGGTCAGCACAGTGTTTCAGTAGAGTGCAGGCTTTCTACACAGGGAGACTGCACCACTGACTGATGCACACAGATGCTTTACAAATAGACATGAGTTGTACACATACAGCAGTGGTGGCCATGTGATACACATGTGTTTATAGGGCTGTGTGGTTGTAATAAGTCAGGGTTTGAAACTGATAAAGTATTGTTGCTAGATCTAATACCTATAACTTTAATTATATGTAGAGAACACATTCAAAAATCAGAAATAGAAAATAAAAGCGTATTAAATATAAGAACATAAATCAAATATATGAATATAGACATAAGATTAAAAGTAGGTAGAGTCAGTAACATTTGAATAAATAAATGATTAAAGCTGCTCTAACCATATTTTTTATATATTAACAATGACTGTTTAACATGGAAGGTGCTGCTTGTAGTGCTCACAGAACATGATCACCTGACTATAGTTACCCTCAGCACATTTTAGCATCTTTCAGCTCATTGTTTTGGTTTTATGGCCCGCAACTTTACTGCTTCCAGTCACAGCAGACAGTTGTTTTCAGCAAACAACAAAGCTCTGATAAACCCACTGTACTCTACCTGCTCAGCACCAAACAACAGCCAGACATAGTTAGCGACTAGCTGGTGAACACAGTTGAGCATTTAGCAGCTAAAGAGCCCAATACTTTTCACGGGAATTGGTGGAAAACAAAACAGATAGAAAGAGAGTGAATATTGCACTTACATTCACTAGGTAGCCAGAAACACGACTCCAAATGAATGCTAATGTTGCAGCATGTCTGCTGGATGTGTAAATAAGCAACTGTATGCTAACATGTTCGATATATAAACCGAAAAGCTAATAATCTGTCAGTGTTGTGTTTACAGCTTGCACTGCCCCCAAGTGGCCAAAAAACCTCAATTAATGCTGGTTCAAAATTATTCAATTGTGAGACTTATCAATTTTATACTTGGAACAAAAAACTTGGAACAAAATGTATGTGTTTAATGAGGCTGAAAAAGTGCATATGTGTGCGTGCTACTATCTGTGCTAGTTTTGGGGGTGCTGCCAGCGGAGACGGCAGCGGCAGCCAGGAGTCCTCCAGGCTTCGCATCAAGAGGATGCTGGCTAGAGACTCATCTCCAGACACCTTCCTCTGTGATGCTCCAGGTGGGTCAGTCCTGATCAGTTCATCCCTGTCAATAAAATTTGTAAATCTTTCAAACTTCTGTCCACTGATTATAGTAACAGTAGAAATGCCAATCACATCAAAATAAGACTCATAATCCCAACTGTAGATTTGTATTGCACATTTACGAAAGTTAAGAGGGATATGTAACACTGCTGGCTTTAGCATACTCAGCAGCAACAATGAAATGGAAATGTTAGTAAAACAATGTAAATGTAAATGTATGCCTATTCAGCAGTTGAGCAACTTCCATATATGTAAATACTGTGAGCTGAAGGCAAAACCCTCAAGCCTGTTAGGGAGTAATCAGTACTCCCAGCAAACTTCATGAAAACAGTACAACATAAAAACAACAGTGATAGCTTATTGGTTAAATGCAAATTTATGAAGAAAAAAAAGTGAGATAATAAGAAGATGTGAACAGTAGCTTTTCGTGTGGCTTTAGAGAGAACAGTTTGCAGAATGCATTACCTTGAGCAGTTTTCCCATATTTTCTTCTTTAATCTCTACTTTGAAATAGTGTGCTCGTAGATCAAAGACTATACTTCTGATTGCCTCAGCACAGAACGCTCCCTAAATGGACTTATTAGCAATCCCAAGCCTTGAGGTTTTTATTTTATGAAGCCAAATTTTTATTCACCACAGGCAGCAGGATATAACACAAACAGAATTAATTGTAAGCTTTGTTTTACCTTTATGAATTTATACCCCTAAAATTTAACTCCTACAACAGTTTAACCATTCTGAACATGTCTTACCATCCCAACAAAGTGATGATTCACTGCTGGTCATCTTGTTCCTGTATGTTGAATCCATCTGTTTCTCTCCGTGCAGGCAAGCGTTTGGCTCAGTTGGTGTTTCGATCAGAAAACTCAGCCAGTCTCTGGAGTCTGAAGGCCATCCACACCATGTGTGAGATGGAGCAATCCAGGGTTCGCTCTCATTTACTCAGCCCGCCATCTCATGTTTGCTGTTCTGCCTGTTGCTTCTTTCTTCATCTCTCATCTTTAGTCGTCATCTCCTGTCAAATCTCTTTGTCTAATCTTTCTCTTTAATGTCCTGACCATATCCCACATTTAATGATCTGCTGAAATTAAAAACACTACTTTATGTGCATGACCTCATCTGAAATTATTTATCATTTTTGTGTATTTGTTTCAAAACTGGGCATGTGTTCAAAACATCTTTCCCTTGTCTGATACAGATTCGTTCCCAGGCTCAGTTCCAGGACCTGTGCCAGCAGCATGTGAGGGGGGAGGCTGAAGGAACCTCCAGAAGCGGCTGTTGTCCGAGCTGGTCTCTGGGGAATTACTTGGCTGTCCTCACTAATGCCTCCTGCTGCCTCAGCCTCACCTCACACCAGGTACAGTAGCTTTCTTCTCATTTTGAAAATTACCACGCAAACAAATTACTACATAAGTCGTAATTATAAACACAAGATATGTGTGAATACTACATTGCAATAGCCTGTCTTGTACTGACCGTGGAAAAAGTACCAGCTTTTTCTTTTTCTTCAACTGTATCTCACAGTTTTCATCAGCAGATGGAGTTTGCTCATAAAAAAAGCTAATATACACTACAGCTAGCAGCTGGTTAGCTCAGCTTAGCACAAAGACTGTGAACGGGGAAAAAGCTAGCCTGGCTCTGTCCAAAGGTAACAAAATCCACCTACCAGCAACTCTAAAGCTCACTTGTCAACATGTTATATCTAATTAGTTTAATCCGTTCATAAATCATAGTGTAAAAACGACAATTATGTGTTTAATGAGTGGTTATGTACCAACTATTTATTGGCTGGGAGCAGTGAGTTCCTGGAGTCTTCACTGGTTGCATGGCAACTGGTCCCATCCAATTAAAAGTCAGGCACGTAACCCCCTTTAAGGAAGCAAATTGTCATTCAGGTGTAGGAGTGGCATCAGTCTTCTCATCTAACTTTCTGCCAGAAAGCAAATAAGCATATTTGCCAAAATGTCAAACCTTTCCTTTAAGTTGAAGTTGATGATGTAGATTAAAGGAAAGTAGGAACGAAAGTAGGTCATGTAATTTACAACACTTCATTATAACACAACTTTGGAGTGCACTGAATATCTTTAAGTGTCTGAAGGTTTATTTTATCAAAGTTTTTCCATTTTCTCACAGGTGTCTGAGTCTCTGAACCTTCTCCGGAAATGTGCTCCATACTATCACGAAGGACAACTAGTGGAAACCTGCGTCGAGAGACCCAAACATGGCGGCTGTTCCTCTGTCCCGTCTCGCTGTAAACAATCCCGCGTGGTGTTCCAAATCCTGCACTTTCTGGTTGATAAAGACTTCCTTGGCCCGCAGACTGTTGAATACCAAATCCCTACACTGAAGTACAGCCTTCTGTTTTTACCCGTTGACAAAGGAGAACACATGATGGAGATATACATGAACAGTCTTGAAGGCAGGGATCTGACGTACAACAACACGACTATCACTGGCATGGACTTTGGCATCAAGCAGACGCTGTTCAAGTATTACCTGGCAAGAGATTCAGTCTACCCTGTCCTAGCTGTTGTGTCACTTCTTTTCACTATGGCTCTTTATCTCCACTCTCTCTTCATAGTAGCATTATCTGTAATAGCAATCACAGGCTCCCTCCTGACCTCTTATTTCTTCTACAAAGTAGCATTTCGCCTGACATTCTTCCCCCTGGTCAACCTCTCAGCAGCTCTTATTCTCTTGGGAAGCTGCTCCAATCAGGTTTTCATCTTCACTGATTTCTGGAATCTGCAGCTATCCCAGAACCCCTCGGCCTCTCTGGAGAAGAGAGTAAACAGTGCTTTGCAGGAAGTCGGCTATTTGATTTTAGCATCGGGGTTGACCTCCAGTGCAGCATTTTTCTCTGGTTATCTCAGCAGCATCACAGCAATCAGATGTTTCTCTGTTTATCTAGGAACTTCCTCATTTATCAGCTCAATCTTGGCATTAGTGTGGCTGCCATGCTCTTTCATTCTGCGTGAGCGCTACACAGACGCATCCTCTGCATCTGTAGCAGTGCAGGGATGGAAACCATGCTGCTCCAAAAACAACGGCGGCTTCTGGGACACAAGCTCACGCAAGAGATGCCTTTTCACTCTTGGGCAGAAGCTGAGAGAATTAAAAAGAGGTCTCACTGACACTTCCAACTTATTATTTATGAAAATCCTGCCTTGTGGAGTGGTAAAGTTTAGGTACATCTGGGTGTGCTGGTTTGCAGTGCTTGCTGCTGGGGGTATGTACATGTCCTGCATTGACCCAGGCATGAAGCTGCCCACATTAGACAGCAGGGTCACCCAGCTTTTCCGCTCCAGTCACCCATTTGAAAGATACGACGCAGAGTATCGTCACATGTTTATGTTTGAGAGACAGAGGAATGGAGAGGATAAACCTGTTACATTAATGCTTGTTTGGGGTGTCAAAGCAACTGATAACGGGGATCACTTTAACCCCAAGAGCAATGGCTCTTTGGTTCTTGACCCAGACTTTAACATGAGCCGGCCAGATGTTCAGGTTTGGTTGAGGGACTTATGTGGACGGGTTCAGAACCAAAGCTTTTATTCCCCTCCATCACCTGAGGATAAAGATGTTATGACAGACAATATCTGTCTTGTGGAGCAGCTAATACACTGGGTATCTGTCAGACGGTGCTCAGAGAGTGATGACTCCCTCCATTTTTGCTGTAATGAAATCCCTTTCCCCTATCCTCCCAGCGTTTTTGAGAACTGCCTCAGTATGATGCTGGCGGAGAGGTATGCTGAGGGCCATCTGGCCCACAGTGGAGGCCTGTACTTTGAGCCAGATGGCAGGGTCGCTGCCCTCGTGCTGGCATTCAAAACCACATACCTCTACAGCTTCAACTTCAGCAGAACCAGTCTTTACTACAGAGAAATCCTGACATGGTTTAACAGAGAAATAACAGGAGCACCACAAGGGCTGGAGAACGGCTGGTTCATCAGTCATCTGTCTCTTTTTGACCTACAACAGGCTTTAAGCTCAGAGACTCTTGCAGTAGCTGGCTTCTCAGTAGCGCTCACGTTTGCTTTGCTTCTCTTAACCACCTGGAACCTTCCACTGAGCATATATGGGACTGCAGCCGTAGGAGGCAGCGTTTTTGTCACCGTTGGCCTCCTTGTTCTTCTTGAATGGCAGCTGAGTGGCATAGAGGCTCTGTTTATATCATCAGCAGCAGGGCTGTCTGTTGACTTTATTGCTAACTACTGCATATCCTACAGTTTGGCTCCTCATTCAGACAAAATTGGGAAAGTAGCACATGCCACTAAAAGGATGGGATGTCCCGTAGCAATAGTTTCTGGTGCATTTTTCTCCATGGGGATCATCATGTTGCCTGCCACGGCCTTGCTCTTCAGAAAACTGGGGATTTTCCTGTTTTTGGTGAAATGTGTAGCATGTGGATTCGCAACCTTCTTTTTCCAGTCCCTATGCTGCTTTTTTGGACCCCAGAAAAACTGTGGGAAGATCACGCTGCAGTGTTTTTCAGATGACACTGATGGCGCGCTGTCCTCTTGTTCGGCAGCAGAGCCTGGTTCCTCGCCAGCCTCAGCTGCTAACGGGGCCTTTGGCAGATCTAGAGTGAGGAGGAGTTATGATAAAGAGGCAGGTGGCTATCTCTACCCCAACCACCAACGTCAGCAGAAACAGACTGGAGCAGGAGGAGGTGGGGGCCGAGGGCCGGAGCAGTATGAGCTGCAGCCATTGGCCTATCGACTGAGCGACAGCTTTGAAAACAGCACCTGCACCAGTAAGCTGTCCAACCGGCCCTCTGTGCTCTCTGATGAAATTGAGTACTGTGGGAAAGATGTGGGCAGGAACAGCGTGGATGGGGACAGTGAGGAGATGTGCAGTCATCAACAAAAGATCTGTCAAGCACCTCCAGCCCTCCAGACCTCATCTCCTTACAAAGAAAACACCCTGCGGCCTGTAGGCATGGCACAAGAAGACGTAGCTAAGGACAAGAGGCTGTGTAAAACATGCAGAGCTCAGTCTGGTGGGGTGAAGCACTGGAGCAATACATCCTTCTCCTCATCTTCCAGCATAGAGGAGACCATCATCAGCCACACACTGGAGACCATTGACCAGCCGTCTCTCTGCAAAGATGAACAAACCATAGAGGAGAGCCTCCATCACTCCAATACAGGGCACCTCTCCTCCCAGTCTCAGAGCTCCTGCGAGGGTCTGGAAGACTCTAATGAAACATGTCTGAGTGACATCGAACCAGGGCCTTCCAACACGCAGCAAAACGAAGGAGAAGAGGTTCAGTTACAACCAGGTCATCTAAACGGGAAGAGAGATACACTTCGTCTCTCACTGAAAGAAACGGTTTATGAGACTTGTAATAAGGGCCGCACCAGTCAGACTGAAGAAGTTGTCATCTTACCCAACAGTAAGCCAGACCTGCCAGACGTCTGGATAAAGAGAGATGGACAGCGGGAGGATACATGTTGAGCGGAGTTGGAGGAGTCTTCGCAAACACTGTGCATTAATTGGTCTGAATTGATGAAAAAAAAAGGAATCACTGAACTTACACAAGCATATAGAAACTCCAAAAGGAGCATACACTGTTTTGTGTAATAGTCAAAGGAAATATAAGCCAACTGCAAATGTAACATGTGACAGCATGTTTGTCTAATGTTGCTGCTACGGTTGTTACAGTGCATGTTACAAATGAATAAGGTCAGCGCACAAGTGTTTCTTCAGCCAAAGGTCAAATCAAAGCATGACTTGTTCAACCCGGCATTTTCAGACAGAAGACAATAAAAGATGAAGCTTTCTTTTCAGCCACAACTTTGCACCAATGTCACACTAATGTCACACTAAAGTGTGTTGTCAACACAAAAATTATCAAGTGCTGCAGAATTTACTTTGTGCCTGGAACTTTTTAACAGCTGAACAGACTGTTATAACAACAGCCGCTGGCCTTTCTCCATGCTGGAATTGACCTTAATGAGCCATATAAATTCATGGACTTCTGAATATTAAACGATAAATGTGAGATATACAGAGAAAGAGCTGCATTGCGTAGCAAACAACTGTCACTTAATTACAGTCAGTTGGTTTCACACTTTATAGCGATATGTACAGTATGTCCTTTGTGACCATGACGTAGAAAACCAGAAACCTACAGTTGGTAATGTGTCATTTGTAGTGCCATGGCTTGTTTGCATTTAGTGTTTCACTGTCAAATTAAAAGTCATGCTGTTTATTCCAGTGTCAGTGCCGAAAAATGTAATGTTTACTTACTGTACTAAAAGACAAAAAGGGTTTCTAATGCAGATATAACACTGTATGTGGGTTTATAGACTATTGGCGAATTAAGGTGCATACTACTCCAGGATCCATGGATGTCCGTGTATGCCTTAGTAGGAGGAAGCTGTAATTTCTATTTCTAAAGCAGTAGTTGTACATCACATGCCACTGCCTCACCAGGTTACAATTTGTATATAGACCTTGCTGCAGCACTGTTAAGAGAAACTCCCAACAGAATATCTAAGGAACAGAAAGCCTCCACTACACCCATCCCCCAGCTGAGATGTCACATCAGCTGATTTTATGTCTCAGTAGCATTCAAAAACAGTATTTATGACATAAACAGCATGTGCCAAATGTCTTTCCACAGGTTGTTTCATATGCTGAAACAACTGAAACTGTGTGTTTTGTGCAAAGGATGTGTCCTTTAAAAAAGTAAAATAAGAGATGTGTCTATGTACTCATGGTGGTTATGACCTGGACAAGAAGAGACTTGTGTCAAATGTGCCTACGAGCAGCGGTATTTTCAAGCTTTCTCTTTATAAGAAGTGTTTGCTTTTGACATCTTGACTGTATAATCACAACTCTTCAATGAGCCTTCATTTTAAAATCACTCAGCAGAATAACCTGCCTTAGTGACGAATGAAATTAATCACAGGCTTTCTATTAACAGAAGATATCAAAAGGTCACCACCACTATTATTTACAGGTGTCAGTGTTGTTAATTTTTCACAAAACTGAAATAAAATAAAACATTTATTTTCCTGCAGACTAGCTTTTAATTCATTTAAAATCTTGGTTGGAGTACCAGACAGCTTACAGGCTTAAAGGATGAAATTAAATTTAAACTATATTCTTGAAATTAAAACACTCCTCAAAGTAAAATGAGAATTAATACAATTGTGTTTAAGGCATAAACAGCTTGGAGCCACATATTTCTACATGATCAATTCTGGTGGAAACCGCATGCTAAATTTTTTAATTTTGAGGCATTTTATACCACCTTCAGAGAAGTTACTGAAGAATTATCAATAGAAATGCATCACAGCTAAATCAAAACTGCCTCAGAGCCAAACCTCTTACAGGATTTCTGGTCATACTTTTAAATGTGTGAAAAACATGCATGAAGGCAGAAACCTAAATGTCATCAGCAGTGTTTATCAGGTCAGCTCGAATCATCTTCCACCCAGTCCTCTTTGGCCCAGTCGGGTAAACGTGTGGAATATTCAAAATCAGGTCCTTTGTAGCGTAAAGCGTGGAGATACATGATGAGTTCCTTCTCTGTGGGATCCGGTCGTACTAGCTTACATTCACTGCACAGGTGGTCTCTAGTCCCTGGAGGAGTTTTGTGAATCAAGTCAGTGGCTTCTGTTTGATTTCCGTTTGATTTGGATGGTTGAAATTTGAGTGAGGTATCGTTAGTGTTTAGGTCTGTGCAGCCCTGACTCACCTTATTCAATGTCTCGCCGCTTGAGCTACAACCTGTCGGCACCTGCGTATCAATCTGTCTGAAAGTCTGAGGGCTTTCTCCACTTTTGTTAGCTTCAGAGGTGCCATCTAATGCATCTACTTTGTCAGATGTCTTGTTTTTCTCTGCCTCTTGTTCAATAACAATCCCATCATCCGGAATATCCAACAAGTGAAGACTTTCCTGAGAGCGATGTTCCTCTACCAGAGCCTGCAGCAGCTCCTCATTACTCTTTCCCACCAGTCCCCCCTTCCCCCTGTGAGGACCCCAGGCTGAGGACCCATAGATGGGATCATTGAGGATGGGGAAGCCCAGGTACTGGAGGTGAACCCTGATCTGGTGTGTGCGGCCAGTCAGGGGTAAACAACGGACCACGCTGGTTTTTCCGTTAAAGGTAAGCCTCTGGAAGACTGTTCTGCACTCCTTTCCCTTCGGGTCAACTCGGCAGAGCCCAATTTTAAAGGAAACAACCAGGATGGGCTCCTCGCAGATCAGCTCACCTTCTGGAAACTCCCCCTCTACTCGGCACACATACTCCTTTTCAAGCTGTTAGGAAGCAGAAATGTAAAGGACATTTTTGAGAATGATATCATATGGCAAATGCACTCCTGATGCATTACACCAGAGAAATCTTACTTTTTTGTGAAAGCTTAAATCCACCCCATCCTGAAAGTACCTGTCTGTCTCGCACCAACTGGTCCAGTTTCTTTGAGGTCTCCAGTGTCCTGGCAAACAGCAGCACTCCGGAGGTAAGCCTGTCCAGTCTGTGGACTGTGTGGAGCTCAGAGATGCCCCGCTCTTTCCCAAGGATGAAAATCACAGTGTTGTGACGGAAACGACCGCAGGGGTGGACTGGGATGGAGGCAGGCTTGTCGACCACAAGCACTTCACCATCATCCACCAGAACCTCCAGGGGTCTGCCGACTACAGGGGGCTCATGGCGGTGCACTGTGTTCTTCATATGGTCGTTATTCTGAGGACAGTAAGGGAATGTTAAATAGTAACTTATCACCTCCTGTTGTACTCAATGTGGACACCATCTGAGATCAAAGACCATTCAGCAACAGGTGACTGTTTCAACTAACATGTTTTTAATCTATCAGATTGCAGTATTAGGATTTGGTTTAGTTACTTCTTTAATGAGAGGAACAGTTGTTAAAACTTCTGCCATGTGACAAATGTATTCTGTTCTTACAAGAAAAGCTAGAGACACATTTACAGTAAGGCTGAACTCATCTGAATTTATTAGTCATTAAGCCATGCTTGCATAACGATAAAATCATACATATGTACAGGTGACACTGACCCTGAGCACCACAGACAGGTCCTCCACAGGTGTCTCGTTCAGCCGGATGCGACCCTCTTTGGAAGCCCTCTGGTAATACTCTATGGACTCTGCTCTGAACTCACTCTTGAATACCTCCAGGAGGCTCTTCCCGATCCACCGACCTTTGCAGTAAGTTTTGAAGTCAAAGTAGTACGGATACACTTTGCGCAGGCCACCTTCAAAGTAGTAGGAGGTCTCGTCGAAATGCTCCTGGCTGAAGCTGACCCCCGGGTTCCGCTTCTGCGGAGGGGGGATGTATCTCTCGCCCGGACGGAGCTTCTTCCCTCCGGCTCCTCTCCTCCTCTTCCCTCGGCCACTTGTCTCGGTTTCGTCCGGCTCGCCGCTTTTCCGTTTGCCAGTTTCTGTTGCCTCTTTCGTTGTGGTTTCCCCCACTGACACCGGGCTGTTTACCTCCGCCGGTGTTGCAGTGGCGACAGCTGCCTGCTCCATCGTCGAACTGCTCTGCTGACACCGTGGAGAAAGAAAAAGACTATTCAGAAGAAGATTAACGTTATACAACGAACTAATGTAACGTTGTACTTGACTAATTACACGCCTATTAACTTCGGTTTGACCTGAGAAGAAAGACAGCAAATTATATTTTCTCAAACTGCTAACCGACACACTCACGTGCATCGCTTTCAAGCTAGAGGTCCTTTTCTCTAAAGGCGCACAATGATGACGTTAATACGTAGTCCAATCAGTCCAACGTGTAGTTCAAACCGGCAAACTCTGCAGTTTCTTCTTTGTTTTTCTTTGTCCTTATGCAAATCACCTCATCACCGGGGCATTATCGCCACCAACTGTTCATACTGTGGTTTTAGTTAGATTTAATTGTAGTAGGTATAAAAAGATAATGCCTTAATTATATCCCCCGAGTAATAAACTGATATGCGGCTGAAGTCATAATCCGAATTTGATCCAGGTTTTGAACAGTTTGTCTTTTATGTGAGAAATGAGGGTTTAGGTTGTGTCTGTGGAATCCTCTGGAAAAATTATTTAAAAGGTTGATCAATGATTATTCAATTTAACGTGTGTGATATGTTTTGAAAGATTGATGAAAAAATGGCAGACCATCTATGGTAGATAATTTATTTATTTATTGTTAGAAGGGGCCAAGTAATGCAAGATATTTCTCTTCAATGCTCCTTTTTGATCACAGAATTTGTATTATTTTGGTACATACAAGTAATAATAATAATAATGAGTACATATTTTGTTTTGAAAGTGTGTAATTTAAAAAATAATGATGATGTTTCCCTCTACAGACAATGATAACATTTTCTTGTGTTTTTTTTAATTAAATGTAGAAAATTATTAAATTTCATGTCTCATACTCTCATTCAAAATATTAAACATTCCTTCCCTGTCCCTCCTGTAGCCCTCCTTGACCCCGTTGCATTAATATTCAGTAGAAAAATGAGAACAATAGTATAGAACAAATAGAACAAAAGTATTCATTTAGTGGGTTTTATTGATAAATCTTAAAAGTGTACACATATTTAAATATTTGTATAGTTTCAAAAATGTAAGTGCCTTAATTAATACATTTTTGGCACAATGTCAAACAGGACATATCCTGCACATACAGTATATGAGGCAAGTAAGAATAGGTTCTTACAGAAAAATATATACTACTTTGTTAATTTGCTGAATTTTCATTTAAATTCCTTGGCTTGTACTTGGGTTGTCTTTATGTGTTGCTGCATTCAGCATTCCCATGAGATTACACACAAATGTACCATTTATCTGAATTTCCCACAAGCATGCAAAAGAGCACATTCTGTAGCTCCTCAAGCTGTTATTGCATTTTTCTCATTGCTGAACTTCACAGACTTACCCATAAATAATATTGTGAATCACTTTAATCTCAGACAACCTTTCTTTGTCATCCACAATATCCTCATCACTCTCTAACTGACTCCAAGGATTCTGGGAGTAAGGTCATCAGTCCAGCGGTGGTCGCTCATTCAGTCACTGACTGTTTTAGCACTGTTGGAAGACAATGTGGTCGGGCAAACAGAGCGAGATCCTCCTTGTACGTTGCTAGGTGACAACCCAGCGGTGCAGGTGGCCTTTAAGACTGGAGCTCAGTGAAACCATGAGGAGTACTACGGGGCCCCGGAGATGCAGCACCAACGCCACCTCCTGCAGGGGCAACCACACTGCAGTCAGAGCTCACCTCTGGGGAGAGAAGTAAGGATGGCATGGACATAATCAGGAACAAGCTACAGGATGTAGGTGGATGTGCCTCATGGCTGCATAAAACACTCTGAAGACTACAGAGGCACCCGATGGAGGTAATGTTCATGAATAATGTGCAGGTTTTGTCAGTACATAAAGTGGCTTTCCTTCACTGATTTTGGCTTTAAAATGATAGGTTATTAGTGGTTTCGTGCAATACCCAGGCCACTGACGCCTCTTGTCAGTCAGGGGGACGTAAACCACTCCCATCAAAGCTTTCTTGAGAAAGGTCCCATCACTCTGCCGATCGTACTGTTCCAGCACCTGACTGCCACCGTCGGGGCCCACTGGGAGAACCAACCGCCCACCAGGCTTCAGCTGCTCCAAGAGCTTTAACAAAGAGAGGGCAGAAAACAGAAATTCAGCTCAGTCAGTCAGGATGGAGACACTTCTGAAAATTTGTTTTAGAGACCGCTGGCTGTTTAAGATTTACTTCACTGCTGTAGATATACTGCAATGTGTTTTAACCTTAACTCAATGTGCTTTGTTTGTGGACTTTGGATGTAGCATGATTTCTCTTATTCTATCCTTTTCTATTCTATGTTCACAAACGTAAAAACCTTTACGTGTCCTTACAGCCTTAGGAACAGTAGCTGCAGCTGCACCAACATGAATGGCGTCATACGGCGCTCCGTCTGTGTAGCCGAGCCTTCCATCTCCCACTGTGGACAGATAGGAATGACTTTCTTAGTCTTTTGTAGCTGTGCAGTTTCAACATCTGAATTTGAAAGGAGGTGTGACTTTGACATCTCCAGACTCACCTACAAGTCTGATGCGCCCAGAGGTGAGCAGTTCTGGGTCGTCAGCTTGCACATTTTTTATTGACTTTTGAACTAGTTCGTCGATGTGTTCAATGCCAACTACTCTACCACTGAGTCCTGTCTACAAACAAGAGAAAAATGCAGCTATTGCACTCAGTCATATCCTGTATTTTATGCCAACTTAAGCGAAAAACATAATGTCAATAATATGTGTATGGTAAAAAACATGCAAAGTTTATATAGAACTTACCATCCTTGCAAAGCAGGCAGTGAGATATCCACTTCCTGAACCCACATCCAGCGCAGATGCCCCTTCAGTTAGTTTGTCACTTAACAGCTCCAATGCATGAGCATGCTGTCAAACCAGGCCCACGGGACAACATTCAGCCCATCATGTGTATGTGCATAAGTGAATTATAGTTCATCCTAAGATATCTGCTCACATCTCAGAAGAGTTCAGTGTTTGTTACTCACCATGTGTGGTGCACTGATGGTTGCCCTGTAGCCTGTGATAAGAAAATATCATGAAACAGCTATTACACTACAACACAATGTATTCACTCAAATACCTGTTACCGTGTTGATAGGCAAGTGTCTACACGTGTCTATAAAGAGTGACTGGATATGAATACCTATGGACTGAGGAGAGTCTGCATAAGGATAGTCTCTAGAGTAGAGCCCTCTGTCTGTAGCCAGCATGGCATCAAACACGCGGTCACTGTGGATCACCCCATGATCTGAGGAGAAAAAAAAACTCTGTGATGCTGAAGAAAAACGAATTAATACAGGCTTTTTAAAAGAAAAAAAAATGATAATGAAAGCATAGCATTGGGTCAATATTTAAAGCAAGGTGGTATATCAATCAGATTTTGATCATTGTGTGGCATTTTGGTCGTCGTAACATCATGATATAGCTTACATGTAGTCTTTTCCTCATCTTAAAAGTTGCATTGTAGTTCAGTGATATATTTTTCTAAACTTTGAAAATGCCTACTTTGTATTGCAACTGCTGAACAAC
Organism: Siniperca chuatsi; assembly: GCF_020085105.1. NCBI lineage: Eukaryota > Metazoa > Chordata > Actinopteri > Centrarchiformes > Sinipercidae > Siniperca > Siniperca chuatsi. The sequence continues at coordinate 15,005,797 of NC_058056.1, forward strand.
AATTTCCCTCAGGACAATTTCCCTTAGGATAAATAAAGATCTATCTTATCTTATAATAATAGTTTATTTGCCATTTTGTCTTTTAATTTTAATTCTGGGTAAAACTATCCTCCATGTTTTTCTGAGTGAAGTTAATAATGGTTGACTCTATCTGCTTATCCAATATCCACATAACTAGAGAGAGTATCACACTAGTTTATTTTAAATACAGTATAAAAGCACCAGCGGTCTCACTCAAATATCTTTACATGGAGGACCTTGAGGTTTTGAGCCAAAGACCCTGTAATATCAAAGCTCAAGTCCCTGACATCAGCCCATTACCCCTTAGCCTGCTGATGAGCTCTGGATGTGTTTTGCCACTGGACATCCACGCCATGGTCCGGGACAGCAGCACACCCATCGGGATTGCCACTACTGCCAGGCGCAACGTTGCTCGCATCTCTTACACTGGATCTCCCTGCAGTGACATGATGATCAGCTCTCAAACCTGAGTACATTATTCATATATTAAACTGAACTTGACAGTTAGCCAGCGAGCCAGCTTCATAGTTTAAAGCTATAATAACAAGTTAACGTTACATTATAAACAGATAATGTCATTGAACGACTGCAAATGCTAATGTTAGTTACTCAAATGGTGAATACTCACGAATAAAATAATTCAACAGAGGTCAGCAGAGCTTGTTTACCTTGGTATTTCACCACCGTTCCTTCCAGCTGAGACAAACTTCCTGGCTCCCTCCTCAGCGAACCAAAGCGCCTGGCCAATGAGATGCGGACTCTCCAATGTGAAGCCGTTGAGATCCAATCACATCTCAAAACGGTTTGATGGGCGGTTACAACGTCCAATCATATGACATCAAATAAGGAAGGGGGCTGTCGCTCATTAGAGATTGTGGATCATGGACACAGTTAGCTAGCGAAGCTAATCTTCAATCTTTAAACTCATACATTAGAGGAAATAACAGTTACGAAATTGAGATTTTCACACAGGTAAGAAATATTTGTAATTTATTATGACAAACCATTTGAAATGCATAACAATAGACAAAACAGTAGGTTAGACACCAATTTAGCTTAAGTATGTTGATGTAAATGAAGCTTTGGCTACTCTTCGTATTTGCAAATCTGCGTAGTTTCCCTTTCTGTCTTTTATTTAAATGTCACACGGACATGCCTGTTTTAAAGTTACAGAAAGAATCAGGCCTTCAACAAAAGGGGCCAACGCTAACTGATGTTGAAAACTGATGCTGACATCTGTTCTAACTCAGTTGCTCAGTTACACCAGAATGGTCGACGACTTCGAGAGTCAGCAGGTCCGGTCCAGCGGGGATCTGTGGTCCGAAATCTGCTCCAGTCTGCCGGAGGTGCGAGCTGAAGCAACTCCGGAGAACAGCACGGAGTTCAAAGATTCATTCCAGCCAGCAGCACAAGTCGGTGTGCAGGTCAATGGACAGTCAAATGGGACAAATACCAGTTCTTCTAGCGCCAAATGGGAACCCATGGAGGATTCTGAGATCTACATAGCCAGTTTAGGTACAGGCCTGCCTCCTGCCTCTTTCTGCCCCTCTCGTGACTGTAGGCCTCAGGTCACATTTAGCTCACCTTGTCCTCCATCTACCTGATTATACCATCCATCATACATCCTTCTCCATCAAGTTGCATGGGACATTGTAAGGATGAAAGGGTTTCAAAGTCCATCAAACTGAAACATGTCGCACAACTCTTCCCCTATATACCATGCTTTATTCCCCAAATGTTATTTATACCTAGGGGGCCTTCCTATTTTGCCTTCACCAGGGTTGTATCTAAGGTTGTTTTAGGTTTTCCCACATGTAGTCCATCAATTTGTCATGTGACGTATTTATAAATCAACCAAAATAGTGGGTAAACAAAACATTACAATTATCTTTTCAAAATAGTTTTTACAGGTTACTATATTCACTCTTAATAGATAAAAAGGTGTAGAAGACACGGTTTCCCTCACGAAATTGTTTAGCAGAGGTGGTAAGCCTCCCAGATCCTGATGTTTTTTAGCCACACTCATTACATATATGGAATCTGGTTCATGAAATAGCCCTTATGCTGTTCTTTGAAGATACATGTTTTAATTCATAGTGTACTTGTTTTTTCTGATGTTAACAAAGGTGGCCCACCTCTGCTATAACATATATGGTGGGAAAACCTGCAAGAGAAATTTAAGTGACCACAAATATTAACCATACAACATTACTATTACCTTTTCAAAAATACTTTACAATACTTCACAAAACATTACATCTTTATCTGTCTGTTGTACCCTTAATGGTTAATTTGTATACCTAGTATCTCTGGTGATTTATACCTGATAACTATGACTAATTCATAGCGGAACAATTTCCCTCGGGATAAATAAAGTACTATCTTATCATTTCTGAGTTGTTAGTCGATTGACAGAATTTAAATAAATCTATTTTCTAATCTGTTACTTGCTTAAGTCATTTTTCAAACAAAAATGCCAAACATTTCCTAGTTCCAGCTTCCTGATTTTGCTGTTTATCGTTGTCTTATTCAATATTAAAATTAATATTTTTATATTTCCAGTGGTTTTTATATTTTGGTGTTTGGGGGAAAAACAGCTATTTAATATCATCACACTGGGCTTTAAAAAAACTGTGATGGGCATGTTTTACTATTTTATGACATTTAATTGATTCATTGAGACAACTATCCTCAGATTAATAATAAAAAATAATCCTATAACCTTAGACTAACTGACTAATTGATGGACTGTATATGAAGAGAGAGGGAACAACCCTACATACCACCTTGATGATGGCAAAATAGCCAAAAAACGTTTGGACAATAAAGCAAGTTATATTGACAGACATGTTTAATTTTGATGGCCTCACACTGGTCTGCACCCTGCTGCGTGTGCTTTGTCAAAGTTAGAACTTGCTGCCTCTATCTCTCCATGTGAAAAAGTCCAAATTTTGATTTAACATGTGAAATACAGTATTTTGTTAATGTCTACATTTTGGTGCAGAGAACCGCCTAAAGAAACTAAAGGGCCAGTCCAGTGATGTGACCTCCAGGGACATGTTGCGCTCCTTGTCTCAAGCTAAGAAAGAATGCTGGGATAGATTTCTGCACGACGCCCAGACCTCAGAGCTCTTCCAAGGCGGTGACATGGATGAGAGGTAGCATGGGAGGTCCTTCTGACATTTTATTATATATTCCAACTTCAGATGTTACTGGAATAACTCCATCCGCTGTTCTCTTTTCCTGTAGTATGCTCTAAATTTACTAGAGTTTGTGTAATTTGCTTTTCTAGACAACAGAATTACTTCACATTTTGTGTTGCAAGAATATCACGTCTCCCAGGTAATAAAGAGCTTGAAATACACCCTTTCTCATCTTAATATCTTTGTGTACCTCCCTTCCACAGTGCTATTGAACACTTCAAAAGGTGGTTGATTCCTGAAAAGGTGGCCATCAGCGCAGAGGAGCTGGAATATCTCCTGAGGCCGTCTCAGAATAAGGAAGCAGCTGAACCAAACCACACGCAGAACGACAAGGACACGGAGGGAGAGAGACACAACCCTGAGGAAGATGACTCTCACAGCCCGGAGAAATGAGTGTGTTAAAATAGTAACACTGAAAGAAGAACTAATTTGGTGTGCATTCAGTAGGGGTGACTTGTTACCCCCCCCCCACGCTCATTTTGAGCTGCGTTATGTCATGGCAGTGTTTTGGCCAAAGCTTTTGTTAACAGCGGTCATAGAAGCAATTACAGCTTGTCATCATCCTCTGTATCCCAAGCAACTGAGTGTTAAGTACTTATTCAGTCACATGTGTTTTGTCCTTGCTATTCATCCCTTCAACAAGATCATACTGTGAAAATACATAATAAAGAATTTGACATTAGACTTGTTTGTCCTGTAGGAGCAGAATTAGCATCTAGTCTGTGTAGTGACTCTCACTATATCTGTTAGAAAGACTGGCTTTCTACTTTTAATACATATGCAAAGGCTAATGAAGGACCACATGCAGTATCATGTTGTGAATTAGACTCGTATGACGTAAGCAATGCATAATCTTTCAGAGACATTATTTTTCTGTTTTTAAAAATTGTGACATCTAGAGTAGGAATATATTCTTGAAAATATTGTAACATTGTGTAACATCTTGATTTTTACCATGTTGATTTTACATATGAACTTTTACCCGTGTTTCAATAAAAACAAGTAGAATGGATTCTGTTAATTTGTCTGCTTGTTAGTGGAAACAAGGGCACTGTTAGGCAGCTGAAATGTAATTAAAACTTAGAATATTCTCAGACACTGAACTTTGTGTGTGTGTGCTCTTGTACTTAGATCTTTGTGAGGACCAATTTGAGATTTAGACTTTGGGAATGAGAACATATTTGCAAAGTGAGGACTGTTTTAGGGTTAAGGTTAGAAGTATAGATAGTTCTGTTTACGGTAACGGTTGGGGTTAAAGATTTAGCTGTAATGATTTCAGGTTAGGGGCCAGGGAGTGCATTATGTGAATGAGGGTCCTCACGAGTCTAGAAGTACAAACGTGTGGTTGTGCTTGTGAAAGAGAGAGGGTAGACAGTGTCAAGTGTAGGTCTCTCCCTCACTGAAACCTTCCTGATCACATGGTGTATAGACTATTAGTTTTAGCTAGATGTAGCTAATAAATTGGCAACTGAGTGTTATTCTGAAATAAATCAATTCAGCCTGGGGAAATCTTCTTCAATAGTGTTCATTTGAGTAACAGCAACCATGGCTTCATTCTCTAATGTTAATCTCTTTCATTTGGGGTCCTTGACATGAAAACCTTTGGGAACCCCTTGATTAGCATGCTATCTATCTTCTAGGACCCAGAGGACTGAAAGTGTGAAATCAATTGAATGCAAGCAAGTAAAACAATGTTTGTTCTCTCATTTTTCATTGAAGTGGAGAACAAATTCTGCCATTTATGTTGACATAATAAAGTGGACTTTATTTCACATATTCTGGAGGATGCTTATTACAGTTACTATTTCAGTGAGTAAAGTTAGTCACTTGCCAACTCTCCAGGTCTCACAGAGCTGTGCTTTGTGGTAATAGGTTGGATTGGGATGACAGATAATAGTGTGAAGCCCTGAATCGCAGGAAATTAAAATTTGATTGGCACCTATCCTCGATTAAAATGTAATTTCCATCTCTGGAAGGTGTTAATAAAGAATTCCACCTGTGATGTCCCCTGAGAAAAAGAGCTTCAACAACCATTTAACCCTAAATGTCATCCCTGGAAAAAAAGAAAAAAAAAGGCAAATTATTTAACTTGAATTACAATATAATATTATAGTATCAACCCAAAACTACTTCCAATAATTGATGTTTCATCTCTTTGTCTATTAATGTATATTCATAGAGTTTGCAGAGATGGATGCTGATACTCCACCACCAAAGAAATTCCTCCTAAGGTCCTCTGGGCATAAACTAAATCCCAGTAGCAGCTACAGCCCACTCGACCTTTTCAAGCTGTTTTTTACACTAAAGCCACTAAAGCTTGCGCAATAACACCAACAAACAGGCAAGGAAGAACTACTCTAAAGGATGAAAAGGTACCAAAGATAGAAAACAATCTTCTCTGTGGGATTGCCTGCTACTTCGATGATCAACGACAAGTTTCAGGCGATGTCCTGGAACCTTCAAACGAGTGATCCCAATTAGGACACAGAAAATTACAGAAAGTGAGGCACACCGGCCGACGACCAAGATCAAGACCCGTTTTCACCCAGGACAAAACATCAGCTTCGAGGAGCGGATGGTTGCAAGCGAGGCCCAGAAAAGATACAGGCAGTACATGAAAGGAAAACCAACCAGATGAGGCTTCAAGCCTATTGTGTTGGCAGACAGTGGCAGTGGTTACACTGTTGACTTCAGTGTTTATAGACGGCTTTACCTTCAGCAGTTGGATTGCCTTATGACTCAGTAATGTCCCTGGTAAAGCCTGGATATCTGGAAACTGGCTCATGTGGGCCTATTTGTTGACAACTTCTACACAAACCCAAGACTTTTCGAAGACCTTTTTGCCATGAACATTGAGGCTTCTGGAAGTTACAGGAAGAACAGGAAGGACTGCCGTCGCTCAGCATCCAATGCCCTCAAAAAAAAAAAAAGTATATCCCTGAGGCACCATCAGATGGCAACTTGATGGCCCACTTGTGTTTGTGAAGTGGATGGACACATGTGAGGTTGCTGTCTGCTCCACAGTGCATGTGGCACACTCTGGTGACACGGTGCAAAGGAAGGTCAAGAGCCAGGCTGGCTGGTCCACTGTGGCTGTCCCATGCCCCACAACTGTGTCAGATGATAACAAACACATGGGAGATGTGGATTCATCAGACCAGCTGATTCAGTACCACCATGAGACCCTGAGGTGGTATCAAACAGCTATCTCCTCCATAAGGAACCTGCCAGAGAGAGGAATGAACAGCCCATGACCCACCTGGCCTTCTTGGAGGAGCTCACAGCCCAGCTATGTGGGCTCTGGTGATCCCACCAAAACGGGCTTCCAACTACCACAATCCTGTCCCCATCAGTTTCCAGACCGATCCAAGGAATAAAGCGTCCAGCAGGCCCCACAATGGAAGTGTAAGGTGTGTAATGTGGCCCTCTGTGTTATTTTGGACACAAACTGTTTTGGTGTGTGGCTCAAGTAAAATTTACACCCAAGTATGTCCAAGTATGGACAGTTGGGATAAAAATATAAATAGTTCTGTTTTTCTGTGTAATAGATACTTTATTTTATTTTTTCAACTTTTTTTTGGTTTTGTTTATTTTTTATCTGAGGACTTGGGCTACAAATGTGAAGCCAGTAAACATTTGCATATATTGTTTGTGGTGGAAAATGAATAAAATGTTGAAAAATTCAAATTCTGTTCTTTTTGGTCTTATGACTATTTATAATGCATACACATTTTTAAATATTAAGAGGTCTGAGGCAACAGTAATAGGAAAAAAACAACCAAGACCCCAGAAGGTTAAACTGACATGACTGCTGAAACATTTCAGAGTTCACAACATGTTGCAGCTGTTGGTACGAAAAAGGTGTTTGTAACAATAGTGATAAATGGCATCCTTGTTCCAAAACAGGTAATACCTCCATACATTTAACAGTCTGACTCATCTCAAATACTAGATGATTACTGCACCTATAAGTCAAGTACTCTTTATGCTGAAAAGGTCATCATAATTAGTAAATACTAGCAAATACTATGCTACACTTCATTGCACTGACGGTGTTACAAACTTGAATTTGGTCACAAAAGTTTTTCCTATTGAGATTTCAAATTTGTGTAACATTAATGATAAAACTGCTTTACAAATCCTTAAATATTTTCAATGTCCTCCAGTTCATGGACATCTTCATTACCTTCACAATCAGCCCTCTGTTCCCCTCAAGTAGTCCTATACTAATGAATTTTGTCCTGGATTACCCTTTGCAGAAGCTCACTTGATGAATCACACGGTCTCACTATTTTTTTGTGGTAGCTCTGGCACCAAGACTCACAATTTTTAAATTAGTTTTAGTTTTATGAATATTTAAGATGTGTACTGCTGGGGAAAGAGCATGGTTTGTCCTTTAATTGCTCAATTTCTGTTCTGTTCCCTAATGTTGGTTTCTGGGTGTGTTTGTCTCAAAAGCAGTCTCATTATGAAGAACCTCACAGCTGGAAATTTAACATCCAGCATTAAAAAATATTCTTTTTTTTTGGCCAAAGTCAGCTGTTCCACTCAGTTGAGATGCTGGTTAAAGGATACATTTAGGATAACATGAGTGAAAACATAGGAGATCATAAAATGTGACAGGATCACTATAAATTGACTAAATAAAACCACATTATAAGTCCCACAAGGAGAATTATAGTGATTCAATGTCAGATAAAAAACATAAAACAGGGCAAGGTCGTTATAAATCTACTATTTATTACCAGAGAGAGTTCCCAAGAGGACTATCATAGGAGATTACAATGATTGTTCATTGGGGGTACTGAGTGAGATTGAAATGACAGACAAGCCATCTTTTTTTTTTTCCCTACTGGAGGTGACTCACTTACATGAACATGTACTGTATGCTGTGTGAGAGAGAGAGAAAGAGCATACCTCTCTATTCTGAAGCAGAGCGGGCTGCAGTGAGCAGGCAAAGCTGCACAACAGTGGGACTCCCTACAGACAGAGGACACAAACAGGCGTTGGACTGTCCAAGTCATTTTTAAAAAAATGTCTGACTGAGGTCTCTCAGAGGTATTCTTTCTTTTAATTTCTACTTTTTTGAAAAAGGCATGCACTCTGATAACTGTCAAATTTGCATTAGATTATTTCTTAAATGGTTGTTGAATAACAAGATTGAGATGTATTTTGTGTATTAAGAAAAACTGCTTAAGATTTATAAAAAAGCAAACAACTGTGTGTGAATGATGTGCAAATTAATCACCGATCAGTTCACGTCAATGAGGCAATGAGCTGATTCAGCATGAGATGAGTACCTATTCCTATTTTCTGATCATCTGTATTGGACATGAAAATTCAGCTAATTTAGTAAGATAAATACAGTAACATTATGATAAATGCTGTGGTCAGTGGGTTTAGCTCATCTTAAGTAGGTCATTAATAAGCACCTATTCATGCTCTACAGTAGGCCAGCAAAGGTTTTCATTTACAGATTTCCCATTCCTTATAGAACTATTTGGGATTTGGCTAATCTGACAGGATTTGTTTTGTAATATGGAAAGAGCTAAGGGAGAAAGAAGAAGACGGATGATTGAGCAGATGAGAGGCAGAGAGAAATAAAAGGTGATAAGTGTTGAGTGAAGAGGAGAGGAGGAGAAGATGTTGTGAAGATGAGACAGATGAAAGTAAATGGATGTGTCATTGTTGAGGGGGACTTGCAAGCTTACAGCTTTTTAATGAGACTGAAGACTGTTTTGAAGATGGTCCATAATTAGTCTGTCCAAATGTGACTCATCTCTTCAATTTCTCTATCTTATCATGCTGTTAATATCACTTTGGGTTCAATCAAAATGTTTTTCAATAAATTATAAAATTGCAGGCAATTATGATATTAAATGAGATAAATATGATCATATATGCAAAATATGCAGCAGGTTATTTGGAATGATCTCATAATAAATTGTTTGTTATTCATTCTGGGTTCTGCAGCTATGGACTGGGAGAAGTCATTGAACCGAACCGAGGTGAACTCTTCCTCTCCAGCCTCTTCTTCATCTACATCCATGTCTGACTCTTCATCCACCTTCTCTTCTTCCTGCTGCAACTCCTCTCACCCCCTCTTCTCGACCTCTCCGTTCCCAGCCCCTTCCTTTTCTGGCCTGGACCTCCTGTCCGACCTGAAGCTCGTCTTCATCCCTCTCTACTCGGCCGTGGTCCTGGTCGCCTGCTCCGGCAACCTCCTCCTGCTCTTCCTCATCTGGCACAACAAGAAAAGACACAACACTACAAACTTCCTCATCAGCAACCTGGCACTCGTCGACCTGGTCATGTGCATCTTCTGCGTCCCTTTGACTGCATCCTACGCTTTTGACCAGCGTGGATGGGTATTTGGTTCCCACATGTGTCATTTCGTCACTGTTATGCAGTCTGCAGCTGTCTATGCAGCCGCACTGTCCCTCATGGCCATCGCAGTGGATCGTTACATGGTTGTGGCTTATCCTATCCGCAAAAGAGCAGGGTGCCATTTCTGCTGGGGTCTGGTGGCTCTGATCTGGCTGTCCTCTCTGGCTTTATCCACACCTACCGCAATACACACCGTCTACCTGGACCTGCAGGCTGCAGGGCTGCAGATGGCCGTGTGTGAGGAGTTCTGGGATGGCCAGGAGCGAGGCCGCCTCATCTACTCCTGCTTCATTCTCTTCTTCTCCTACTTTGTCCCACTTGCTGCTGTCTCCATTTCCTACTGTGCTATATCCAATCAGCTGAAGCAGAGGACCACGTCAGGCTTGACGGCGTGTCCAGAGTTGAGATCTGCAAGGGCTGCATGGAGCAGACGGAGGAGGAAGACGTTCTGCCTGCTGCTGGTGTCTGTCCTCTGTTTCGCCTTCTCATGGCTCCCCTTGCAGGTACAGATGAATGGGAAAGACAGACCGATGATTTGGTGGATACAGGAAAACATGAATAAATTAATTCTTAAAGGTTCTTGAATAGCTGGACAATTTGACAAACACACTTAATTGCTTTCTTGCTGAGAGTTAGATGAAAAGATCCAACACTGGAGCCAGCAGCCGGTTAGCCTAGCTTAGCATAAAGACTGGAAACAGAGGGAAAGAGCTAGCCTGGCTCTGTCCAACAGTGACAAAATCCCTATTAACACTTCTAAAGCTCTCGAGTTAACAGGTTATATCGAGTTTGTTTAATCTCTTTTGTTTAATCCCTACAAAAACCTACAAACTATGGATTTATGGGGGTTATGTACCGGACTATTTCTTGGCCGGTGCAGTGACTTCAAGGAGTCTTGTAGTCAACCAACTGTAAAACCACAAAGTGTCATTTTTCCATTTTGACACTTTGTACAAATTAAACAAACAAGATATAATGTCTTAATTAGTCAGCTTTAGAGGTGCTGTTAGGTGGATTTTGTGACCGTTGGACAGAGCCAGGCTAGCTGTTTCCCCCGTCTTTGTGCTAAGCTAAGCTAACTACTGCTGACTTTAGGTTTAAATTTAAAGTACAGATATGAGGGTAGCGTCAATATTCTCATCTTACTCTCTGCAAGAAAGTAAATAATCTTCAGACTGAAATGACTACACTGAATCCCGCACAGTATGTTACTTCCTTTGTTAAAAGCTTATTAAAAGATCACGAAAGTCAAATCTTTGAACTGAACTGAACTGAACCAAAATTTTTAATTTGCAAAGTGATCTGTAATTTATTTGTGTATTTCCAAAAATGTTGAACTATTCCTTTAAAATAACAAATTCCTAAAGGATTAAGAATTAATTGTCACATGACATTTTCCTTGGATGAATGCTTTGGATAATTTTAACTTTACAGGTGGTGAATCTGATCCGTGACCTGGACACAGACTTCTCCATCTTAGGGAAGAATTATGTGAACACCATCCAGGTGTCGAGTCACCTGTTCGCCATGAGCTCCGCCTGCTACAACCCTTTTATTTATGCCTCATTGCACAACAAGTTCTTGTCCTACCTGTGTCACCACTTCCTGTCCCGGAGGAGAGGAAAAGGAAAGGATAGGGGTCAAGGGTCAAGCATCCTGACAATGTCACACAGAGTGCCACGCCTTCACACCTCCACCATTGTGGCAGATTTACCAGGTGCTGTTGTAAACAACATTGTTTGTCAAGACAACTACGCTTGAATTGTTGTTTCAGTTGAATAGGCACACAAATGTTATCCCCTGGTGTTTTATTCAGCTTAGTTGGATAAAAATCTCTCGCTTCAGAAATGACACAGGGTATCTTCTTCACTCCTAATTTAATATGAATCTTGTCAGCCTTCATACTGACAGACAAACTGAGTGAAACGTAAGTTCATTGAAAGCATGCTGAAATTTGAAAAGAGGTTGTAAGCCTTTCATACAACAGCCACAGTGTGTACAGCTGGTCATGGTCACAAACAAAAATACACAGCAGTTCTGTCTCTTTGACTGAATTTATACAGGTGTAAAAACATCAGCCTGCTTTGATTAAAAGGATTTATGTGTGTAATTATTTATACTCTTAACAAATGCATGGATGCGTATGTACTGAAAGTCTATTTAGCAATGAAAAATATGCTATTGTGAGCTTAAAAATATACTGATTTAAATATAGTGATTTTGCTCATCTTTGTAAAAAAATACACAATCAATTTGATAGTTTTTCATCTAATGGTTGTACATATTCATATTCTTGTGCATTTCTAAGACTTTCAACTTTATGGCATGTTTATGTATATAACAATGTGCTGTTCTAATCTAAATGTGTACATTCCTGTCCACTTTAACTGATAGTGTATTAGGGTGATTGTACGATGTGTATTACATGTGTAATATTAGATTTTGTTGAATGTCACTCAATAAACAGGTTTATTTAAATCATCTTTCCCTCTCCATTTAATGTTGTTTTAGGGATAAAATAGGAACATGAAGAGTATGTGTGATAATGAATGAATAATATATTTCTGTCATTCAGTTTGGTCTTGAGCCTCTGAAGGCTTTTCACACTTTCTGCTGCAGATGTGACATTTGGTGAACACAACGCAGTATGCAAAATCTGTGTTTAAATGTCAACTTTTAGATGGTGACAGAGAAAGAAGCATCATCTGTAAAACAGTAAAAAGTGAATATTAGTATATATATATATATATATATATATATATATATATATATATATATAAGTAAATGTAAATGATGACAGTCAACTTGAATGTCAAAGCACAGTGAAATAGGCAGAAGTTTCAACATAAAATACTTTACCATTTAAGTTTTAAAAATCTGTTGACAGCTATAGGTGCATTTTTCAAATTGTGCTGACCTACTGTATGCACATTTTTACATATAATGTTACTGCAAGATACTTGTGTCTTCTTTCTTTCTTGAAGCTGTCACACTTATAAAACTTTCACAATATTCAGCATGCTGGTTTAACCACTTGTGCCACTAGTATTACTGATTGTGGTTTTGAGCGCCAGGAGCTGAAAACAAGCAGTGAAAACGAGCAGTCTGGTGAGTAATGCACCATTGCAGAGTTTCTCAGCATTTTCTGTTATTGACCTGTTACCTTGTTTGTAAGTCCTGAATTTGTCATGATCCCCAGAGATTAGAGAGTTGTCAAGTTGTAACAAGTTATGATTAATGTGTGTATGTCATTCTTCTGTACATTTCTCCTTCAAGAGCATGAATGGAGCTCCAAATGGATTATATTCTGTGGATGTTATGCTATATTAAAACCTATATTTCAATCAAACAAATATCAAACAGCCTTAGAAATTTCCCACATATCGAGCAAACCGTTATTCATCACCTAAGTTGATGTTATGAGACAATTATCTCTAATGAAAGCTAACAATCATTAAAAAGGAGTCTTATTTTGAAAGATCTTTTGAAACGTTCTTTTATATAATCACGATGATGAGACACTGGTGCTCCAGAACGCCCTCCCCCACTGAAAACCATTAGTAGTGTTTATGAGTGTGTCTATTGGCTAAAGCCATTAATGTGCAATATTATTTTTGCACTTATATCAGAATATAGCAGTTAAATATACACACTATTATCTGTAAAAGGAACACTTAATCAAACACAGTTCCTTTATTCCATACCAAGTGAAAGAGCTGAGTAGTGTCTTTTTCAACAAGATTTTTTAAGCTACCTAATGGGCCTAATTTAAGACTTTCTAAACAACAAATTTTCTTGATCTAGTTTTCTCAGATGTTATCTCTTAAAAAATGCATCTGACAGGATGGTGGTGCAGAGGCTGCTTACATTTCAGACACCCAGAACTCCTTTTTAGACCCATTTACAGAGTCAAAGTATATGTTTTAGCTGATGGTTGGGAGATAATTGTCAAGTGCAGGCAGTGGAAGTGGCGATGAGCTGCAGTCTGAATATATGAATTCACAACAGAAGATAAGGAGAGACTGCTTGTTTAATATGATATGAGGGAAGTGCAGCTGTTGTCATCTCTGCTAATGGGAGTGTGAAGTGGTGCACATGCTATATATTGTACGGAAATTACACTTTTACTTATGCGTCCTCCCATCCTCATGTCTGATTGTATTCTTTTATTCTGAGGCTGTTTGGATTGTTCCCCTGAACTCTGTGCATTTGTAATGTTTAGATCCAAAACTCAACGGCATCATGAGACCAATGAAACAACATGAGCAAAAAAACAATATAAACCAATTCTTAAAAGACTATGGTGTTGTTCTGATGTCCACTTGTCTGACCATAGAAAAAAACAGCAACCATCAAACGAGACAAATCTGGAATAACCTTGCAGAGCATTTTGAGATGAAGAAAAGTTTTTAAAGGTTTTCACTTTCTATTGTATAGTTGTTGTTTTTTGCTTAAGACTCAATAAAAGACACCTCCTGTGGAGTCACAGTTTTACCTGGAGGGTGTACTGTAGGCAGAGGTTTATAAAAAAATAACAGAATAATTAGTGAGCGTTTTGATTGGGCATGAAAATCCTGAATGTCAGATAACAGCTTTCCTCTGCCTCCATGTGGAGAGGATTTTGCACAGACCAAAAGAGCAGCAGGAAAAACAAATCTCTGTATTCTGAATACAATCAGAAAGCATTCAGCTCTGGCTCTTATGTAAGTCAGAAAAAACACAGTCATTTTCATATTTCTTACAACATAAGCAGAATGTGTTGTGACATTTTTGATTTTCTTATAAATTGTGTAGAAAAAACAGCCCCAAATTGCCAAAATAATCTGAAATGTTCCAAAAGGTAAAGCCACTGTACCTGTGATTCAGTACACTGCTTGCGTGTACAGCCGTACAGAGAGCAGTAAAGATTGAAAAGACAGGAGTGGTGGAAAATTGGAATGAGTCAGTCCTAGTAAAGCCTTGCAGGTGTGTATTTTAAACACCTCAGGACTTCTACTGAAATACACTTGCTCTCAGCACAACTCATGTAGCTAGCTGACATTTCTTCACCTCTTCAGACAGACAGCTTTGGGGGAAAAGGCAGTTTTTGCTCTTAAATGTATTGTATGTTCAGTTTAACATATTTTAGTAGTAACTGCTGCCTTAAGGTCTTTTTGAAGACACAGATAATGACATTTTTGTAGCGTTATCAATCTCATTCCATACATGTGGACCTCTGTAAACCAAACTAAAGCTCATACATTTAAGTTTATGTTTTTTACCCTTATAAGATGCTTTTTCCTAGTCTTATATGTATGCAAGGGAAGGTAAATCGGTCAAAAAAAAAAAATAAGGTCACAAAGTCTGTCGTTGAGCATATATACAACATTATACAAGCATTGTGAAAGATATTACATTCAGTAAGCTTCATAAGACTGTAGGTGTGGAAAAGAGGGTCAGTGGGAGCATTTACTTTGGACCATGATGTGGCACGTTTAACTTTCTTCTGTAAAATCTGTAGTTTCACAAGATGGCTAGAAAAAGTATTGCACCATATAACATTACAGTAATTTATATGAGGCTCAAAATAAGGCTGATATAAGGTTAAAAGTGCTTTAAGTGGAAGAAAATGCCTCAACTTGAAAAAAGGCCAACATATTTGGATGACTTTTTCATCAGTTCATCAATATGGCCCTTAAAGTTAAAAAATTCATCACTATGTACCCCCAGGAATTTGATGGACTTTACTCTCTCAATAACCTGAGTGTTTATTTTGATACAAACATGTTTAACATTATTTCAATTTCTATTGGAGTGAAAAATAATGAAGTTTGACTTGCTTATATTTAAGGATACTTTATTGCATTTAAACCATGTATCCACCTTAATCAGTCCCTCATTTAAATTATGTTGCAGATCATTGAGATTTTTGTTAGATAAGAATAAATTTGTATCATCAGCAAATTAAACTTTATGTAGAATGCTAGAGAAATTCAAAAAATTCTTAATATACAGTATGAAGAGGAGCAGTCCTAAAATGGATCCCTGGGAGGACCCCATAATTGATAGTTTTACTTTGAGATTTGTAACCATTTACATATACATATTTCTCCCTCCCATCCATGTAGCTTCTGAACCAACTGCGCACTGTGCCTCTGACACCATAATTTTGTAGTTTACTTTGAGCTAACTAACTGTTCATCTAATACTTTTATTAAACAATGTCAACTGTTTATACATTACATTTAGCTATCAATTTCAACTGTTAACCCATTTCTTTTAGCTAAATATTTCAACTGTTTATCCAAACCTTTAGCTAACAATTTCAACTGTATAAATTACTTAGCTACGTTAACGTTAACTATTTAAACTATTTATCCATTACTTTCAGCAAGATATTTCATCTGCTCTGCTCGCTTGCTAACGGTTTCATCCACTGTCAATGGCAAAATGTGGTGTTCACATGTTCCATCCAACTGACTTAGGTCGTTGTGTGTTCTACCCAGTCATGAGCTTATACTGTAGCTCATAGCGTACTGTTTATTCTTTCAAATTAGCTGAGCTACTCCACAATATTTCCACATATCCCATGGCAACTGCAGAAATAACCCCTGGGGTGCAAGTGCCCCTGGTTGGGAATCATTGATTAAAAAGGACATGTAGATCCTACTGGCTTTCACTGCAGAAAAAAGGACCAGGACAGTCAGGAGAGATGGCAGCAAAGTTATAAACACACACTCACACTGCATCATCAATCATTGAGCATGCAGACACACAAGACACACTACTGCTAAATAGTCCGTGAATTGAAGCAGCTGAACTTTCTGACTCTTATCCCACACATGCTCGCTGTTACAGATGCAAATGATTTACCTGCTCCTGCTATTTAAAACCTCATAACCTGATTGAGTAGTGAAAGAGGCCTCATACATATTCATCAGAGACCTGATTATTGAAGTTAGATGATTTGTCTCCTCATGTCTGCTTTCAAAATGCTAACACTCTTGTTTTTCCTGTCATGATCTATGCAGCGAAACAGATAAATGGGATCGTAATCATTTCAGGTGGAAAGACATGAATTAATTACAAAAGTAGAAACAAAGGGGAAAGGCTTGAGGCAATGAAAAGAAAACAGTGACACTGATTTATATAGATAAAATGTTCTTTTTCTTTGTGTTTTTTCTTTATATTTAAATGCAAATAAAGATAAGTGAGATTACTGAAATTCAAGTAAGACTTTCTTGTCATTGCTGACATTGTTAAACTTTCTAAAACAGGCAACAAAAAGTGTCATAGTACAAGATGTCTAATTATTTCTATTTAATTGTCCATAAAGAAACAAACAGACAATAAATATGTGGCTGACTGATGGAGAGTTGAGAGCTAGATGTTGTGAGAATTGATTGACTGAATTGATTCAATCCTGATTACATAGCTTGACAAACCTTATTAAGTTTGTAATGTGGATACAGCTTGTAGCCTTAAAGATTTGTTTCATACAATATTTGACACATCAATATTATTATTATTATTCGAAACCATTTAAAATCACTGTGATGACTGTGTTTGACTGTGTTTGATAAAACCACTCAGATAGAAAAATATTGACTGAGTGAGCCACCATGTGGGCAGTAACTATTACTGCAGCTCTCAACATGGCATGAGTATTTGCCAGTTAAACTAGATATAAGCCATAAACTAGAATTACCGCCCTGCGGTTGTATGCCTTGGCCAACCAATCAAGTTGCAGTTTAAAGTGTACTGTGTATTTTTTGGCTAAATGGAAGACTATATTGATGATACATATGTATGATTCCAGTGAATATACAGTACATTGTTGAACTGATTCATGTAGGACCTGGCAAAACAGGTACACATGTATTTGATTACTAAAGATGGATTCTTATCAAATATAGCTACACAAAATGGATGGATGTTTTATGAGTCTGTGGTGGCCAGTGCTATCCTGTATGCTGTTGCATGCTGGGGCAGCAGGCTGAGGGTAGCGGACGCTAACAGACTCAACAAACTGATCCATAAGGCCAGTGACATTGTGGGGGTGGAGCTGGACTCTCTGTCGGTGGTGTCAGAGAGGAGGATGCTGGCCAAACTACATGCCATCTTGGACAGTGTCTCCCACCCACTCCATGACGTGTTGGTCAAACAAAGGAGAACCTTCAGCGGAAGACTCATCCCACCAAAATGCACCACAGAGCGCCACAGGAAGTCATTCCTGCCTGTGACCATCAAACTCTTTCACTCCTCCCTCTAAGTGTTAGTCTATTGACCCTAAGTCACTAAACTGGACATTGGATCATTAACATCACTGCAATACTTCAAATATTGTGCAATATTCTCTGTTTAATACTCCTGTGCAATATACTGTTTTTAATTTATTAATATTTATTAATACTTATATTACTGCTGTGTACAGTACTCATTATTGCACTATTACTTATATTATTACGTTGTATTATACCGTACTATACTTATCAACCTGTAAATCCACTTTTGTACTTTACACTTATTTTAGCTTTTATACTTTATATCCACATTTGTACTTAATTTATCTTAGCTGTATTATAGTGTATTATATTTTGATTGCACATCTCTTATTTCTTACTGGAAATAATTGTTTCGTTGCAGACTTATTTATTATTATTTCTATTTCTATTCTATTAGTACTTCTATTCCTGTGTGCATCGACGTGATAGTGAGCAGCTGTAAAGAAAGAGTTTCCCTTCAGGGATCAATAAAGTATTTCTGATTCTGAATCTAAAATATGGTGCTTTTGTCCTGGCATTTTTAGATGTAAAGCCGCTCTACAAGCTGTAGGTGAAACTCACTCACAGGATCACGATTAGCTAGGCGCACTACAATACGTTGTTTGCAGTCACATGATTCTGATGACGCCCGAAATTCAGAATGAGGTAGGAAGCGAAAGGCAGAATGGACGAGATGAAGGAAAGCCCGTACTGTGCTAGTTATTGTTTACTCATTGTGTCGCCCCAGTCAACATGTGGGTGAAATCTGGAATCAATCGCCCAATTCATTCTTAAATTATGACCAAAAACCTATTTTGAGGTCACAATGACCTTTGAGTCAAAAGTGACACTTATTCAGAGTCCAACCAACTGTGAAATATGGTCACAATCTTGTGTACCATAACTCTGTTCCTGAGTTATGGCCAAAAGTGTACCAAATTTGAAGAAATTCCTTCCAGGCGTTCCTGAGATACCGCATTTACGAGAATGGAATGGCTGGACAACTCGAAAACATAATGCCTCCGGCCATGGCTATCACCGGGTGTTGAGGCATAAAAATCTCTCAAACACATGTTCAAACTCATATATTATTTATTACAATTAAATATTTTTCTTATATTACAGAGGTCCATTTGAAACCATACAAATAATCTGTGCTGTGATTAATATTTCCAAGATATTTCCAAAACGCCATGCAAAGAATATGAACATAAATTCACATCAGAAGAACCAAAGTTTAGGTTTTTGTACACCTGTGGATGAAAATGAATTAAATTCATGTGTCAATACCTTCCCCCCTTCCTCTTTTTGGTGCAAACATTTCTTTGTGGTGATTCAGTTCAGACCAGCGTCATCTGACAAAAATGAAAGGCATTTGGAAGGTGGGTAAAAACAACAGTAACTGCTCGTCCTTCTCTCTTGGAATATATACGGGTTAATGGGAACAGGCACAGTGGACCAATTAAGACATAAGTATCACACATCTTGATTAAACATAATTAGTTTGCTGAGGGATTCCTAAGGCCGTAATATGTACTGTGTGTGGTTTCTAACTCTGATCCAGAACACCCGGGGGGATTTTAAATTGCAGAACCAAATCAAACCAAATGTAGTTTACCCAATTCTGTTTTGTTGTATTGTGCTGTGTGGGCTTTGCTGCTGTACATCCACCATCTATCAATACTCAATAAAATGTTTCAGTCAGTGGAGAAAGTTTTGATATAGACTGATAACCTTTGGTTTACTGAGAAAGGCAGAGTGAAACGGCAGGGTCTACTCTTTCTATTTTAGCCTGAATTAACCAATTTGAAAATATTCATCCGAGGCTTGTTTTAAAGTCAAATATCAACCCATTAATTAATTATAGTGAATTATATTTTTGTAAATTAACACACAAAATGAACCCCACCCTTTGTACAGGGGGTAAAGCAGAAGTAGGCAGGATGTGGGCATTTTCAAGTGATACTCCACCCAAAATCTATCTTTTGACTATCACATACTCACCCTGTGTTTGTAAGGTGGCTGTAAGTAGTTTGTACAACAGCGCTATTGGTCAGCTTAAAACATGTCAGATACAAAGTACACCACCTCCATGCTGTGCTATCAACCTCCTTGAAGCTCTGCCAGGAAGCTGTGTCTTTAGCTGTATTTTGGCAAAATGTGATTGTTTGTAACATAATGAGCATACAGACGGACAGTTGAGAGGTGGATTATGATGAAGAAGGGGTTTAGAAAAGTTTCTGTGGACATTTTGATTTGACTTTTTGTCCACCATGAAAACCTGTAACGTCTGAACTTCATTGCAACTGACAGAATTTAAGCTGACTGTAGCTGCTGTTCCTTGACAAGCACAAATCTACAAACTTTAAGCAATGGTTCAATATTTTGAGAAATACGCTTATCACTTTCTTGTCGAGAGTTGAGAAAATCAATACCACATACACACATATCTGTATGCTAAATATGAAGCTACAGCCTACAGACAGGTAGCTTAGCTTAGCATAACGACTGGAAACAGGGAGAACCAGCTATCAGCAAATTGTCATTTTTACATGATTTTTACAGACAACGTTAATCAGTGAGGTGCTGGTAGCTGGAGTTTGTTGCCTTTTCCAACAGAGCCAGGCTAGCTGTTTCCTCCTGCAGTCTTTATGCTAACATTTAACATTTATGCTGTATTTAGCATACAGGTATGAGTGGTATCAATCTTCTCATTTAACTCTAAACAAGAAAGTGAAAAAGAATATTTACGAAAATGCTGAGTGTTAGGTGTTTGATACTAAAGATCACTTTGAATTTGAATCAAACTTGAGCAGACTTTTGTCGAAATAAAAGTGTTGATCAAGGATCAGTTTAGCCTTTCAGATCACACAGGATCACATGAATGCGATGGACCTGAGATGCATCTCAAGCATATAGGAATCAAGATAAGCACACTAAAAAGCTTCATTACCCCAGGCTGATATCGGTACACATTTCTAGATGAAAGGCTGGGAATGTTCTCTAAGGCAGCAAGATCAAGGGCACAGGCTAATGGTAAGGTAAGTTTAAATCATTGTAGCATTCGGCATTTAAAGGTGAAGAGGCAAAGCTTTATCATCAGAGGAGAGGTGATAGGAGAATGACAGGACGCTGGGAGAGTCCATGGTACATTTTGGTCCTGCAGGTTAAGCATCTCTGGTCACATGTTAGCAGGTGTCCTTCAAACTGTATCTGAGATCCTTCCAAATACTCCAAATGTGTCCTCAAATCTGCCTGGAGGACTTCAACATCTCAACACAACATTTAATAGGTTTGTATTGGGTAAGCAAGCTCAATCGATCACAGAAATACAATTGCAAATGACTCACACACTTTTCATCTTAGACAGTGCAGCTAAGGAGGAGAGACAACTTCAACCTCCTTTCTAATCAGGAAAGCCACTCATCTAAAACTCTATTCTTTAAAATTATCTTTTGAAAATAAATTATATTTTCTCAGTACAGAAATAAATACATATCTTCTCTCAAACATAGGAATGAATCATAATCACAGATCTAAATGCTACACTGAATACATTACTCACCATCTCATCGGTGAACAAACAAGAATATAGGTGACTAACTGATGCCATCTGCCATGAACAGACACTCATCCAGATATATAAATGCAAATATACAGTTAGCTGACACCGAAGTCAAATCACACCTCTGGAAAACAGCTTTGAGAAAGTAAAATATTCCTCAGCATTGGCATAACATAAATCCCCTTAATGCTCGGCTCATTGGATATCTTCACACTGCGAATTCAAATAAACTGAACTGCACTTTCTTAGTAGAGTGCAGTTCTGTACTACATTGTGAAAATCACCACTGAGGTGAATTTCAGAGTTACAGGTATAACATAAAACCTACAATTCTCTCAGAAACTCACGAGAGAAGTAGCCAAAGAACCCCACATTTCACTGTTTGCTGTGCATGTACTTAATCAGTGGTAATAAAGGTGAACGTCTGATCAAGAACTTTCCTCACAGCTGTGTTCAGAGTTTACCACATAGACCTACAGGTCAATCACAATTACATGAAAATGCAAATGTTAAATAATAGAATTGTTTATGCTTTCTTGCCAAGATTTAGATGAGAATATCAATACCACTCTCATGCTTGTCCGGTAAATATGTAGCTGGACCAAGCAGCCAGTTAGCTCAGTTTAGCACAAAGACTGGAAACAAAGGGAAACAGCTAGCCTGGTTCTGTCCAAAGCCAGGGAAACAGCTAGCCCCGCTGTCCCCCTGTTTCCAGTCTTTATGCTAAGCTAAGCTAACTGGCTGCTAACAGTGGCTTCATATTTAACGAACAGACGTAAAAGAGGTATCGATCTTCACATCTAACTTTTGGCAAGAAAGCGAAAAAGCACATTCCCCAAAATATCTAACTATTCCTTTAAACATCTTGAACGCAGATGTTCACACTGGAGCTTTTCTGTCAAACTTCTGTATGCAGTGCCTTACAGAGAAATCTAATGACAAATGTGATTACATTTTCAGCCACTCAGAAATATCTTTGTTTCTCGTCTCTTCCGGCTGATGCGGCACGATAAGCCTCAGATTTTCTTTAGCTATGGTGTATCATTAAGACACATTGTGTGTCTGATATCTGTCAGGCAGACAATAATTTGTATGTAGCATCAACCTTTCTTCATATCTATCAAATGTCACATTTCTAATAGCTACAGTAGCGTTTTCTACAGCAGAGTACGTTCGAGGTTCTTCACACAGCTGCTACAACACCAAAGAGCCATGTATGATAAAGACCATTTACACTGCCGTATTAACTCTTATACAATATGTCAGACCATTACTCTTACTAAATAAATGTGTGGCATGTAAAAATGCACTAGAGATTTCAAAACAAAATTAGATCATCTCTCAATCCTTCATCCAAAACTTCCGGTTCCTCTCACACAGGCAGCAGGTAGGTATGTAGCTAATTAAAGTTGTGGAGGATAAGAAACATTATCTCACGTCCAATAGCATTATGTGTCAGATGCTACTGCAGGTTCTTGAGGAGGCGTCCGTAGCGGAAGTCATAGACGTGTCGACAGAAAAACACCAGCTCTGGGTCGACGTCATCGGGCACACAGTGGTGGGTGGGCATGGCGTTGCCAACAACGGGTGGCACCACGAGGGAGGCGGAAATGTCACGTACGCCGTCCCTACGGCGTTTTACCAAGGCACAAAATCTGGGAAAAACACAAATATAGGACATCAAACTCAATCACCTTCAAACTGTCTGAGAACTGAGAAAACCTGCTTGCTTTTTATGTTAAACATTACGCATTTTTAAAAGTTAATCCAGTGGGTATTTGAAAAAGCTTCAAAAACCAGCATTGTAGAATTTTCTCAGCAGAGAAAAATGCTTTCTTTCTTACCGACAATACTGTGCCAATGTTAGGACATAGCATTTGTCTTCAATACAGGCCACACTGTTCACATCCTGGTGACGAGATGCAAAGATCTCATTCTGTAGAAAAGAAAGTTGTGTTTTAGTCATGTGTTGGCTCCAAACTAAAAAAAAACCCGTCATCCACAAAGACTCAAAATTAAACTTTTGATCCCCTTAAGCCTTCACAGTCTGCATATGTAAACAGGGACTTTAAAAGACAATATCTGTCTACTTCATTTCTCCCTGCCTCACCTTCCAGATGTAAAGACAGAGCCACAGGAGAAAGATGTTTCACTTCTTCCTCTGAGCCGAAGCCCTGTTACTGTTCTCATACTGCTGCCATGATGTGTTTGTTGTTTGTTAGTGCAGCCGACAAATGACAGACTTCATGTGGTTTATTGTTTCTGGAGATTTAATAAAGTGCAACTTGTTCCTCTGGGAGATTACTGACAACAGGAAGCAAGCACAACAGAAGCTGCTCCTCAATATGTGTGTCTGCCTGTTTATGTGTGTTTGTTCATACACCCATCTCTTTGAAACACATTTTCAGTTACTGAGTTAAGCACAAAATCTCAAAAGTCTCCACTTGAATTGTAATGTTTTCATTTTCATGCAAACTCATTGTGTACAAATCGGAACAAACGAAAGGCAAAACTAAATGGGAAGAGGCTCAAGAGTAATTGCTAAAAACACATTAAGTCTGTTGCAAACTGATCCTCATATCCTACACTAAAGTATTTTATTAGTGGAGAGGAATTAAGCAAGTGAAAACACACATACATGACCATTATTTCCTTATATGGTGGCACCTTGGACTGTGTGACAGGGCTTATACCACCAACAGAAAAGGGACACTGTGTTTAAAGGACAATGTTGTTGGTTTCTTGTTGTCACCAAATCTCATAAAAAGTCCAAAACAATGCCTTAAGTCTTAAATATATAGTTTCATTTTGAAAAAGAGAAATAAGTTATTTAGCAAGCTAGGAACTTAAGTTTGATTGATAAATAGTGTAAATAGGGCATTTGTTGGGGATTACTTTTGGCCGTGGATTAATAGATTTTTGGTGCTCTAGTAGAGAGTACTACGGCAGCAGGATGGTGTGTGTGGGATTGACTCAAAATACACTACAGGGGCCATGTTTATGATAATGAAGGGACATGTCACCCAGACCAGCTCTTTGTTGTGTTCTTAAAATAATTTTTGGACAACAATGGAGGTTAATGACACAGAGGAATGAGGCTTTGTATACACAGAAAAAACTTGTGAGTGGGATCAATTCATTATTGGTTTTGGACTTTTTATGGGATTTGTTGATAAAAAGAGAAATATAGAATATCATCAGCCTCATCATTTAAATTGTCTGCCAGTCTTAAAAATCAGTTTAACTCACCTGAGAGACTTAAAAGCTAACGTGGCATGAAGCATAAATATTCTAGCCATGCTTACATGAAGTTTAATATCCCTTGCACACTGATTTAGAAACTATTTGCACACGGTTAACTGAAGCTATGTTTCAGGTGGCCATGATGAATATGAAACACCTGCCGACAACTCAGAAACCAGTATTTTCCATAATGACCATGGTATAAAAGGATTTGCTTCTCACCTCACAATGTATACTGGGGTTGCGTCCCCCCTGTGTGTGTTCTGGGCGGTAGTACCAAAACAAACTCATCATCAGCTCTCCTGAAGAAAATAAAACAAACACAGTTTACTTCAGTTCTGGAGCCAGTTATTACTGCATTAATTCAGCTTCTCTTGCGCTTAAAAGTAAACACTGTGTCCTACCTGACTCTGGCTCTTCCCACAGAGATGAGATCTTGGCCACGTAAGGCAGAGACTTCTTCCTAGGTCCAGATTTCAGCAGAACAGTGTCTCTGACCCGAATCAGCTCCCCGTCCCTCTGGACTCCCTCAAAACACTTCCTCAGCACCAGAGCCTCCTCTCCCTGGGAACACAGGCAGCAGGAAATACTGACTCCTCAAGCAGCTAGAAACTGATAAGCTGTGAGGGACTGTGTTTGGAGTAAACAGGATGTGTTTCGTATTGAATGACTTATGTGTCTCAACAGAAATGTTGACAGTCAGGTGTTTGGATGTAACTCTGAATAAGCCCTAATGTGACAATGATGCGTCAAGTTAAATTACACCATATTTAATTACAAGCGGCACCATCATGGCTGCGTCACAAAGCACCAGCATGACTTTCTCTACATACCACTGAGAAAACCTCTTTCTGAAAGGGCAGGCCAACTGGCTGCCAGCCGTTGGTGGTTTTTTGGCGGCCGTTCTTCGGCTTCTCTGCAACCGTTCGCCCTCCGATGTTGGCAGAGGCGAGCTTCTGTTTCTTGTCCCTGTTGAGAGGGCAGACAGCCGAGCTGATGCTGCCGGTGCCACGCGCGCCAGACCTCGACCCGCTGGGCGACTTGGCACTCTGCGGACACTCCTTCGCCACCTGCAGCGGTGGCTGCGGTTGGCTGGGGTCGGAAAGCGGAGTCTGAATGTGGGGCACTGATTGGCCGGCTGGAGGCACAGTGGGAATGGGGCAGCCAGTGAGGATTCTGGGGCTGGGACAGATGGGGATGGAGGAGGAACTGTGATGATCATTGAGGGTTGATGGGTAGTCATCTGAGGGAGGAATAGAAAAGGCAAGATAATCAAGTAGAGTGAAATGCTTACACAGTCCTTTAAGGAGCAGCTACAGTGATCAACAACCTTTAACAAGGTTGAATAATAAAGACATGAATGACACTCAGTTGTTATTAGTTCCGCTGAAGCAGCAGAAAAAAACAAACAGAGCCTCAATTAAGGTCAATTATAGCCTTCAATAGAGCAGCCCCTCACACACACACACACACACACACACACACACACACACACGAGACACAATAGACATCCCCATAAAGCTAACAGTGAAACATACTAATGCTAACTGTGTGAAATAACAGGTTGTGTACACTCCCATGACATAGTTGTGGTGATGACATTAAAGTGAATTAATGATCAGTTTATTTTAGTGTGTACTCTCAGCTCCCTGGTTACAATCCTTTTTAAACTGAGGTGTTGCAACTTTTACTTCAAGCAAGACTGTAACGTTTACTCAGCAGTGGCCAACTGTGGCCAAAAGTGGTGATTACACTATACTGGTAAATGCCTAAATAAGCATAACAGTACCACAAGTACAAAAGAGTTGTGAAGTCTGTTAACTGACTGTGTAATGTCAGTTGCACAGCAATATTATCTAAAGTTTTGCAAACATTATCTAATATTAACCACCATGAGCTACTGGTCATACCAGACCAAGTAAAGCTGTTACAGCAAAGCCACTGGTTGTGTTGAATTAACAAGGGTGTGTTTGATTGCTTTTAAACTAATCTTTTCATTTGTAAAAGGAAGAACGTGCTATTTCTTCTGTAATGTAGTGTCACTTTAAGTAAAGGTTCTGAATACTTCTGCCACCACTGCATAGACACATTACTACATAATGATTTAATTATTTTATTTCAGCTGCATACCCACACAGGTGTTTTCACTCATACTGGCTAATTAGACCTCTGCTCAGGTGGATGTTGTGTGGAGCCTTGCTGGGACATGCAGTCACTATAGTCCATGTACCAATAAGATATAAGTTGTTTTGCCCCCACAAGTGCAACAAAATGAACAGGAGAGCGAGGGAGGTGTCAAACCTGACCTGTTCACACCTATTCAGTACTGAGAAGAGGTCTAATCAGGCAGAAAAGTGGCAACACCTGTGTGGGTGGACCATAGGCCATTTCACCATCAGACGTTTTGACTTGTCATAGCAGGAAAAGCACAGGTGTTACTAATAACATTAATGCTGGCTCTGTTCTAGTCAAGTGTCCTCCTAAGCCATGACAGTGTGACAGTGAGCCAGCATGCACAATACCAGGATAAGCAACTAAATGGAATTCAGCCATCATTAATTGTATTATTTACACCTGTGTTTTTCCTACAGTGACATGTCAGAATATCCTCCATGAAAAAGGCCTATTTGTAAAAACCACTTTTGACAAGAGTCCCAACCCTCATAACCTGACCTGGATTTGGCTGCTGGAGACCACAGAAAGAGGGAGAGAGTGCAGCTGAGGTGCAGCAGTACACTGGTGTGTGTTCATGTGCAGTTAGTGTTTTTTTGAGGTCACGTTTAGGTGTTTTTAACCATACACCCACACATTCAGGCAGGCACACAGACACTCACGTATACACAAACAGTTTGTGTGTTACACCGCAGACATCGCAAAGACTTTTCCTGTTCTGGTTCACATATCTGACTTGAACGAAGTAACTAACTGCTGACACTCAAGCTCATACAATCAGCTCATTAGATTTCAGCTGCACAGGCCTTGTATTCACTGTCTGGCTGCTTGTATTCAAACTTGGACAAAAGAGGTCTTGCCCTTTATCTGATATTTTGTTGTTACTTCCCACTCAACTGACATTCCAAAATGGGAGATTAAAAATGCCTGACATAATAGCTATTCTCAGCACATTGTACTGCTTTGGCTGCCGGATTAAGGGGGGACACTGCATACAAAATAGGATAACTATAGTGTGCTCATGAATGTTTAATACTTAAACTTATTAGGAAATCTTACTGTCTTACTTAAAGGGGCAAATGATTTTACACATTTCAAGACAAGTTCAGTTTCCTTGTCATGGGGTGTGCCACTCAGCCTGTGGAAATAGTTGTTTAATTTTAATGCAGGTAGCTCTAAAGTCTGAGAAAAATAACCCTGATAATGTCATCAGGGTTATCAAAGCTTGAAAACTACACATTTATTTGTTTCAAAGATGGGCATTTACCAGGGAACAAAAGATGCTATTGCGTTACATTATGGGAAATGTAGGATCCCGCATTTTTGGAACTTGACCTATAACAGTGACTAAAAATCAGGATATCTCTGCCTCTGCTGCTTCAATTTTGACCACTTTTGCAACCCTCCCACCTTTGTGGAAGTGCAACACTAAATCGCTGGAGTAGCCTTTTAATCAGCCCTCTATTAACCCTGGTCTTCAGAGTCTAACATAACTGTTTGTACACTGTTTTTACTACCAAATAACATCTTTTTCTACTAGAATATCTGCACACCTTTCCCTCATTGCCTTACATCTGAGTCACTTGAGGAAGTTGTCAGTGTTGTTACATAAGTGCTACCAAGACAGATACCTGTGCATAAGGTCCAGTGTGTAACATTTAGAAGGAGCTGTTGGCAGAAATATAATATTCATAAGTATGTTTTCATTAGTGTATAATCACCTGAAAATAAGAATCATTACAATCATTGTGTTTTCATTACCTTAGCGTTTTTTACACGCTTGGAATGGGAGGGTGAGGTGAGCTGTATTCAAATGGTTGCAAACTGCAATTTCACTGCTAGATGCCACTAAATCATACACACTGGACCTTTAACTCATTTTGCTGAAGTCTTCAAAAACAATTCTGACACTGCTGGAGGTTGACAAAAAGTAAACCTTGTAATGCCAATCTTCTGTCTGCTCACCTCTTTTGATGCTGTGGTTACATTTGGTGCAGTCTGTGGGGCTTAAGGAGCACCCTCCTCTGGCCATGGCTGGAATCATACTAGTATAGGAAGAGTAGCTGTTGATCCTGCAGGGCTCTCCGTAGCACGCCTCCACTGAGGTGCAGCAGTACACTGGATGGGTAATCCCTGAGGGCTGCGGATCAGTGCTGGGGAGCAGCTTGGGTCTCTTGCCGCGCCTTGGGCATAAAGCGAGGGGTGATATGGGAGAGGGGGAGGTGTCCGGGTGGCTAAAGTGGACGTAGTAGCCAGGGAAACAGGTGTACGTGTGCGGGCTGATGGTTATGGCCGCTGGGTGGGCTACGGAGTGGGCGGACTGAAGATGGTGGTGATGATGATGGTGGTGGTGATGGTGGTGGTGGAACACCTCGGACAGCGAGCCATCGTCTGGTTCCTTGAAGGTCTTGTCCTCCAGGAAGAGGGCCAGTCTGTGACAGTACTCGACACACCTCTCCTGGGAGCAGCAGTAGCAGGAAGACACTTCGGTCTCCACCTGCTCCTCTTTGATTGTTTTCAAGGAAAATCCCAGCGAAGAGCCACAATGGAGTGCATGTTTGAGACACTCCTGTCCTCCTGTGGTGCCCTTCCACTCTGGATCTGAAGCCTCGCTTTTGCACAAACTACAGCAACCCTGGATGGCAGAGCCCTGCTGGGAATGAACTGGATCCTCTGTACCCTGTTTTCTGTGCTTTAGTTGGTCCTCACATTTGGGATGTGTTTTTCTTCCACACACTGGTTTACCACTAATCTCATTCTGAGTCGTAGCTGCTGCTTCACTTCCACTCCCCGGCTTGGGGTCCGTCTTCTTCTGCCGTTTGGTTCCGTACGTGGCACTGGTGAGTTTGAGCAGCGTTGCAGCAGTGAGGCCGGCCTGACGGCGAGGCGTTGGTGCAAACAAAGCCAACCAGTCAATGTTCTGAGCCTCCGCTGCTGACCGCCTCTGTTTTTTAGGTCTTTCTTTTGGGTCTGCTTTCCCTCCCGGAGGAACCTTTTTGGTTTTACAACCTCTATGTTCAGTTTTAGTGAGACTATCTTTAGCTGGATCTTCATTAGAAGGCTGCCGTTTCTTTGTGAGATTTGACGTGAGAGAATTGTCTTTGTAGAGCAGCAAGCTGTTGACAGCCTCAGCATTGAGGGAAGCCATTCTCCGCCTGCGGGGCTCAAGGACAGGTGCAGGCAACTTGAGTGAGGCGTCAGATTGGTTGATTTTTGGTTCCAGTGCTTTCTGATTGGCTGTGGAAGTTTTCTTAATTCCAGATTTGGTCCGTCTTTGAATGGAGCTGAAGTGCAGCTTCTTTTTGACTTTAACACTCTTTTGTTTCCCAGTTTTTGATGCATTTTTTTTACCTGCAACTCCTTTCTCCTCCAGGCGGGTGAGCAGGACGCAACAGTCCAGGGCATCTCCATCACCCACTGCCAGTGTCTTCTTTCTATGTCGATGTGACTCTTTCTTATCCTTCTTTTTCTTTCCTCTCAACTCGATCTTTCTCTCTTTCCCTTTTTTCACACCACCTCCCTTTTCCTTGCTTCCCTTCTCCTTCTGGGGAATCCCGCATTTCACAGGCTGGCTCCGCTGAGCTTTCACCATGGTTTCAGCGTCCAAGAGCAGATCCACCACCTCCTTCTCATCCACAGGGTCCTACGATAGTGGGTTTCAGTTCAGAGAGACCCTTCAGTGAGCATCATCATGGATCATCACCTGTGTCCACACACTCTGTGGAGACACACAGATCAGACATTTAACTTTAAAGCCTAAGCCACACATAGACTTCACTCTTGTAGAATCTGAGGGACTTAATGTAACAGACAGGATCTTTTGATGCATTATTTAACAACCGGTTATACTTAGTTTGCTGTCGATTTCTAGTTCCCCAGAGAATATGACCACTTAGACAACCTTTCTCCCTAATATGCAAACACACTGCACACACAGGATGGAGGAGAAACTGAGATAATGAGCACATTATATTGTGTTATGTTTAAGCCTGGGGCTATATGTATGTATGTCTTTTCTATTTGTTATATTTTAGTTTCAAATTTGCTCGTTTTACACTTAGATCATAATATATTAATTAATTGTGCTGCATGTTTTTATTAAGGATTGCAGCCAAATTAAAAAAACTATTGCCTTTTTGTCCTTTGCATCAATAACGACCATTTTCAGCTCCTTGAACCCATGTTGAAGCACATTAATGACTCACACAATCCACTAGGAGCCCAACATTACAAGCATTCACCCACTCACTGCTAAAACACAGAAGCACCAAGCAGAAACAGATGAGGAATTTAGGGTGATGCATTCAATGTTTGATATGATGGATGCTTTTAGAAGTGATTTGGATCTGTAATTTACAATGCCACACCGATTTAATTTTAGCCATAGCTATAGCCTGTAGCTGATCCCTGTAAGTGGTACTATGGTTTACCAAAGAGTAGGTAATTAGATTAAACATAAAAAGACTGCACAGATTGTTTCACCTTGAAGGACTACATATTTAAATCTTCAAAGTCAAAGAGTCAGTGAATTCTTTGAATCACTGCGTGGTATGAAATAAGGAATAAATTCTTCAACATTTGGACACACAAAAACAAACGGTATGATCAAATGACTCATGAATTTATCCTTATTTCACCAAAACTGGCGGCAGAAACACTCGTCACACAATAGCCTCCTCAGTTTCCATGTCAACAGGCTGTTACATAGTACATCAAAGCATCTCCAGCAACTTTATAGTAGAAGACAAGTCTTCCTGGTCTCTCAACACAAAAAACACCTCACTTAGGAAAAACCTTTAAAGTTCCTGAAGATTCAACTGCCAGTGACCTTTATGCAATGGCACTTCTGTGTGCAGCATAAAGAGATGGATCATCCTTCCTGCTGCAGCCCTGAAACACAATTATGTCACTTGACCTCCAAGAACTGAGTCAACATGGGCTTTTTTTATATTAAGTGATTTTTCAGCCAGAAAAAATTGAGCTTTCACAATAACACTCTAAGAAATGATTAAGTCCAAATCTCAGTTTCCATTAATACTTGACACAAATATGATTAGGAACAATTAGGGAGACTTTTTAACTAGCTGCTACTTAAGATGGCACATTTGTATATGCTCAGGTTGGTATATTTACCTTTCTACAGCTGCAAATACTCACACTGGAGAAGCTGGAAATAGAGATTTTTGGGGATTTGTGCTTAAAGAAATTAAAATTTCTACAAAAATCGATTTTGAAAATGTTGCCGATTAATATTCTGTTGGTCAACTAATCCAATAATCTACTAACTGTTTGAGCACTACATGAATGATGTAAACAGTATACATGAAAGTTAATATGAGAGAAAAAGTTGGGATTTTTTATCTGATCCATTGGTGCAGACCTTTATTGGAAGAGAGCATGGAGACCTCATCAACAAGTGACAGAATAGCAATATCTTTCATTTTATTTTGAATAAAAATGCATCACCTCACAAATAAAATCCCAACTGCATGTTTTTACATGCAGTTGGATCAGAGTCTGCAATCATACTCAGATCTACATGTGTCCATATTGGACAGGGAAAAAATTATTCCCTGCAATATCTCCAGTACTGACAATAACTGACTGAAGTTGATTGCAATATGAGACACTCTTATATGCCAATTGTAAATTATGTTTATGCTCTTCTGATGCTTTCTTTCTATGTATCAAAGTTTCATCAAGTTTAAATGTAATTTTTGTGCCTTTTGTCCTGTTTTTAAAACGACCCACTTATAGTTGCAACTAGGCTCTAAAGGACTCTGGAGGGGCAATGTGTGTGTGCGTGTGTGCGTGTGTGTGAGTGTGTGTGCGCATGCCTAAAATCTTTTTACACTACACCATAAGTTGTTTTTGCTTATAATACACACAGCTAAATCATGTTGTTGCTTTTCCAAACACCTGTTTGCCAATATGTCATTTTCTGTTCTATCCCTACAGTATGATACTGGTCATAAAAGTGGAATTCTTCAACCATTGGAGGTTATAAGTTATATGCGTCAAAACGAGAATGGTGACAGGATATGACTCAAAAATGCATGCAAATTCTAAGAAATGCTAAAAATCAGTTTCTGCACTGCACTTAATTTAATCAACAGCTTATTTTATACACTTGAGTATTTAAACAACTTTATCTCATCACCAAATCTGCTATTTTTTCCTTTGACAACTTGCTATCAGAATCAGAATCAGAAATACTTTTGATATTGATCCCCAAGGGGAAACTCTTTTGTTACAGCTTCTCACTATCATGTCAATGCACACAGGAATAGAAGTACTAAGCAAATCAAAATATATAAAGTGGATATAAGTATAAAAGCTAAATAAGTGTAAGTACAAAAGTGGATTTAGAGGTTGATAAGTATGCATGGTATAATAATACAATGTAATAATATAAGTAATAAGTAATAGTGCAATAATGAGTACTGTCAAGTTAAGTTAAGTGTAGCACTCATGTAACACCTAATGAAGCGTTGGAAAACTAAAACTTAGTTTGCTTTCATTACAAGGAGCAGACAGTGTGAGGAGTTTTATTCTGTTTCTCAAGCATTTTTTTCTGTCTGTCACCAACAATATTCAAATCCGCTTCTACACTTAAACCTGAACATACCTTGTGACTCTTATAAGCTGTGATCTATTGCAGCAGTTTATGTGATTTTATAATGACTGAGAACATTCCCAGGGTTGAGTCGCACCTCAAATGCAAACCCACTCTGGAGTGGACACAACTATCTGGCTGGACATTTTCAAAACATCTCATAGCTCAGTCTGCCCTTATTGCCAAATGACTCTGTGAACCGTGAAATGCAATCCATGAGAGAGAAATTTAATTTCCAGATAACAAGGGGACAGAGGGAGCCTCACATTGAGTTTCTGTCTGTGGATATCAAATCAAGTTGCTTCATTTGAATAAGACAAGCGTGCACAGTGGAAGGACAGGAGCTCATTGAAGACCATCATTATTTTCCCCACCTAGACCAACATATAAAACTGTAGATTTTTAGGTTAAAATGAATACTGTGGTCTAATATGTACTTGCTTTTTCATGATGTTAAGAAACTTATAACAGGTTGCCATTTTAGAGGCACTTTGCACACTCAGCCTGCAGAGCAACAACACCAATAGCTGCACGC
Organism: Siniperca chuatsi; assembly: GCF_020085105.1. Classification (NCBI taxonomy): domain Eukaryota; kingdom Metazoa; phylum Chordata; class Actinopteri; order Centrarchiformes; family Sinipercidae; genus Siniperca; species Siniperca chuatsi. Next base: position 15,039,782 of record NC_058056.1, read on the forward strand.
ACCCACACACATGCACACACAGGTTCCTGAAAGCCTCAACATTTGTTTCAGATTGTTTTTGATTGAATATAAACTTTGAAAATCCCGATTGGTAATTGTCCAACATATGTCTATTTGTATATCTTTTTTTTATAGTTCCTTCATTTTATAACCATTTCTTGTATTTTTACTGATTACCCACTACATGTTGCCCTCGTTATGTGAGCACTGTGGATGATTTTGCCTTCAACTTTAAGTTTAAAAATGTATATATTAACCACTGATTATTGGTTGAATACATCCTTTTTCTCATTACTTTTGGAAACATATGGTAAAACTCAAAAAGTGGATTGGAACACTTACAGGTGTGTTAAAGAAAAGGTAAAAAGTAACATCTCTGAAGCTTAATTATGTTATTTAGAGGGGTCACAGGTTTAAGAGATGAATCTGAGGTGTCACAAAATGATTAATGGGATACATTCATCTGTTTATTTTTCAGACTTTTCTCCAATAACTGAAATACTGGAGAGTTTCACATTTTCAGGCCTCTTAAAGGTGTTCAAATGAAACAATGTGAGAGGGGAAAATCTTAGGCAAATTAAACCTGTGATGAGGGGTCACAAGAAAGCATTGCTTTGTTTTAAGGGGACACGAGCCAAAAAGGTTTGGGAACCAGTTATTTAGATCAGTGTTTGCCAACCTTTTTAGCTTGTGATGTCCACTTGTCCCCTCATCGCAGGTCATGACCTCGGTGTGCACATGAGTTGTGAGCAGGTTAACTAAAGAGGGATTTTTCCATCAAGGTCTGGTTCATTTGAAGGATTTTTAAAGGCCTGAAAAGGCGAAAGTATCCAGCATTTCAAAGAGAAAAAGGGAATCATTAGAAACAAGTCAGAAAAAATGAACATGACTTTGTGGCCTGTTAATCATCCTGTGACCCCTCAGATTCACCTCTTCCAGTATTTTACAAGAGACAAGCCAAAATTAGAGAAAAGTTAGAAAAAATTATAATTTTGCGTACCAGAAATCTGCTTCTCTCTCTAATCCCCTTTAATTATCTTGTGACCCCCAGATTGGAAACCACTGATTCAGAAGAATCATAAAAAGACATATTTCTACTTCTGAAAATTACACAGGGTTATTTTAACAGAAGAACCCACCCACTTAAAAATGATTTTGTGTCATGGATGTCACCCTCTCTCTCGCTCTCTCTCTCTCCTCCTGATGGCATAGGCTATTAACTGACTGTAGTTTCATCTGTAGCTACATATAGAGGAGGAGGTGGCTGTGCTGCCTGGCTGTCACACAGACTGGTCCAGAAAAGAAGGACATGGTGTAGAGCTTATCATCATGAGAGAAAAAGCCCTGAGGCAAGGAGCTCTCAGGAATCTAAGCTGGTGTGCAGGCTTCAGATATCACCAAGTCCACTTTCCTGGAGGAAAAATCAGCAGTCCTACACCAACACCACTAACACCAACCATCCTCCACCACCAACACCAACACCTCCCTTCACCTCCATGCAGGTTCAGGCACCAGCAGTAACAAACACACCCACATCCACTCACAGATCTGGATTATATTAAGCAGAAAATGCAACGAAGGGCAGCGTTATGCATGTATTGTAACCGGGCTGTGTAAAAGCAGACTCGCCTACTGGAGCTTGTAGTTGGCCATGGTGGTGGACGGTGTTAATCTGACAGCATGCCGTAGCAGGAGTGCAGGCTGTGATATGAGAAGTGAAAAAGCTCCTCAGCGGGGAAACGAGTCTAAAACATCCGAACATCCTCGATCAATCCGGGGTTTGGAGCGCAGCCTCTAGTTAATATCAATATCATTGATTGGCTCGTGTTACAGCCGAGTTGTTAGAAGCAGGGCTACACACCGATCCGATCATCTCCAAATGTGACGGGAATTACCGCCGCGATTCATCATTACCTTGTGCGTCCCGTCGGAAATCAAAAATATTCCGTCCGTCTTGTTTCTGATGGTCAGTTTCTACTCGGTCGGGCATTCGACCTGGGGAGCGATCCGCGGACCAAACAGCCCACAGTAGCTGGAGACATGGTGAACAAATCGGTGAGCGGTGACCTACTTCCGAAGTGGCATGCTGGAGATAATATTCATGCGCTGCCTGCATTCACATTCGCCGTTGCACCGGGACATCCCTCTGTAACGCGAAATCACGGAGCTGTAATATTCCTGCAGGGACTAAACTGTGCGTCAGTGGGGATTTTTAACCCACTTCACGGTATTTTTTTATCTCTTGTGTAAGAAATATGCACGTGTATTTATTTATTCTGAAATATGTCCTATCATTTTATTATAGGAATAGCTCTATTTTAAGCCAGTCCACAGCAAAAACATCCCACTGGAAATCACCAAACTTCCACCAGTCTGAGATCACTTCATAAAAATAAGGTCTGCAAGAAGTGATCATCTGAAGAACAGCGAAGGATATAAATGTTTACCTGTTTGCCCCTAAAATAAGCTTAAAACATAAGGGACATAAGTAATAGTAGCCCAATACACAGACATGTGACTACAAACTAGGAAAAATAGGTCCTATGGGACTATTATAGTGCCAAACATGACTGTGAACTCACCACTGAATGTTTAAAAAGTCGACAGTGAAATACTGTAAAGACTATAAAATATGACTAGTAAAAGCAACTATAATAAACTATTATTATAAATTTCTGCTACATTCCTATACAGTGTACCAGCAACATAAACATCATTAAGATCACTGTCAACTCTCTAATGAGTATTACATCCATAATATAAATATTTCTGTCAGGTTAATGACAGCAGAGAACAGAAGCATGTATTTACTGTATCTTCTCCTCTTAATAAGGAAAATAAGGATAGGCCTAAATTAAGGAAAATCATCAGTAAACTATACTATACTAATAATACACAGATCCCTGACTACAACTGTCATATGCCAGAAAACTAGGTCACTTTAAACTCATTACTGAATGTATACTGAAATATTATAGAAATCATGTAAAACTATAAGACAACTATACACTCACTGTGTATAAAACACACTGCTCATATTAACTCATATTAAACTGAATATCTTTGGGTTTGGTCTGTTTGACAAAATAAGATATCTATTTTCTCATTGAGAAAATAATTAGTAGATTAATCAATAATGAAAATAACCGTTAGTTGGAGCCCTAGGCACTAAACACTATAAAAAAGATTACATAACATAAGATCATTGTAAACTCACTATGTATAGAGTATAAAGTCCCTATACAGCAACATTAACATTACTAAGTATAAGATCAACTCTCTAATGAGTAGTACATCCATAATATATATTACTAAAGGAGTATTCCAGTGATTTCATTTCTGTCAGATTAATGACAGCAGAGAACAGAAGCATGTATCTCTTAATTAGGCTCATTAACTGTATCCTCTTCTCTTAATGATACGTGGAATCTAATAATGATGATGAGTGATGAGACGCTCATCGCTTATTACCCCACTTCTTGAGGAAACAGAGATAACATCGGCCTGTTACAGTGCGATGTACTCAGCTGCCTGGACTCACTCAGTGGATGTTCAGTTACAGGAAAACTTCAATATCTGCACAAAACAGCAGGTTCAGTCTCTTAACAACAAGAGATTGGAAAGCCACTACTGTATGTTGTCAAGTTAGCATGTAGTCAGAATCGAGCTTAATTGGGAGAAATGCTGATTGTCCTCATCAATATCAGCTTTGCAGTGTGTAATTAACAGCTGTAAACAAGCTGAGTGTGTTGAGTTAATGAGGCCTGAGCACCGGGGGGAAGCTGAGGGAGTACAGACTGCTGAGAGCTGACCTGCACTGTAATAAACTCACAGCAGAGATGCACGACAACATTGCACCGACCAGGACGACTAAATGCTTCCTACATGCAGGAAGCACTCAATCCCTCACTCACTCGCTCAATACTGGTGATGACAATCCAGACATAGATCTTGCATCTAAATGATTGCTGAAAAGCACATACTAATTAAAATCTCAAAAAAACTAAATGAGATCTGGAAAAAATAATAAAATATTAACCTGTACATCATGTTTTTTCGTTTGACTAATAATCATTTTTAAACTTGTCACTTTGAATCACAATGCAGTCCAAACTCTGAAAACTACAAGTGCATATCTGAAATGTGATTTAGCAGATACTATTGAGGATGGATATCAAACAGCTTTCATGTGGCTTAGTAGGACATTTATTTTGTGCTTATCACAAGCCCTTACAAGATATTTAATACTTCATCCAACATTAAACCTGCCATAACAGATTCTGGTTACCTGGTGAATGTAAGTCCAATATTCACTCTCTTTTAGCTCTGTTTTTGGTCTCCACCAACTCCCAAGGGATATATCTGATGCTGGGCAGGAAGTGTACAGCCGAAAATGAGTCTATGGGAGCAATGAGAGTGAACCAAAACAGTAACGTTGCGGGCCAGAAAACCAAAACAAGGAGCTGAAAGATGCTGTGAAGCTCCATAGAGCTGAAGGGAACTGCAGAGTCAGGTGGAAATTAACTGTAGGTTCATTGCTACGAGAGACTTACACACTATTAGCAATACTAAAAATATTGATTATTGGTGTTTTTAAGACTTGTTTAAAGGCACATTTCCCTTTAGTATAACATGCATGGTTTTCAATACTTTGATCATTATAGGAGTTTTGATCATTTCCCACTAACAGTGAGTGTATCCAGGCATTCAGTGTAAATCTGAATTTTAACATGCCAAGTAATATGAAGCAAGCCAAACTGTGTCTTTCTCTGTGTTCTGGGCTCCTTTTCAGAAAAAGAATTTCAATCTAGCAATTACCAATAAAGACAGGTGATAAAAAAAACATTATCAATAACCATGAAAAATCAACACTGTGGGAGGCAAAATATGTGGGAAGTAACACTTTGAAACTGTCATGATACCTGAGATATCAGAGAAATGCATTCAATAAAATAAAAACATTTTGTCAGACAGTTACTGCGACTCAAAGAGGAGCAAAGAGACCATTTTCACCTCAAATATCTCCAAACTGATCTATGTCTGGACTTGTACCTCCATTCAACAAGATCTTGCCCCAGAAACTCTCATCTCAGGAGATATTTACTGAAGATGATGAATTTTTCATTCTGAAGGTGGAGAGATAGCATCGGGGAGAGTGAAATAACACAGTAATACTTTCTTGATCCCTTTCTCTGCTTGCCTGAAAAGTTGGAGCTCAGACTGTGCTACAGACCAGCCGCCCTCGAGCTACCAGAGCGTCAGTGCAAAAAGTTTACAAAAATATGCACAGTGTGCTCCTGGACTGAAAGATGTTTTTAATATTTCCTTGATTAAAAGAGTTACAAGCAAACTCTTCCTTTGACATGTAAAAAGAATGTCAATAGCTACAACATGAAGTCTGTGCTGTGATTTGAAATGTGTTAGATGTATGGAGCACAGTACTGTTTAGATTTGCAATTAACGCTTTAAAGCAAGACCATGTAACTTTTGGAATAATACATTCTTCCTTTTACAAATGAAAAGATGAATTGATAAGAAATAAAATTATTTGCTGCTACAGCCTTACCTGGTCTGGTATGACCAGTAGCATATGGTGGCTAATGTTAGCAAACATGAGCTAGATATTGCTTTCTAAGTGACATTACTGAGTCAGTTCATTGACTTTATGGCTGTTCTATTCATGTGCGACTGCTACACTATGTTTTAGCATTTATGAGTCTTTAACATACATTTTTCCCCTTTCATTTCCCCTTAAAGACATTTGTTTGTTTGCACTGTAGACAAAATCTTATTAGTGTTAATACAGGTGATTTTTCCAACAACACTATAATTTATATTTTTATAACAACATTGTTTCAAATGATAATGTTAAAACAATGTGACAATGCAACGAGAGTTGCTTGTAGATGAACCTACAGAGAATTCTCACCTGAAGCTCCGGCTTTACAGAGCTTCATAGCAAGTTTCAGCTACTTGTTTAGCTGTCCGGCCGCAACTTTACTGTTCTGGTTCACTCTCACTGCTTTCATAGCGTAATTTTCAGCTGTAGCAGGCAGCTGTTTTTTTCTGAAAAAAGCTCTAAAAACCCACTGTACACTACCTACTCAGCACAAAACAGCAGACAGACACAGTTAGTGTAGCTGGTGAATATAGTTGAGCATTTAGCAGCTAAAGAGCCTGATATTTCCCCCAGGACTTGGTAGAGACCAAAAACAGAGCTAAAAGAAAGTAAATATTGGACTTACATTCATCAGGTGGCCAATGTTGTGTTCACAACTTATTTTCGCTGCCCACAAGTGGCCAAAAATTGCAGGTTTAAGTGCCAAAACTGTTTTTTTCTGCTCAAAACGTCACCTCATATAGCCCGTCAGTGGCCAAGGTGTCGTCGCTATCATGCAAACTAAAAGTGGCTGATGTGATAGTGAGGGTCAATTTGTCAATCTGTCTATGTGTGTTTGAGTGGGTCAGTGGAGTTCAAGAGGTTAATACCCATCCTTGGTGATGTGATTGTGGTTACACACAGCAGTGATGTGTTAATGTACCAAAGGTGTAATGAACATCCAATCCCTTAACCGCCTGTGATTGTGGTCTATTTAGTCATATAAAGATAAGCAGCAGGAATTCCATGGTAGCTGAATGGTTACAGCGCATGCCATATAAACGCACCGTTGTCAGTTCGATTGCAGCTAGTGACCTTTTTTGCATGTCATGCCCCTCACTCTCTCCCCCCATTTCCTGTCTGCCTCTTCACTCTCACTGCCCTAAAAAAAGCAAGTAACTGGGCAGCATCACACCTGCTTATGAAGTGTTTACTATCAATTTAACAACACAGAAGAGGAAGTGAGGTGTACAGGTACAGCAATCTTTTGACATTAAAGCGTAATATGTTTTCAATGTGATGATTCACACAGTACACACGTAATCAGCTGAAGTCATTCAGGAGGCCTTCTCCCTAACCACTGCAGCAGCCTGTCATTGGCAACTGGCTGAATACTGCGTGTTAACCAAGGGTTTCTAAAGAGTGTGTGTGTGTGTGTGTGTGTGTGTGTGTGTGTGTGTTTGTGTGTGTGTTTGTTTGTGTGTGTGAAAGAGAAGTGTGTCGTGCATGACTGATAACAACAATGTGATACATGACTGGTTTGTCTGTGTAATAACAACTTATTCACGCAAGGTATTGTTTGTGTGGGTTAAGACACTTTCTGAAGAGAGAATTATGAAAAATAAAGACTGAAAAATCATAATTTCTATTAGAAGGAAGACAATACAGGAAAATCAAATCTGTGGGAATTTAGCACAAAAACCAAACTGATAAATGAATCAACTACATGTGAAAAATGATAATGACATAATGAGGCACAGACTATACTTTTTAGGATTTTTGTCTGGATCTTGTAGACTTAGCATACCTGTGTAACCATGATAGTAGGGAATCAGCTTAACTGCACATATTTAGAATCACAACACAACTTGAGTACAGAATATGTCAGGAATACAGAAAAGCACGTTGGAAACCATAAGTTTGCTACACATCAGAACAGGTATTAAGCTGTTATTTCTCAGCTTCAGCATGTAGCCTACAGATGTAGAGATGACAGTTCAGCACTACAGAGCAGATACAGGACAGGAAGTGTAATTATCTGCTTCTACTGTTCCTCTTCAAAGAGACGGGGCAAGATGCCAGACAGCCTGACTGGCGGGGGGGGCAAAGATAGAGAGAGATAGCAATGAAGACTGAATTAAAAAAGATCGAAACAAAGCGCCAGAGAGGAGCGGGGAAACTGGAGAGGGAATCTCACACCTCACATCTCATCGAAAAAAAGGAAAGTCAAACCTAGTAGAAATCAGCGGGGGAATTTTTCACATTCACCCTCCTGCTTTTCTTTGCTTGACAGCACCTCACAGATACAGATGTTTGACACAGACTTTCTGAGAGAGCAGGCGAGAACAAGGGAGAAAAGAAATTAGGAGAGAATGTGTGAGAGACAGCGACAGAGGGAAGAGGAGAGGGGGGTCAAAAGACAAGAGAGTGATGGATTGAGATAGCACAGAGAATGGAGACAGAGAGAGATTGTCATCATCATCATGAACAATGACTCTCTGATGGAGGAGGCCTGTCGCTGGATTTTCAACCCAGCTGAGGAAGGAGCGAGGAGGGGGGCGGCCGCCCGCCTGCCCACCTGCCAGGGCCTCAGTCATGCTTTTAGCATCTGCCAAACTGAAGGACGCTTGGTGCCATGTGCTTTTCACTAAAGGAGCCTGATGTTTGTCAGTCACAGTGAGGGCTTCTGTTCTGTTCGGCCTCAGCCAAACAGGGTTTAATGCCCCCAAAAAAAAAAAAAAACACACACACACACACACACTCCCACCCCATGTAAACAATCCCAGTGTGTGTGAGAAGTGAGTGAGACCCCAGCTCCGAAAGCTCCACACCCACTGCAGCTGTGGGCCGGCCAACAGCTGAAGCCGGGTCGTGGGTCTCTGCTCTCTTTCTGCTTCCTTCCCCACCAACCCCGCCTCCTCTCCTTCTATGTTTCCATGAAACAGACCTGTAATTTTCACAGCTGTGTCTCGGGCATTGTGCCAGGGTGAGTCAGGGAAAGAGAGACTGAGAGAGAGGGAGAGGGAGAGAGAGGGGCAGGCTAATGGCTTTTAGAGGAGTACAGGCTACAGCACAGCTTTGCTAATTCTGAGACACTCAAGATTCAAACCAGAACCAGAACTGCAAAACTCATTAAAAACATGCAAGTGCAAAGTTCTGCAAATTATATGGTAGCCACAAAGCATAATTCAGATTTAAACTTGGGTCTTATTTTCATAGTTCTGGCCATCATATCTATTGGTTAGGACATTGTACTCAGCAAAGTAACTGCTGAAATCTGGGAACACACCAACATCGCTAAAACGCAGTCAGACAATCAGACAGGTGGTAATGAGGTTGACAGGTTAGTTAGATGATCTAAACCGTGTTATTTGGAGGTACAACCAAAAGCGAGTGTCCCCGAAATGACGGTAATAACCCTAAATTGCAGGAAATCTGTTTTCACGCACAGCTAAGTAAATACAGTAGGCCCAAGTTGAACCTGAAAAGTCAGTCTGTAAACTGTGACGCACGTTTACAACAGACAGTTTGGGGTCATCATTTTGCTGTTTGCCTTATTTTCTCTTCCAAACAAGATCGACTAACCTGGGTGTTTGTATTGTCTGACTGTTGGTGTTTCTTGCCCTGTTGGACTTCTTTTTAGCAATGTTGCCATATTTCCAGAACTCAGCCAAAGCTGGATTATCTACAGGGAATAGCAGACGTCTGTCTTGAGGGTTAAAGCTCCAGGGCTCAGTTGGTTTGGGCTCATTTTAATTAATATTTCTATAGAAAAATGCATTATTAAAACACAATAAATGACATGATAAGGGTGTTAAGGTGGGTGCTGCTTCATTACCTGATCTTGAAAGGTCCTTGTGATGTGTAAATCTAGTGGCAAAAGAAGTCCACTAAGCACTAAAAGCAACGCTTGTTGCTGCTCTCAGCGCAAATTAATAATTAAAGGCTACTCAGATGAGCGAATCTGGGTTTTTTTTTACATCCTCTCTTCTCTCATCTTGATTATGGAAGCTGGACTGTATGATGTTCAGAGAGTTTTCAGTAAGAAAATAAACTAACTGCAAACTTAAGGGGGCAAAAAAATTTTTTGAATCCCCAATGAAAATTACACCCTTACCTTGATTACTTAAGTTTTGTACTTGTACGTTGCATATTCCTAAATCAATGTGGGAGGAATGGGGATATATTAGAGGCCCAGCAGTTTGCCTCTGGGCCCCCTCGCAGGCTAATCAGGCAGATAGCTTGGTGAGTACAATGTAATTATTACCAATAGAAATGATTAATAGCCATTATTACAAAAGTAAGACCCAAGTTGTAATAAACCTGAATTATCCTTTAAAATTTGATTAGCAGTGAGACCTGAACAATTAGGCACAACCTACAACTACAACTTTTCATCAGGCTATAACTTATTTTTACTAATAGTAATACCATCAGCTTGGACCTTTGAGATTCGAGGTAGATTGTACTGAATGGCATCTGAAAAAAATCAAGCCCAATGAGCTGTCTGAGCTCCGGTTAGATAATATTTAACATCACTCTGTGGGCCACAACAGTGTGACTATGACAAGTGAAAAAAGGAATGTGTCAGTGTACTTTTCAATTGCAACTTCATGAACAATAAAGTAGTTCACACTGGGTGGGATGTTGTCCTCACTTTCAGAAAATCTTTTCCTGCACTACAATATATTTCTATGCATTTAAATTGCAAGATGAACCACGCAATAATATGACCAATAAACCACAATTCTCTCTGTTTAATTACATTGCTAACACCTATTCTATTAATTTCTATTCTCTTCTCTACTGTCCTTTCTTCTGAGCACATGTAGGCTTGTATCTGAGCAGGAAGCATTTGTCTCATTTGGGACAGCAGGGAGGACTGTGTGTTTGGGTGACAGGAGGCACGTTCCCCTCCTCCTCCTCCTCCTCCTCCTCCTCCTCCTCCTCTCTCTATGGCCACAACAGGATACTTCTCCAGAAATAATGGGATTATGTCCAGGATTGATGTGCAGCTTTATGGCTCACGTGTGGGCACTGCACCTCTATTCAACATGCTGTTATGACAGGCCTGCAAAGTAGGCTGTGGAGAACTGACTAGACGCAAATCTACCACAACCTCCAGAACTGAAGCTCCATTGTCAGGCTTTTCTGTCCACAAGAGGCTTTACAAACACCATTATACTGAAGAACTCACTAGGCAACTTGTATGTCATGCATTATAACCCTGCTGTCATGTCAAAGCCTGTACTTTTCGATGGCCTTTTACAGCAGGATGACCACTCTTCACAAATGAGATGGTTTTTTAACCAAATAGGGCTGCAACTCACTATTATTTTCATTAGCGATTAATCTGATGATTATTTCCCTTATTATATAATTAATCATGTCATCCATGAAATGTCAGAAAAAGTGAAAAATGTCCGTAACAAGTTCCCAGAGCCCAAGCTGAACCCTTCAAATTGCTTGTTTTGTCCAACCAACAGAGGTGGATGAATTATTCAGGTCCTTTACTTAAGTAAAACCACATTGTGAAAATATTCTGTCAAACATAAAAGTACAGACGTTTTGTTGAAACAGTTTTCTCTGCACATCTTCCAGCAGTATGCAGCTGAATCAGGTGCTTCTCAGTTCTGGGACAGCAAACTTTCAAGTAAAAAAAAGGGACTGGAGCACACTGACTTTACACTGAGTTCCAGTGAAAAGCTGTTGAAATGAAAGAGCGTTTCCAGCAAAGGGGTTACCCCACATCATATATCTCCTTCGGCCTATCAGAGGGCCCTACATACAGACAGGGACTCCATGTAAGTTAAGAAAACTAGAGCTACCACTTCTTCGTACAACATCACTATCTCCACTGAGCATTCTCCTCCGCCAGACAGGATCAGAAACATTATCTTTAAACGCTGGAATGTCCTCAAAAGTGATCCATCTCTAAATAACATCAGCTCTGTGCCTCCGTTGATCACGTTCAAAGTTCCTGCAATCTGAGAGAGACAGACTGCTTCGTTCTGACACTAGAAAACCACTGTCTCTGTCTCCTGGCCCTTGGAAGTACAGAAGTGTTATCTGCTAAATGTACTTAAAGTTTCAAAAGTACTCATTATGCAAGCAGAATGGCCCATGACAGCTTTATATTATTATACATTCTATTATTGGATTATTATTACATTATGTATATATACATCCACATTAATATATACAGGAGCATTTTAATGTTATATCTGTTTGACCGGGAGCTAATTTAAACTAGTTTATATACTTTTGGGTAGTTAAATGTACTGTATAAAAATGCTTTATAATTTGCAGTTTATGCTCATTATAGGTTTTTCACATCTTAATCAGCAAAGTAACTATAGCAGTCAAATAAATATAGCGGACAATATTTCCCTCTGAGAAGTGGTGGAGTACAAGTGTTAAGTAGGCCTGGAAACACTAGAGTAAAGTATCCAGTTACCTAATAGATGAATCGGCTAATCATTCGGCAATAGATCCACAAGAAATAGTTATTTTGCATAAAACATTTTTCATCTCCTTACTTTGTGTCAGTAAACCTACAAACGCAAACTCCGCAGCAGAGTCGAGCCTCAAACTTGACTCGAACAGAAGCTGCTTTTGTGACATTTTCTGCGATCACGAGCCGGAGTCTCAGCCCGGGGATCTACTCACCGTTTACGCGATAAAAGACGACCGTGCCACCTGCACAAGAGGAGAAAGAAGTAACATAGATCTCCACAAAAGTTTCACCACCAAAAGGGAAGGATCTGTTTATCTCTCTCCAGCTGACACGGTATCCCAACCCGCGAGCTGTCTCATCGCTCGGTCTTGTCCTGCCTGACACTTTCAGTTTTGCTCGAGAGGCGATAAGAGTTGAAGGCAGTTTCTTACCGCTTTGTAGACTAGAAAATAACTCAGAAGAGACGACTTTAAAAAGGAATATCACTTCCACAGGGCGAGAGAGTGATGCGTCAGGTGTACGCTTCCCGCAAGTGAAGGAGGAAAACAGAGTGGAGGGCGACTCATGTTGAGTTGATCGGCTGAAACCTTGTCTTCCTTTTTTTTTTTTTTCTTTCTGACTCCAAACTGCGCTGCTCCGCGTAAAAACCCCCGGTCGGTACACTTTAAACCACAATACTGGTTTAAAGGACGAAGCGAGGCGTGCTAAGCATTCAGCAAGCTCCTGCAAACTACGGCTCACTTCAGCGTGTTTTTACATAACAGCATCATCCGCTTTTTTATGTTGACGCATCATGTAGCGAAAACATGGAGTTTCTTAAAGGGCCACGGACACGCCGTCCACATGTCACCGTCCCCCAGCAGCCCTGCTGTGGCTGACAGATGGCTTTCACCTAGTTAATGTCTTTAAGCCCTGTTCTTTTGACACTTGTATTAACCCCAGCAGCAGCGGCTGAAAGAGCTGCTCAGCACTGAATGAAGGGTCGGTGGCTTGTCAGCTCTGGCTCATGACCAAAACCTGCTCTGACATGTGGCTGCATGGTGCCTCCTGGAGCACTGATGTAGAGGAGTTTGTTATCTATTTTATGTGACTTTGGATTAACATTTTCTACAGTGTCATTTTACATAGTGGAACCTGGGGTTTTCCCATTATGGGCTTGTTCTGCACAAGTCTATGTGCAGAAATGGGTCCACAAATTTTGGGACTTCAAACTTTCTTGTCCTGGTTTCCCTTCATTTCCCTGCAGTTTAGTTCACTAAACTCAAATAAAATAAATATATACATACATACATGTATGCATTTCATACAATATTAAGGGAAATTATACATTTACTCTGTGTATCTCTCTGTAACATGACTGAATCGCAGCAGTGCTGATATAACACTTTGCATGCATTAACATTTAGTCTGCAGACAGAGACAGAAAAACTGCTGCAACTTCCAAGTGCCCTTCTCCTGGCTACTTATATAATGCATACTTTACATGGATATTAATCATCAGGGTGCCACTTTCTAGAAAGTCACCTTTTAAAAAGGGTTTATAAGTTGAAACTAACTGTTTTATTAATGTTAATAAATCATTTAATAATGCTTTATAGATCAGATTATGAGCTATCAATATAGGAACAACCTTGCCAGGTTTTAGGAAATCCTTGTGTCTTGTGTTTATCCTTTCTATTTAGTAAAAATACTGTAATAAATGGTGGTAATCCATTAATAAATGTGTGTAGGTTTCTCACTTTATAACAAGCCATCATGTCTGCATTTACAAGTTGTAAAATGATAGATAAGTTGTTAATAAATGGATATTGATCCAATTAAGTGGTCCAACCACACAAAGGGATTTTTTTTTCCAACTGAGCAACTCAAAAGTTATTCTGAATAATGGCTTATAACTGATCTATAAAGCTTTAGGAAATAATGTATTAACCATTAATACAGCCATTGTAGTTAGAATGTATAAGCCCTTTATAAAGGATGCATTAGCGCCATAATCACACATTAACTCATTAATGGTCAATATTTCCAACAAGCCATCATAGTGCAGAAGAAAGAGCTTTTGAGTTGTGAAGCCACATTTCCCTGATGTACATCTTCATTAAGTGTGTATCCTGCAGATGGTTCTTTATTAAACTTAATTAATTTAAGGACCCCTCCCATGGCATTTTCTGACTCTCTGCATTTGTGAAAAAAGGTTACACAGCAGCCAAAAAACATTTATTAACAACTCACTCACATTAACTTCAGACTTGATGCTTATTTTAAAAGGGAAACCTTCACTTGACAATAAGGCGTTCACTTTCACAATAAGGCATTCAGTATGCACCTCTCCCTTGAAGGGAGGAGTCCTCCCTTTAATAAAGAGCCATGCAGTTAAAAAGACAAAGCACACTCCACTGACAAAAGTTACACAGCAGCTTCCTTCACAAAGACGTGGGCTCACAACCTGGAAGTATGCATTATAATCACTTATTAGTGATCAGCAAAGCATTCAATGATTGATTAACCCTTTAGAAAGTAACTAGTGAGAACTTATAAACCCTTTGTTAGCATGCTTTATTTTAATGTTAGACCTAATCTGATAATAAACAAATTAAAAACACAAATATATCAGCAAAACAATACACAATAATGGTCTGTAGTATAACATTCTGATAAGACATTTTAAAAAACAAACAAATATGATTAGTTCTCTCTAAAGTGACTTCTGTGTGCTGCAGATGCACAATCATCTCTGAAGCAAACCATCATCCTCCATCTTGTCATTGTGTTTTGATAGGGGCCACCTGTCACTTCAGGACTGGAAACTGGTAGAAATAGTTTGATTGATTGATTGTCTTTGATAACATCAGAGGAACACACACCGTTTCAAAAAGAGAGGAGATGAAAATGAGAAAAGTCAGTCTGTTTAATGACAATGAACATTTTCATTTTACGCCCACCATGAATTATTGTTTATAGCTTCCTTGCCTTTGCTTGAATAGTCCCCTTCATCAGAACTAGTTTGAATTTTGCACTTTTGAAGATCAGTTCACATGGTCTCTTGCATTAACTGTGAACTAACTTAGTTCTCTACAAACTCAGTGTCTCAAGTTCAGCAGCAGCCACAACTAAAAACCCAGTATTTCTTTTTTATTCTCAGACAGTCCAGTCAGAACTTGCAAACACGGACACACACTGTGGTGGACAGTATCTAAATACATTTACTCAAGTACCGTGCCTAAGTACCATTTTGCGGTACTTGTACTCTATTTATATTTCCACTTTATGCTACTTTATACTTCTACTCCAGTAAAGTTCATAGGGAAATATTGTACTTTTATTTCAACATATCTCCTGACAGCTAAAGTTACTTGTTTCTTTGCAGATGAAGATTTTACATAAAAAATATGATAGATTGTTACAGATTAAACTGCTTGAGAAAAGTTAGTTATCTAAATTTAGACAAACTACAACATTAAAGTACTTCCTAAATGTTAATTGAACAATAATAATGATCCAATAGTATAACAATAAAACACTCACAGCAGCCATTCTGCATAATCAGTGCTTTTACTTTGGATACTGCAGCACATTTTGCTGCTTGTACTCCTCTACCTTTACTTAAATAACATTTTGAATGCAGGACTTTATTTGTAAAAGAGTATTTTATAGTGTGGTATTTTTGCTTTTACTTAAGTAAATGATCTCAATAAAAATAAAATAGAAATACAAAGTCACGTCCTCAATCACCTCCACAAAGTGACATTATTGTTTACACTCATGTATCATGGATTTTTAAGAGGATGAATTCTTACACGATAAAGTTTGATTGCAGTCCCAGTATGTTAGAGATACTAATGTTTAAACCTGACTTGTTTTCAGTAAAAGGAAAATCCACCCTGAAACAGAACACCCATGTATTATTCAGATGCTCTGGATAGTTCAATCACTGTCTGAACTACTGTCTTCCCTTTGGCTTTTCTAGAAACAAGGATCTACACATTCAGTGGGTACAGAGGGACTACAGAAACATGTGTTTTCTTTACGTTTCTTTTTATCACAGGATACATCTGAACCATAAATGCACCCGTATTTCAGGACAAGCACAGTCATCTCTGATCACAGTCAAAAGAGCAGACCGAGTGTCTTTTACATTTCTGCAGTGAGCCGAGAAGCATCTTCTCTTTCATCTCCACTGGAGGGTTAAGAAATAAAACAACCAACTCTGTTAATCCTTCAGATTGCTGAGTGGTATTATCACAGAGAGCTGAGAATGACACACAGCGGGGCAATATTGAGCAGTATTGTCCAACCAGACAGTCTTCTGCACATCAATCAGCCTGAGTCCCAGTAGCTGACGGAGATGAAATTACAGAAGATGGATTGGAGGCAATAAGCTGATGATCCGTCATCTCAACAGCTGATGGACAGAGAAGTTTCAGCAGCAGGTAACTGAGCGAGGGATTTAAACAGTGTTGCAGTGACCAAAAGAGGAGTCATTCAAGTTTGAGAAAGAAAAATGATTTAAGAGCATGTAATTGAAAACTACTGACTTCATAAAAGTAGTGCTTATTTAAATGTTGTTTTATATTATATATTAAATGGTGGAAAGTAACATTTACTCAATTATTATACTGCATATAAGTATAGTATTTACTTGATTACTTCCATTTTATGTTACTTTATACTTCTACTTCACTACATTTCAGAGGCAAATATTGTACTTTTTACCTCTCTACATTTACATAACAGCTAAAGATAATGGTTACTAAAGCTGTTAAGGGCTAAAGTGATTTAGTATTGCACTTGCATCAAGTTGGGGGACTCACAAAAACAGAAAGGCCACAAACAAAGCAGCACAAGAAGAGATATCCTGATGATTAGTCCCTTGAATGGGTCAAACTCCAAAAATGCAGGATTCTACATTTCCCATAATGCAACCGGTGGCATCTTTTTGTTAAAAACTCCCTGCCTGGTAAATGGCCACATCTTTTAAACTCAAGTCCCAAGTTTTTTTGTAGTTTGTAATGCAGACTTTCAGTTATACATCTGTAGTCTCAAAGCCCAATACCCATAGTACCATACTATTTAGTATGCCAGAAAAAGATTTAGTATGTCCATACAAATGCAGTATGCCAAAAATACCAGGATGTCCTACTGCATCCAGTCGCATTTTGCAGTATGCAAGCCAGCATGCTTTTCTGGCTATTCTGACCCACAATCCTCTGCGCAGGATGAATATGAGCAAGTCAAAGTTCAGGGTGCAATGTTATAACAAAGTAGTATGTCCCAAATGTGTGCATACTACATGCAACAGTACGTACTTTGTAAGGGCAGCTGCAGTACCTACTAAAAAGAAAGTATGCGATTTGGAATGCTGCACCTGTCGAGATAACCCGCTGATGACATCATCAACCCCTGATGACATCATCAGGGAGCCATGTTACAACTGTCTTGAACAGGCTGAGCAGCACTCCCCATGTCTAGTAAACTGGCTTCAGTGCTTTTGAGTTTTCTTTTTAAATTCCTTTAACTCTGAGTATGCCTGTGGGACATAAAGTATGATCCTAAAGGAAGCACAGAAAAACTGACACGAATTCAAGTCAATATTTTTTTTTTTTTTACTGCAAACTACTATATTTCATACATTTTCACAGTGTACATGTATATTCTGACACCAATAGTCCTCTGGAGAAGAGAAGACAAACAAATCTTTAGGAGGGTCTCTCCAGTCAGACTGTACAGACACAACAGTGGAATACGTTGGCTCCCAAAAATGAATCAGTGGTTTTCTAATGCTCATTCTCTACAACAGAATCCTCAGACATCAGCTGTTTTTCCTTATTGATCAGAAACAGTTATCCGTTTGCAAAAAAAACTAAACAATGAATGATCAAAGTCATGATTTTTTTGTAATCAACTATAGTGATATTCACTGTTAAGGTTAGAGACAGTCATTACCGAATGTTCTCAGGTTTTATCGAAGCAACAGTGGCCTGTCAAACTGTCCCGGAGCTCGGAGCCCCTCATCGGCTCAGCCATTAGCTTCAAATACATCAGCTTATCTTATATAATATTTTATTGATCCCCGGGGGAAACTCTTTTGTTACTAGCAAAAAATACAATACACTAGACGGAGCTACGACAACAGGCAGCATGCAGGCTGGCGCATGTGCACATTAATGAATTCAGAATTCATTCATTCATTCTTATATATCCTTGAGACGCCAACGTGGTTTGTTGAAGGAGAAACTAAACAGCGGCCATCACAATGTTGATGCCAAAACTCTTGGCAGCAGTAGTTTTGGAGCTCTGGTCAGAGTGTTCAAGACAACACAAAAGTCAACCTTCATCACATCACGGGGCCTAAATAAACTATAACACAATGATAAAATGAAAGAATGATTGACTGGTTCACAACTGCATTTAACATTACCAAAAACTAATTTAATTTCATCACATAGGAGGAAAATCTGCGATACTGCTTATTTATAAAGGTTAAATACTTATTTTATTGCTTTTTTTGGCATTTCAGTGGATATCAAATCAATGTAACTCTAATTAGACTAATATGAAAACAAAATGACATCAAGGCAACTTAACATACTAAATCAACATTTCATTTGTGTGAGCATGTAACATCACAGTCAACTGAGTAATTTCAGTAAAGTTTGTTTATATATGAATTAAAATGGCAGGTGAGAATGATTCTGACACGTGATAATCTGACAACATCAGCAACAGTTCATACAGTATAAGGCCCTGGGTGTGAGTAACTGTTTATCCACAGCAAACCGCTCGTACAGTCTTTAGCGATTGCCATTTCTCAGTTCTGATTATTTGAACATGGAGTTGAAGGCTCGTCCAATGATGAGCCGGCGAATTTCACTTGTGCCTGCGCCGATTTCGTACAGCTTTGCATCACGCAAGTATCGCCCCATGGGGTAGTCGTTGATGTAGCCATTACCGCCTGTTGACAAGTGACACAAAGTTAGTGCGCAGTAACAGAGCGGGTTTCATTAGAGTGCACATAATAAAAGAAATAAAATGCACACATATTCACTTCACATATAGACTAAATAAGTCGCTGAGCTCTTAACATCTTTGTCAGTTGCTAGTGATCAAACTTGTGCTGGCTGGAATAACTCAACCAATGTGTGCTTTTGTCAATTAACTTGACATGGTCATTTGTTTTAATAAATTATTACATTCTGTGTACAGAATACTATAAAATTAAGGCATTTCCTGGCAAAACAAGGCAACAATGTCATGTGCACTCAGTTTCATCGAAGCTTGGCATGAAGTGAAAATGGCAACAAGCGAGAGAACATGAACACAAAGAGGCAAATTCTTTATAACAAATGAAGGTAATTATAAAAACACTGCATGTAACGTGTCCAGAGAGCAATTCATGTCTGTCAAACATTCTCATTAAAATTTTACTTTTAAGAAGTTCGATCAGAAAGACAACTCCATTCTTTCTCCTCTACACCTTTACTCATTACTTTGACTAAACCACACCTCTTGGCTTCTATCCATCCATACTATATACACTGTATATTCCCACTTCTCTCTATTATCCTAAAAGTTTAAAATCCTAGAGGTAGGTAACTTCCTCCATGTTCACACTATGCAGTCGAGTGAGCCTCTTCTCTCTCATCCACACTGCAGCCATTCATTCACTAGTCAGCATGCTATTTATTAACCAAATTAGCTGCACCTGTAGAGCACTGCTTCCAGCTCCTGACAATGTTAACATCAAACCACCACCTTTCACACCAGAAACAAGACTCCACCCAGAATCAGAGTGAAGACGGGTCATCACATTGACAAGTACATCCCAAAATTGGGCGTAAACCCCAGATGACTCTAAATATCATTAAGCCAAAGGAGACAGCAGCATTGGTATATTTTTATTTACAAAGCCATAATGGGTAAACTCCCCTCATATCTGTGTAATCTCCTATCAATCACCAACAGCTATTATGATTTTCACTCCACTAGATGGCTGCTCTGCCAGGTTCCCAGGATTTGCTCAGAACTTGGTAGAGCAGCTTTTTCCTATTTTGCACCCTGGGCATTGAATAACCTTCAGAACACACCACAGCTTAATAATTTTGTCTCCCTGGGAGAGTTCAAAGCTCTGATAAAAAATTGTAACCGAAGAGTGCAATTGCTATTCTTAAACTGGATTTTGTGTTATGTGTCTGTTGTGCCTTGTCTGTTTTTGATATGTTATTTTTATTAAATAATTTTAGTAACCTTGTAATGGTGTGCTATCTTGGCCAGGTCTCCCTTGAAAAAGAGATTTTAATCTCAGGGACTTCCTGGTTAAATAAAATAAAATAAAATAAATCTGTTGCATCAGCAATGATTTTTGTCCATAAACTAGATTCTCCTGACTGAAATAAATAAATTCAAACTGGAAAGTATTTTAAGTTTTCCTGTACTGATAAAATCATGACAGTTGCCTTTTTTTAAGGTTTATTTAAAGGTTCAGCTTTCATTTGAACCACTCGGTTTCTTGGCACTTACCCAAACACTGAATGCCATCCAACGCAACCTGGGTGCTGTTCTCCGCACAATAGAGGATCACTCCAGCACAGTCCTGCAACGACAACAGGTCAACACAGTCACTGTGTGCAGTGGTGGGGAAAAAATAACTAAAAAGTAAAATAAGCTAACATGTAATTATCATGTAATGAAAGACGACTTTCATTCAAGTTAACTCTGAGGCATTTTAAAGCTTTTTATGCAAAATAGAATAAATTAAATAACATTTTACCACAATATGAAAAGTCAAACACATGCATAATCACCATCTGACACTATGACATAATATGACATAAATGTTTAAGATTTTACAGGACAATAAAGAGTTTTTTCCCCAAAACTCTTTATCATCATCTGAGATTACAATTAACAGTTTTTGATCTTTATACTGAATTTTATAGGTCAAAATATTCCAAATGATATGTAGTATTTTGGTATTAAACCTGTTAAACACAGCATTTCATGCCTATAAAATACCTTTCAATATATATGAGGATTGGAATAAACTGTATTTAACACTGATCAAGGGGATCAATTTAGATCATTTCAAAATATATATCTTTTTATAAATCAATTATGCAATATTTTAAACAATTACATTTACAGACATAAAAGAAGAACATTTCTCTTCACACAAATGCATTGACATATGCTCCATTTATTTTTTTTTTCTCACATTTTCTTGATTGACGTGCAACTTTTGTAGCAACATTTAAACAATCTTTTTCTAAACAGGGTGCTGCAGGAGTAGATGAGTGATTAAAAATCCACCATTGAACTGAAGTGTCCTTTGTCACAAGCCCGGGCAACGTTGTACAGATACTGCCGACAGGAGCTCAGCCTGGTGTACATGTCGGCCATCTTGCCTTGCATCAGCTGCAAACAGATGAACATAAAACATGTTAATTTCACTCAAGACAAATCACAGTTTTAAATTCTGTAGCTGCCGGCTTCATGCTAGAGGTATTACACTTTACAAAGCATATTTACTGGGAATTTTAAAACTCTTCTTTCTTGTATAAAGTGAAGACTGATGGTTGAACCTGAAAGTGTCCAATCTTCTGTCCGAAAGCTTCTCTGACGTGTAGGTAGGGAACAGAGAAGTCCACAACTGCCTGCATGATGCTGAAAATTAATGATAATGTTGATACTGCTGAACAATTCAAACAAGTCTTATTCAAGTCAATATTTAACAACAGCTCACAGTCTTTTGATGTCTGTGATGTAGTTTTCCTGGATTTAGTCTTTCATTCTTTTAATGTCAGGGATATGAGTTTTTCCAGCAATCATGTTGTTGCTTGTTGTGAACATCTTTGCTAAGCATTTCTAAGCACTTGGAATAAAGCAATAAATGTTTCAATTCTCACTTTAGAATTATTTCTAAGCGTTCCAGTAATGATAATAGGTTCAATAAAATGTAAACACTGCTTTGCCCATGTACAGTGCAGCCGTAAAGTATTCACAGCGCTTCACTTTTCCACATTTTGTTATGTTACAGCCTTATTCCAAAATGGATTAAATTCATTATTTTCCTCAAAAATTCTACAAACAATACCCCATATTGACAACGTGAAAGAAGTTTGTTTGAAATTTTTGCAAATTTATTAAAAATAAAAAACGGAAAAAAAAAAAAATCACACGTACGTAAGTATTCACAGCCTTTGCTCAATACTTTGCTGAAGCACCTTTGGCCCCAATTACAGCCTCAAGTCTTTTTGAATATGATCCTACTATTTTTGGACAGTTTCTCCCATTCTTCTTTGCAGGACCTCTCAAGCTCCATCAGGTTGGATGGGGAGCGTCGGTGCACAGCTAGTCAAGGATGTCGGACATTGCTGCATTCATCTTTCCCTCGATCCTGACTAGTCTCCCAGTTCCTGCCGCTGAAAAACATCCCCACAGCATGATGCTGCCACCACCATGCGTCACTGTAGGGATGGTATTGCCCAGGTGATGAGCGGTGCCTGGTTTCCTCCAGACATAACGCTTGCCATTCAGGCCAAAGAGTTCAATCTTTGTTTCATCAGACCAGAGAATTTTGTTTCTCATGGTCTGAGGTCCATGGTCCTTCAGGTGCCTTTTGGCAAACTCTAGGCAGGCTGTCATGTACCTTTTACTGAGGATTGGGCTCCATCTGGCCACTCCACCATACAGGCCTGATTGGTGGAGTGCTGCAGAGATGATTGTTCTTCTGGAAGGTTCTCCTCTCTCCACAGAGAAACGCTGGAGCTCTGTCAGAGTGACCATCAGGTTCTTGGTCACCTCCCTGACCAAGGCCCTTCTCCCCCGATCGCTCAGTTTGGTCGGGCGGCCAGCTCTAGGAAGAGTCCTGGTGGTTCCAAACTTCTTCCATTTACAGATGATGGAGGCCACTGTGCTCATTGGGACCTTCAATGCTGCAGAAATTTTTCTGTAACCTTCCCCAGATCTGTGCCTCGATACAATCCTGTCTCGGCGGTCTACAGACAATCCCTTGGACTCGATGGCTTGGTTTGTGCTCTGACATGCACTGTTAACTGTGGGACCTTATATAGGCAGGTGTGTGTTTCCAAATCATGTCCAGTCAACTGAATTTACCACAGGTCGACTCCAATCAAGTTATAGAAACATCTCAAGTATGATCAGTGGAAACAGGATGCACCTGAGCTCAGTTTTGAGTGTCATGGCAAAGGCTGTGAATACGTATGCTCAAGATTTCAAACAAACTTCTTTCACATTGTCATTATGGGGTATTGTTTGTAGAATTTTGAGGAAAATTTAATCCATTTTGGAATAAGGCTGTAACATAACAAAATGTGGAAAAAGTGAAGCGCTGTGAATACTTTCCGGATGCAGTGTGGATAAATGTACACACGTATGCAAACTAAATGTCTCACCAGCTTTTTTTTGGCTGCAGGCAAGCCTGCAAAATCTAACTTGCAGACAGAGCGTTTACATACAAATTATTTCCTGAGAAAAAATGCAAGTTTTGAGTTTCAGTATTCAAAAGGTCAGACTGATTAGAAATTACTTATGGAAATGGATATGAGTGAGTATGTGGACTGGATTCAGGCAACTAACAGATGGCACTATGCATAACAGTAGTTAAACGTGCTATAAATATGTTAGAAAACACAATAATGACCCTCAGGATATTACATTTTATGGATTATTTTTATATTGCAGTATGTAATTACAATCTAATTTTTTAAACAGTTTTATTCAAGCCTATTTCTGGTATGAACTTACCCAACAGGTCCTGATGCAAGCACCAGCCTCTCCAGATCTAAGCCGCTCATCATCACGTAAACACCTTTGTTCAACGGACCAAGGATGTTCTCCTCTACAACAAACAAACAAACAAAAACATTTTAAAGAAAGTAAATTAAAAGGCCTACTTGATAAAAGAGCTCACACGACACACAACAAAGCCAAAACAAAACATGATCTATGGATTCTCCTGTTTCACACAAGTGAACATATGGCAGAGGGTGCACTTAAACACACACCTGGGATTTTGCAGTCTTCAAAGATCAGCTCGCAGGTGTTGGATCCCCTCATGCCCAGTTTGTCGAGCTTCTGTGCTGTAGAGAATCCTGGCATTCCCTACAAAATGTGCATACATACGTGCACAAACAAAGTCTTTTAGTTGCTATGATTCTTGTTCTTTTCCCATCATTTTGTATCATATTCATTCGACAAAATGCAGGGCTGATCCCCAGAATGGACCAAAACATGTAAACCCACCATGTCCCCTGAGCCACAATTAAATCCCGAGGCAGAGAAGAATACGTCTTCACTTGACTGGATTTACCTTTTCAACTATGAAAGCTGTGATGCCTCTTTGATGGGCCTCAGGATCTGTCTTTGCATAAACAATAAGGACGTCGGCATCTGGCCCATTTGTGATCCAGAACTTGTTGCCATTCAGAACATAGTAGTCACCTGTAGAAAAATTCAAAGGCAAAATAGAAATTGAGTGATTAATAAATGATTTAATGAAGATTTTAAAGCCATTTGTCTGGATCCATGGTAAAATCTCAAATGACCACATATTTACAAATGATATTCATGGGTTAAAAGAGAGAAGGTGTGAGTGCAGACCTGTGGTTATCATATTTAATGACAGCTCAACAATAAATTCTCTCATCCTGGAAACACCTCAGTCTCTCTGGTTCAACCAGTACAAATCAAACGTGCACCACTACTCTATCATTAAACTTCATCAACAACAGCTTCAAAATCAGTTTTTACAAGGCATAAAGTAAGGTGCAGCCACCACTCGATCGCACCCTTGAACTAATGGCACTCACTCACTTAGTGGTGTATCTGTGAAAGCACATAACAGGTATTATTTGCATTTCTGTGAACATGTGTACTTTCTACAGGTGGCTTTAAATGTTCTGCTTTTATTTTTATCGTTCTGTTATTTGAGAAACATGAAGGGCACTGACAATGTCTTTGTCTTCTGTAGCCTCCCCGTACAGTTTGTGTGCCCTCTCTCTTCTTCTCCTCTCATCTTTTTGTCTTTAAACCTTCAATAACTGATGTTTTTGGCCACTTGTGGGCAGCAGAAACAAGTTCTGAACACAACACTGACATATCATCACCTTTTAAGTTGATTTTGCGAACTTAAATGCCAAAAGTTGAGTATTTATACATCCAGCAGTTACAGAGCAACATTATCATTAATTTGGAGTCATGTTTTGGCCACCTGTCTAACCTAAGTTCAATATTCACTCTCTTTTAACTGGTTTCCTTGGCTCATGCTCAGCCCATTCTCTCCACTCTAGAGCAGCAGTATGAGGGAATCACTGAATCTGATTTTTTTTTTTTTTGAGAAAATACAAATTGAAATCAGCCAAATGTAGCACTTGTAAAATGTCTAAATCCACCTCTGAAATGCAAATTTATCAAAGGAGATGTGAGATCTTAGTTTTGCTGTATACAGAGACAACACTTTGATAGTTTATTAGCTGAGGAAATAAGGCTCCAAAAATAGCCTAAATAGTTCCCTTATCAGGCAACATAGCTTGTCAGTGAAGTGATGTGACATAAGATGGTGTAAAGTTAAATACATGCATACACAATACAGGATACACCATCTTTCAGAGGATCAGTCTGTGGCCTCACGGGGCTAAATTATAAACACGTAACTTTTTGCTTTGCTGCTGTCTCATTACATACTGTATATCTAAAGCTCACACTGACAGTCTGGCCATCCAGCACACACATGCCGCCTTGCTGAGTCAGAGTCACTTGGCAAATGTAATATTCAGTGGGAAAAGGGCTGAATGCCAACGGTGTTTTTGTCAAACCCTGAGTCAGTAAAATCCCAAAGAAATGATGAATGGATGAATTTGATCAGCAGCAGAGCAACCAGAGCATATCTAGCAATATTTGATAATAATACATTTCAAATGGAAGGCCTATACTGTATACATGCATGAGTATAAATATATGAACTACAAGATAAGATGAGCCTTTATTGATCCCCAGAGGGAAAATTCAGGTGTCAGGTGTTGCAGCAGCTCAAGGACAGAAGAATGAATATGAATAGAAAAAAGAAATAATTAATTAGGAGGTATATAAACTGAAAATAAGAATACAAGTAAAGATAGATACTAAACAAGAGCAATAAAGAAAAAGCACAATATAAATCAACTTCAGCATGTAGCACTAATGCAGAGGAATAAATCACACTCTTTGTTGTCCTACCTTGCTTCTTGGCTTTGAGTTTCATGGCTACGACATCAGAGCCAGCATTGGGTTCGCTCATGGCCAGGGCTCCTACATGCTCTCCTGTCATTAACTGGCAACAGGAAAGACCATGATGAGGATGAAGAAGTGAATCCATCTTAGCTTTTGGTTTTATGTATTTTTCAAATAGTTTTTAATGTAAAGCATGAGCTGTTTTGGTCCTGACCTTTGGCATGTACTTCTCCTTCTGTTTCTCGTTGGCGTGGCGTACCATCTGGTTTACACAGAGGTTGGAGTGGGCGCCGTAACTGAGAGCAATGGCTGCCGACACTCGTGACATTTCCTCCATCACAATGACATGATCAAGGTAGCCCAACCCTGTGCCCCCATATTCCACTGAAGGAGATTAGAGTGTAAAATAATTTTAAAACACTACAAAAAAAGAAAGCAGCCTTCAGTCCATGCTTTGATAAAAAAAATAAACATGTTTCCTACTGGATCATTAACTACATAAAAATTTGTTTTGCAAATTGACCAGCTTCCTGCAGGTAACTACAATGTGACTACTTCTACATACAGAATGAATGATTTTTTTCCTCCAACTTACCTGGAGCAGTGATCCCAAGGAGTCCCATCTCCCCCATTTCTTTCCAAAACTCCTGGTGGAGAGAAAATGCAAAAAGTTACCAAGACAGAAATCCTGCACTAGGTTTGATAGTGAATTTTTTATGTGGAAATACACAACTCCCATATGAGATCCAGCACAGCAGGGGTGTGCTTTAGGTTTATGACAAAGCTACCACTTTCTGAACTATTCAACTCAATCGGGGAACTACAAGTATGTGCACAATAAAGTGTTTCAACTCACCCGCATTCCTGGAAATTCATTCTTCTTGTCGATCTCATCGGCATAAGGTGCAAGCTTTTCTGCATAGAATTTACGAACCGTCTGCCTGAGCTGTGCAGAAAACACAACAATAGGCTTTAAAATAACTGATTCATATATGTTATTACATTAAAAGCACTGAAAAATGAAGCGATTGGCATTAGTTCCCATTTTCCTCCTTCATTTGACTGCATGGCAGACCGAGACACTGATCAGTTTTACCTAAGAGCGAGTGGAGCTAAATGTGCTGTTTGAGTTGCAGGTGGATGTGCAAAGATATTTCAAAATCATGCAGAAATCTGTTAACTGACATTACAGGTATATTCAGCTTCATAATGGCCAGAATGGGAGGACAGCCACTTTCACCCAATCAAATCCTTTATACTAACCCCACCCCCTGTCCTCCCGGACAGTGTTCAGTCCCTCACTTTGTGCCTCATACCACTGACCTGCTGTCACCTTGCGTTAAAATAACGCATCTTTATTGGAAAGCATGTTTGGATGAGCCAACGTTACCTTTCCATTACGATTGCTTAGTTGGTAACGATATAGCTATTAGCTAGGGCTAATAGTGGTAATTCAAGCTGGTTATAACTCTGCCAATAGAGAAATATTAGTGTCACTTGCTTTAGTATTTAGATAAGTCCAAACAAACTAATGTAGACAAATATTAGGTTGCTGTCGTGTGCGAAATCTGTTAGCTAGGTGGTTAATGTTAGCTAGGTCAGCTAAAATCCAGGTCTTCTTATCTGCGACTGTTTGCTAACGTTATGTCATCACGTCATGGGCACAGAGTCCTTAAATAACATTATTCTTTTGTCCGTGAGACTTATTAAACCATACTGTCTCCAAACGTTGTTTTATGTGACTTTAGGGCTTTTTTCTCTCCGCCAGCTGCTTATCTGCACAGACAAGTGAACTTTGTGTTGCTTGTTAGCTAGCCAGTGTGGCTAACCTGAATCTGCTCGTCGGTGAGTCCGTTCACCACATCGTCCACCGGGATGGAGGCCCCGGAGCATCCTCTCCTCGCCACCGCGGGGATGGATAACCTGGACCCGAGGCGGAGAGCGTTTCTGATGGCAAACATAGTGTTGCTTGCAGACCGACAGGTAAAAGGAGAGAAATAAGCCTAAAGCTGATGCAGTGGATGATTGTCAGGCCCTGGGCTAGCTGCCCTTCAGCAGACAGAAAACCAAAAGTCTCCCTCTGACTCTATTTCCCATTACCACAAACCTCTTTTCTTCTTCCTTGGTTTACTGGCGGACTACAAACCAACGTTACAGGTGCATACCGCCACCTACTGTATCGGAGTGTGTAACATCATGTAACATCATGATGACTAACAAAAACTAACAAACACTTCATAGAAATTTTAAATTCTAGATAAGCCCTGTATGTCCTAGTCTTAGCCTAGAAAAGATAACATCTTCTTTCCTACATTTACCTTGATTATTTCTGACTCTGACAGATCTTTGGATTTTATAGTATTCTCTACCCTTAATGTCATTATTCCATGTTTCCTGCCATGATGCCATTATTCCCTGATGAGTTAGTGACTTTGTTTCTGATCTCCCAAAACACATTTCTAAAATGTCATTATCATTTTTGTTTAGTGCATTTTTAGCAAGTTTAACTGCAATCTCATTTCCCTCTATTCCAACGTGTGCTGGTATCCAGCAGAAATGAACATCTATACCTAGTTGCTGTAGCTTTAGTAGGCTCATATAAACCTCAATTAAAAGATCCTTTCGGACTGTTTCTCCTGACTGTGTACTTTGTATTGCAGCAGCAGAATCTGAACACATCACCACTTTAATCGGTTTAACCTCCTCTACCCACTGAAGATGATTATTGCTGTCAGTTCTGCTGTGTACACTAATAACCTGTTTGAGATTCTCTAACACTTCCTTTGTCAGATTCTGGGATGTATATACCCACCCCTACATGTTCGTTATTTGAGTGTTTTGATCCATCTGTAAAAATATTAAGATAATTATAGTAACTTTTCGTCAAATACTCTTGAACCATGCACCCAGTGTTATCATTCCTCTCTGTCCACTCTTTTCTAATATTTGAAGATTTACTTTGGGTTGTTGAAACATCCATGGGGAAATGCTGCTTTGGATAACTGCTAGACTGTTTTGTATAGTATCTAATTTGTACTGTTTCACCTTCTTGTTAGTGTCCCAGCCAAAACCTTCACCAGAAAATGTTGTGTATTCCCAATAGTTCTGCACAACAGTTGATGCTATATTTCCTCCTCCCTGGATTCTTATCCAGTATGTTAGAGATAACTTAGTTCTCCTCAGATGCAGAGGCAGTTCTCTGGATTCAACGAGCACTGCATTAATGGCCGTTGTTTTGACTGCTCCTAAACTAAGTCTTAGTGCTCTGTGTTGTATCCTGTCAAGTGTTTCTAGCTGGGTTTTTGCTGCTACTTCATACACCATGCAACCATAATCCAAAGTAGCTCTCGGTGTAATAATGATTCTTTGTCAGCTCCCCATTCAGTTCTGACCACACACCTCATTAAATTTAACACCTTTTTACATTTGGTCTCAATATTTTCAATATGATTCTTCCATGTGTATTTTTCATCAATCCATAGACTAAGATATTTAAACACTCTGACTCTTTCCATGGGCTTGCTATATAGAATTAACCCCTGCCCGTTACCTATTTTCTTTTCAGTGACCAGCATATAGCATGACTTTGCTACTGAAATTTTGAATCCTCAATCATAAGACCATCTGTCTACACTGACTATTGCTTTCTGTATACTTTTCAACACATGTGAGTAATTTTTTCCCCTTTTCCTGATTGCTCCATCGTCTGCGAACAATCCTGACTGTACACCTGTCCCTGTATTTTCAAAAATATCATTAATCATGATATTAAATAGAGTTGGACTGATGACGCTACCTTGTGGTATTCCGTTTTTAATGACAAAACTATCTGAGATTTCTGATCCTACTTTAACTTGAAATGTTCTGTTTGATAGAAAATCCCTGATCCAGTTATATAACCTTCTGCCTATGCTTAGCTTGTTCGGTTTAATTAACAGATCTTCTCTCCACATGGACTCACGCTTTCTCAATGTCAAAGAAAACTATAGCCATCATTTCCTTCATATTAAGGGTCTTTTCAATTTCATTACTTAAACCTCTTCTCTTTCTTTTTCTTTCTTCTTGTTGGCGCATTAACGTGACCTACTGGACTGGGGTGTATATTAGTAGATCCGTTAACTGGCAGTTTAAAAAAAAACACAACACCAGTTTCTCTTGTTAAGTTAATTAAATAAAGACAAACTGTATTTTGAGTCTCTTAAAGAGTGGCACGAAAATCCTGCTCAGGGCCCCCAATGACCTGCCGGGCCCCTGTTCTTCCCACTTAAATGTGTACAGTTTTTCCATGCTGTAATATTACCTGGCCCCAGATTTAATGTGTAGCGATTAAATACCTTAATTTAGGAATATGCAACATATGAGTACACAACTGAAACAACAAAGGCCTTAAAGCTAGACTCTTTTGACATTCTTAAAAAAGATTTTCAATTAAATTAGCCCACACCTGTTGACAAAGTAGGCCTGAGTTTTTGGAGCCCCTGGAGTTTTGAGGCCCCTGTGGCGGCATTACCTTCTTGGCAATCCAGCCTGGCCTCAGTGCTGTGAAAAATTAGCTTCATGGCACAAACAGAAGGTTGCTTTATTTGAACAATGTGGAATCCATTGTTACTTGACTTAACTCATTACTTTACCTCAGTCATTGTATCCGCTTTTACAGTCTGGTATTGACTAGTCATCGTGAATAGAAATCTGATTTATTTGCTCCTATTCAAGTAACGAACAAACACAAAACTCTCAGACGCATCCAGCTATGTTTCTTTGATCCGTCTGTCCTTTAATCTGTGTACTTGTATTGTCATCTGTCTAGAGAATGCATGGGCTCTCTGAAAAAAGAGTTTGACAAGACGTGCCAACCTCAGCCCACCACAGAGAGGAAGAAGAGGCCAGAAAAATAGAGAAAGGGAACTACAACAAAGACAGGGCTCTGATGGAGAGAGAGGAGGAGGGAAAAGTACAGTAAACTTCTTTTTGCCATGCTATTTGTAACCATGCTATTTGCTTGAGTTATATTGCCATATTTATATTGTTTTAATTTATTATGTGTATAGAATACAGTAACAGTTAAAGCAGCCTTACTGTACTGTATTATTTTTGCCATCACAGCTAAGCAAGCTATTTATTTGCTGCACATTGTCTTGTCAGTATAATATATATATATATATAGCAGTGATGTTAATGTTGCTGTTCAGTTTGGACAAAACCATGTAGTACCATTGTAGTTGTGTAGTGCATGTTTTTTGCCAAATAAATATAAACACTAATATAATTTCTATATTTTGCTCTTATTGAAGAAACCACACAAATCCACTGATTTCACAAATTCATACATCTGGGGACTCTTTGTGTAGGAGGTCAAAAGATTAGGTTCACTTAACAAACACTGTTAAAGGTATCCTGTTTTAAAGCACCATGCCATTGGTTTGGCATGTTTTAACCCATTTACTTCACATATAAGCCTACTTTACATAATGCAGCGCATAACCACTCAACTCCATAACACTGAAAAACATAAAGCAGACTTGAATCTTGCCTTTGATGGATTACACAACTCAAGCAAGTTTCAAGAGTCTGCAGATTTATTTTCATATTTGAAATGAATGAAAAACAATGGCTGCGTGGAATCTATAACTGTATTGCAAACATTCAACTGAAGAAACTGAAGAAATTGTGGGTAAAGTCCTTTACATGATTTGTGGTTAAGGAGATAAAGCTTGTAAACATATTTGTATGGGCCAGAGAATGGGCCTATCATATAAGTATCTCACACATCAGTCCAGTATCCACACTTAATAAACCCTATAAACAATGAAGCCTTTAACTGACCTCACCTGCTCATCACACCTTTAGTCCATCTGTCCCGCACTGATGTGATACAGGATGCTGCAGTGTGTAAAGCAACGATAACCGACTTTACTTGTGCTCACTCTCTGCGATGTAATACAATATATGGGTGTAGTCTGATCAAAATAGACAAATCAGCTTAGCCAGAAGAACTAAACCACATGCAGTCATACTGCTGTGATGAAAGGGACATGGGAACAAATATTAACTTTAAAATGTATTTCATAATTGCTGAGTCACCACAATGACTGTAACTGTGTATTTGTTTTTGGTTTTTTTACTGACAAGTAATTAATCATCCAGTTTCACACTCCCTTTCCTCTCAGCGCTGCCTGTTTCTTGTCAAGAGATCAAGAGCTGTCAGCAGTAAAACCGCACAGGAGCGTCACCTCCTGGACAATAATGGCATGATGATAAAGACTTTTTGAATTCTGAATACTCTAAACTTCCTCTTGTGACGCCAGATTTCAATAACGACACGTTTTTTTTTAAATGTCCAAATGTTTTTATTTTATTTTGAATTTCCGCACACTATCACCACTAAGAGGTTTTAGTCTCGTGACCGAAACTCTGTGTGCATTAGACTACACTTAGTTTATTTTTGATTTGATTACATTATTTTGTGTAGTTAAACCAGTTTGAAGGTTTGAAAGTTGAAGCCTTAAAGGTGTGCGCGTCTTTCGATAGAAACATTTCGATGCAGCAACTGAAACAAAATGTTATCTTTGCGTAGCTAATGGCACATTAAGCACATTTTGATTTAAAGGTTTAGTTTAGGATCATGTTAGTGTCGTAGATCAGCGCGAGACAAAAAACTTAACCTGTCAGCTGGTTTAAATTTTAAGTCAGGAAGCGAGAAAGGCAATGCGGAAGATAATAAACATTGTACAGTTGTGTAAGTGAGTGCGCCGGCGCGCGCGCGTGTAAAACCGCGTAGAAGCGCGAGCCACGCCACCACCAGAGAGGGGTTCCCCTTTCCAACAGTTCGCAAAGAGCAGAGGGGCTGACAGAGGCTCTTTAACGTGTAAATACTCGGACAACAAACATCGAGGAAGTAGCCTACCGCAGAGGATCGGCTGAACACTTAAACTCAAACTGCGTTTCTGAAAGTGAAATGACCAGATTTGAAGGGTAACGTGAATCTGCTTTGCGCTTCTCGTCGTGCGCTCTCACGACGGATTTAGGTTTCCAATGCCCAAAGAGTGCAGGAGAAAAACCTCCAAGGACTTCGGGCTTTCTGGGACTGGAATAAACGAGGGGTCGCGTTTAGAGCGAAGAACAGCCGCGAAGTCATCCCAGATTTGCGATGATCTCATTCAGAAAGCCGCTCAGATCGCCCCGCCGTCCGCAGCCGGAGCGCCGACTGTGATGGAGGTACCGCAGGTCACCATCACCCCGGAGGGAGGCGGCTCCTCCCGGGAGATGCAGCAGGAGGACTGGGATGATGTGGTGGACGGTTCCCTGCGCAGGAAGCTGTCCAACTCGTCCATCTCCTCCACAGGGTCCTCCGCTGTGGAGTCCGAGGATGACTTACTCAGTGACAACGAGAACAAAAGCAAAGGCATCATCACTTTAGAGCACCTGGTGGACACCGGAGAGGTGAGATAATGAAGAGGGCTATTAAAGTGGTTCCTTAGGTTGAGTTTTCATGGGTCCCTGGCAATCATTTCATTGTAGTTTATAGCATTTCCCAGTTACAGAGAGTATAAAATAATTCTAAACACTCTGTATACATCATCTATTATACTCTATAACGCATAACTAAATCAACTACAGCTAAAGTCTGACTATATGGAGCATCCTGGCACAAAAACAATTCAATTTGCCATTCTTGGCCTCCTGTTTTCACATCTGCATCCCCTATAATTACTCATTTACAGCAAAGAGCTGATGTTTTGAAAAAAAAACAGTGAAGCACAGCAGCACATACACAGCAATCAGCAAACTACTTCCTCACACAAGACTTCTGGGATTTAGCTGACTGCAGAGAGGAGGCCATTACAATTTGCTAGCATTTGTTCAAAGTTTGTTTAGTTGATTTTTAAGTCCCATTAATAGATCTTATAATGTATGTACCTGTCGGAGTCACACTACTGTTCTCTTGTTGTTAAAGATCATGTAAAAAGAAAGATTAAACAACCTTGAGATCCCTGCCAGAGAGCGCAGGATAATCTCCAGGAAATCTGATTTGTCCCCATTGAAATCACATTATCTCTCCTTATGTTTAATGGGTTATCAAAACCTTGCACATCACCTTAATGATCCCAGGGGCTGTATGAACTGACACCAACATGAAGAAGCTGCTGAAAGCTGTATAACCTTTGTTGTCTGGCAAGCTGTCAGAGTTGTGCTTTTGTTACACATTATTTTGTTTACTGCTAATTATCTTAAAGGCCACGTGGTACAAATTGCGTACTGATTTTATATTTCAAAAACACATACAGACCCTTTCTTAGTATTCTTAGTGGCATCTTTTATATCAAAAATCAGGTTGTGCCTTTTTTTTGAACAGGCTGTTAAGTGGATAACTCATGCACATTAATAATAATAAAAATCCATCTGTTGCATGTTAAATGTCAGATCAACAAGTCCTGTAAGTTCTGACCTTTAACACTGTGCGTCCCTCCTTCAGCACACACACTCACTAGTGTTGAAGGATCGGCCTTTAGTTCAATAGACGCTGTGGGTGGAAATTTGTTTGCCTTTGACATTCTTGGCTGATAAAGCTTCACTTGTGGCTGACAAGTCTCAGTCTTATTAAACATGTGTTCATGTGCATTCAAAAAGTGCTGTTTTATACCGTTCAGAAGCACACATTTCGAATTGAACTGAACACCATATATTTTTGCAGCTGTAGAGCTTTTACTCGATCATCATCTCTTCATGTGATTTGCAGGAAAGTTGAGTGTGATATAGTGAGTCACCTCCTGGTTTCTCTAATTAACAACATAATCTGCTTTTTGTCTACACTGTCACCACATTACACTCAGGTTCAGACTGTGTGTTTTTATGGCGCTGCCATTTCTCTCTGACTTCTCCATACAAGGTCTGTAGCTGTCATTTTCTTTTAAACAGACTGAATACACATTGCCCGTTAAGCCCCTGTGTATGAGCAAGAGTGTTGCATATGTTTGAGTGTTCCCTGAACGCAACATTGTCAAATCAAGTAATACTCAGTATGAAGACTTTCCTAAAATATAAGTCATTCTAGCTCTTTGTTGGCTCTTTAAAGCAGAATAACTTAAAATGGAAACATGTTGATTGCGTGTCACCTCTCAGCCCACCCACACACACCCACACACAGTATAGCACAGGCTTACATGTCATTGTGTAATCAGTTTTTTTGTGGTCAGTAGCCAATTTGAGACCTTTGACATTTACCAAAGAACCACTTCAGGAAGTCAAAAACCTGTATCAGTACTTAGTTTTTGGAAGTTCACACTTTAATGCATGTATAATACAGATTCATTCCTAGTAGTGCATAGCAAAGTGCTTTTTAGTGGAAATACAGCAGAGGAGAGAACAGACAGACAGGTGGACAAACAGGCAGCAGGATTAATTTGAAAGTCTTGCAGTGGTTTATATTACTTTAGCACTTCTTTAAGATGACAATGCAGCTTCACGTGGAAGGCATGAGTTATAATGGTTGGCCAACAGAACCTGGCCGAGTGAGTCACATCGTCTCACATTTGTTTTCTTCTCAGACCCTGGAAATGTATTGTTGGAAATGGGTGAAGTTTGCTTTCAGTGGTCTGCGATTGCAGTGTTTGCTATCGACTACTATTGACTATTCATTCATCGGCATGGTGTTGTGTCAATGTATCATACACACAAAGAGCCCGGGGTTACAAAGAAACGGTGGGTTTGACGAGCAGAAAGCAAGTGTGTAAGGTGTTGAGGAAAACCAACCAGAAAGCAAACATTAGGCTAACCCTACACATAGGTTCCTTTTCATTTGTGAGAGTAAATAAAACTTTATTGCCCTTGCATGGATTGTGTATCTTTGTATTAAGCAGTGGAAAAAAGTTACTATGTACATTTTGAGGTACTTAATTTACTCAGGTTTAAGCCACTTTTTTTTATCTCTGCTTCACTACATTTCAGAGGGAAATATTGTACTTTTTACTCCCCTACATTTATCTGAAAGCTATAGTTACCAGTTACTTTTAAAATTTAAGATTTTACATTTAAATGATCTAATACATTGCTAAGAATACAACCAGTGTTTCACAACCCTTTTGGCTTGTGATGCCTCATAAAAAAAGCAGTGTGTACTTGGGTTTCAGCTGTCTATGAGTTGTTAGCAGTTCAGTTATTATTATTATCCAATATTTCACAAAAACAGGAATGATTAGGGAATTCCAAAGAAATTAATACAAATTTTCCTCTTTCCTGCCCCATAAATCATCTCACGACTCCTCAGATTTATCGTGTGACTCTGTGGATGCCAGACCCCTATAGGCTGGGACCCACTGGACTAAACTACTTTTAGCGACTGTAAACACATATACAGTCGCTAAAAGTACAGTAGCTCCACCCAGACCTGTAGAACCTACAGCAGTAAAATGCTACTTAAGGCTGGATGCATCAGTACCAACAATCTAATAATGTCATATATGGTAATATATATCATATCGACTACTTTTACTTTGATACTTTAAGTCAATTTTTGTACTTTTACTGAAGTAGGAATTTGAATGCAGGACATTTACTTGTCATGGAGTATTTTTTAAATTGTTGTATTGGTACTTTTACCAAGTATAGGATCTTCCATTGGTATTAAGGCAGCTTTTGAAGCACTGTGCTTTCTTAAACATTAAACAGGCCTGTTATTTCAAGAGTGACAGCAGTGTTATCAGTACAAACTCTTGTGGTTTCTATCATGAAGGCTGGCCGGGACAGTGTGGGTTGACTAACATGAAGTTTCAAATTCAGACTGTGTGTAAAATCTAAATATTGGCCGTAGCGCTGCAGGGTCGTTATGTTTACATCAAAACTCAGCATTCAGATCTAAGTTTCCATTGGATAAGACAATCAAAATGCTGAAAATATTTACAAGTAAGTGTTGCATTAATGGACAATAAAGTTGAAGACTTGCAGCAGTAAAACAAATACTCGTTTGTGAGGGTCTAAAACCTTCATAATGCGATATAATCAGTAAACAAGTGGGACTGCATTAAGTGAAGCATATCATTTGACATTTAAGACAGACTTGGCTGGCTGCTGCACAGTTCTGCTATTAGTGAGGATGATGAACTGTGAGACGCTCAAGCATGAGCTGAGTGTTTCACTAACACCGGAGTCCCTGTTTCATTTCCTGTTTTAATCAGAACACAGAAAAAAATTCTCCAAAGCCTAAAGATAGGATCTAAGAACATGTGCTGATTTTCCTTCCCAACGCCTGGTATATTGTTTGGTTTATTTTCCTTATAATTATATTTGAGGTGATTGTATAGAAATATAATATTAAAGTGTGCGTTATTTGAGATATGGTCAGTTCTCTGGGAAGGAATATAACAAGCAGTTCCATAAGTGTGAAGCACTACTGTGTCTCTGTGAAATATGCAAGCTGTTACTGTGTTTTTCAGTGTGTGTGCATAGTGAGAGACAGAGAAAGAAAGAGAAAGTGAGGGTGGTGAGAGGAGACAACTAAACAAACAACTATGAAAAAAATAAACATCTCGGCCAAAAAAAGATAATTCACTTGTCAGCCTCCTTTTTTTTGTTGTTGTCTTTTTTCAGGATTGCATACTTCAATTTGAAACATTGAGAGATCGCTAACAAGTGAGTGGGAGTTGAGAGGCCAGCAGCAAGGGCAGTGTCACCCTCGAGTATTTGGCGTTAAACCCTCAGATTTCCCCTTGAGATATAGCAGTTTGACCAAAGATTGAATTCAGTGTGATATACTAAATGCTACTTGAACATAAAAGCAATATATCCAGAAAATGTCTTTAGCTGTACATTTATGATGTAATAGAGAGTAGAGTCAGACTTTTCTCTGTGAATCAAAGTTGCAAGCTCATCACCACACCAAGCTGGAGATGCTGAATAGAGATGTTGAGTGCAGATAGGAGTTTCCACAGAAATGGCATTTAACTGACCTAGATTGGAGGTTTCACACAGTGGAAAACCAAAAGCTTGGCATCAGGTTTGCGTAGAATTGCTTATGTGATCAGATTTTTATTCAGACAGTATGGGGTGGATCAAGGTTCAGTGACCTTACAGCACTTCTTCTTGTTATCAGATCATTTATGTGAACAAGGATTCACTGATAGACTTGAACTTTTAATCACTTCTGTTTGTTTTCTTGCTTTCCAGAGCAAGCCGTGGTGGAAGTTAAAGACGATTGTCCACTGGCCCTTCAGTGCTACCCAGAGGAGAAAACTGAACTGGGTTCAGCTAGCCGGACATAAAGGTTTGACCTGTTCACATACTGTTTGTAATACTCTGTAGATACCTGACGGGGAAATCTCATGTCCTGTTTTGCTTGTTGCCTCACCCGTCAGCACATTTGTTGGTGTGCAGCCTTTATTAGAAGATGTTTCTATTTGGTGTTGTTGCGTCATTTTTGTTGCGTTGTTCAAATTGTCTGACAGATTTATGGAATAAGAAGAATGGAGGTTGAGAGGTCAGGCACAGCCACACGTGGGAGAAGTTTGCCTTCAGGGCTTTCTGGCAGAAAGGCTTTGTCCCTTTCTTTTTTCCTAAACCTAACTAAGTAGTTCTGGTGCCTAAACCTAACCAAGTAGTGAGGCTTTCTGGCAGAAAGCCCTGAAGACAGACTTTTCCCATGTACGGTACAGTCACCACACTGACAGGGGCAGCTTAAAACACTTTAGCACGGCAATGATTGATGTTAGATCTCTTGTTTCCCTTTATCACTGTTTCCCTGCAACAGACACAAACATTGAATTCGAAAGAATTTGGCCTGGCTGCGTGTAACTGGAAGTTAGAACGATTTCCAGCTTAAAGACACTCCTAAATTTTGCGATAACACCCAAATGTTCCCTTGGATCCCCACATATAGGCACATTACTGGACAATCTAACAAAATCAGGGCGTGTGTCTTCTCATCCCTCCTGTTTGTGAATGCCTGAAATCCCTGAAAGTATTGGTCTTTATTTCATTTCAGGTAACTTCAAAGCAGCAGATGAGGGCACCATCCTGAAGAAGTTCTCGGAAAATGAGATGCAGTGTTTTGAGAAGTTGAGGGATGACACACTTCTCCCGTTTGTGCCCTGTTACCACGGCATTGTGGAAAAAGATGGAGAGTCTTTCCTTCATATGACTGACCTGCTGGCGAACTTTGACCTTCCCAATGTCATGGATTGCAAGATGGGAGTGAGGTAAGGAAGTAAGGTATTAATTTAACTACTTATAATAGATATTTATGCATTTATTTATAATTTGTCTTTATATTCTTTTCCTTATATATAACTGTGTCAAAAAGGGACATTTCTTTATAGTTTATTTCTGCTACACAAGTGCCTATTTGAAATGATAATGTTCTTGTTTATTTATGTATTTGATGTTAATGTTAATGCTCATGTTCTGTGTAAATGGATTAATGAGACGTGCAGACTGGTGACAGTACGTGCTGCCTGAAGCGTTTTTGCTTTACAAGGGAACACCTGTTGTAACTGCAGGCTATATGCTTGGCTTCCTGCCACAGCGGGTGGGGTGCCTCACGGTGATGTGCACAGGCACAAATACACACACACACACACACACACACACACAAACACAGGCACACACATACCTATATGCTTGAATGCACACATGAATGTATACATGCATATGCTGATGCAAGCACAGGCGTGCAGGTACGGACATCCACCCCTCTGAGAGCTTTATTTCCGGTTCAACAAGCAAATACACACACACGTACACATGCACACACACACACACACACACAGGATCAGGCACAAACACACACACATGTGCACTAAACCTACAGACACACACGATGACATACACTTGAACAAATCTTTTTATTATCCACTAAGTGTCTGTGTGTGTCTGTATTTCTGAGGCTACACACAGACACACACACACACACACACACACACACACACACACTCAGGGTGTCCCTGGAGACTCCCCTTTGTCAAAAACACTCTCAACCACGACGTTGCAAAACCACTAACTTGCACAAACACACACTCAGACTCTCACATAGTTGAAGACTGCACGCTGGAGTCTCCTCTCAGCTTCCCTCTTCAGCACAGAGGAAGTGTAGCTCACAAACTGAAACTGAAATTCACATCTGTTTGCACATAACTATGTGGTATGAATACTACAAGTGTGAATGTGCTGCTGTACTGTCCACCAGCAGACTTTAATACACAGTATGTTGCTCTCAGCTGTGCAGTTCTGTAGTGGCATTTTTATGCACTGCTCATCTTTTCTGCCTGAGTGACCACCGTTAGAAAGGATCTGATCTCTGGCTTTTAGTGCAGCAGAAGAAAAGTGAGCAGAATCTTCTGTAGCGAAAAGTCCTTTGTAAGTTATTGCTGTAAGGTTTTTATATTGTTAACAATATAAAAAACATTTTTATTCAATAAAAATATACTGAAGTCACATCGGCTTCATAAAAACAACAGTGTGCTTTTGTAATCTTGCATCTCAATAACTAAGGGAGTGAATGCAAGACAAACCCTGAAAGTAAACAACCATTACTGTTTATTTACATGCAGAGGACACAGTAGTCTGTAAACACACAATTCCTTCTGCTGTTTCAGGACATACTTGGAGGAGGAGCTTGTCCGGGCGCGGGAACGGCCCAAACCGAGGGAGGACCTGTACAAGAAAATGGTGGAGGTGGACGGCAAAGGGCCGACTCCCCAGGAGCATTCCCAACGAGGCGTCACCAAGCCTCGCTACATGCAGTGGAGGGAGACCATGAGCTCCACCAACACCTTGGGCTTCCGGATAGAAGGGATCAAGGTAGAGGGAGTGACATGTCACATGGATACTATTAACATGTCGTTAACAGGATGATTATAGTTTGAAGCTGAGGAAAGCTGGCTTATGACTGGAATGATTTCTGGGGTGAATCTCTAGACAAGTTGTGAAATTCCTGAGGTTAAATATTGATGAAAATACACTTACACAGTTGAACAAGGCACTAAAAAAGTAGAATTGCACACATGAGCAACATCCATACATGTAATTATGTGAATGGGAAAAAAATACAAATGCTTGCATCCGTTACATGGATGAATTAAAGCTGCTCTACTT
Organism: Siniperca chuatsi; assembly: GCF_020085105.1. Classification (NCBI taxonomy): domain Eukaryota; kingdom Metazoa; phylum Chordata; class Actinopteri; order Centrarchiformes; family Sinipercidae; genus Siniperca; species Siniperca chuatsi. Next base: position 15,081,145 of record NC_058056.1, read on the forward strand.
AATATTTTTTACATTAACCATGGGTCCAGTGACATGCAATATGAAAAGGATTGCTCGTAGAGACAAATTATCACCCTGCTCTGCAGTTCCCTTCAGCTCTATGGAGCGTTTTAGCTTCTCTGAGCCTATTGTTTGGCTAGTACAGCCCCACAACATTATTGTTTTGATTCAGTCTCTTTGGCATTTAGCAGCTAAAGAGCCAGATGTTTTCCTTAGGTCTGGGTAGAGACCAAAACAGAGCTAAATAGAGAGTGAATATTGGACTTACATTAATCAAGAGGCTGGAAACACGACTGAATTAAATTCAATTATGGAACGTTTAAAGAATGCACATAAATTCAGTCCAATCATAGGTACATAGTCTGTCTATCTCTTGACTTGTGCTGCAGAATCACAAAATACATGCTAAAATATACTGTAAGTAAATGACTTGGTTAGAAGTAATTTTATTGTGTAATATTCTCATGCACACACTTTCTTCTCGTTTAGAAATGTGACGGTACGTGTCGAACTGACTTCAAGAAAACCAGATCGAAGCAGGATGTCATCCTGGTGTTCAAGGACTTTGTTGGAGGGAACATCAACATCATGGTACGTGGCAATCTGTTAGCTTCTGTGCAAACATATGCAGTATATTCAGGCATGTAATGACACACACAAAACATACTTTACTGTGTATAAACACAAAACAGCAAACACACCGCTTGAGTAAGCTCTTACATCCGTGTTCAATGTTTGGACTAATAAATTATTTTGTATAATTATTTTTTGTTAACATACTCAGTCCTTACATTTAAAAAATGTTGTGGCTAGTCTAATGATGAATGAAAACAGCCTTGAGGTGTTTGAACTGCAAGAGAAAAATCAGAGTATTTTCCAATGCATTGCACAAAGCAAATATTCTGCTGTTTGAGTTTTCTATTATGGTGGGAGGTTCCCAAATACAGTGGTGTGCAAAAGTGTTTGCCCCCTTCCTGATTTCTTATTTTTTTGCATGTTTGTCACACTTAAATGTTTCAGATCATCAAACAAATTTAAATATTAGTCAAAGATAACATAAGTAAACACAAAATGCAGTTTTTAAATGAAGGTTGTTATTATTAAGGGAACACAAAATTCAAACCTACATAGCCCTGTGTGAAATAGTGATTGCGCCCTAAACCTAATAACTGCTTGGGCCACCCTAAGCAGCAACAACTGCAATCAAGCGTTTGCGATAACTTGCAATGAGTCTTTTACAGCGCTGTGGAGGAATTTTGGCCCACTCATCTTTGCAGAAATGTTGTAATTCAGCCACATTGGAGGGTTTTCGAGCATGAACTGCCTTTTTAAGGTCATGCCACAGCATCTCAATAGGATTCAGGTCCGGACTTTGACTAGGCCACTCCAAAGTCTTCATTTTGTTCTTCTTCAGCCATTCAGAGGTGGACTTGCTGGTGTGTTTTGGATCATTGTCCTGCTGCTGAACCCAAGTTCGCTTCAGCTTGAGGTCACGAACAGATGGCCGGATGACAGTCAAAGTCCTGACCTGAATCCTATTTAGATGCTGTGGCATGACCTTAAAAAGGCAGTTCATGCTCGAAAACCCTCCAATGTGGCTGAATTACAACAATTCTGCAAAGATGAGTAGGCCAAAATTCCTCCACAGCGCTGTAAAAGACTCATTGCAAGTTATCGCAAACGCTTGATTGCAGTTGTTGCTGCTTAGGGTGGCCCAACAATATATTAGGTTTAGGGGGCAATCACTATTTCACACAGGGTCATGTAGGTTTGGATTTTGTGTTCCCTTAATAATAACAACCGTCATTTAAAAACTGCATTTTGTGGTTACTTATGTTATCTTTGACTAATATTTAAATTTGTTTGATGATCTGAAACATTTAAGTGTGACAAACATGCAAAAAAATAAGAAATTAGGAAGGGGGCAAACACTTTTGCACACCACTGTACACACTGTGTCTACACCCTGTTACATTACAACTGTAGCTTCTAATATATGGATTCAGATTAAAATATATTTGAACTTAAATAGCTAATGAGCTTCAAGTAATGTTTGTATTTTACATTATGCCTGTCACTGTTTTTTCTTGAAATGCAGAAGTCTTACCTGAACAGACTGACGGAGATCCGGCAGGCCCTGAAGACGTCAGAGTTCTTCAAGCAACACGAGGTGATGACTGATCTAAAGATGAGTGACAAATTAAAGGAAAAACAAACATAAAGCGCCTAAGTAAAGTGTGGCAGGATGCACACTCTATTTGAGGGGTTGAACACCATCTTTCCAAAAGATATTCTTGTATTTTGTGTTTTGAACGAGAACGTTTGAAGTGATTTTGAACTGGATGTCATTTAACATTATTTATTGTATAAAAGTGATATTGGTAGCCTGCAAAAGTGATAGGTGAGCTGTTTTCATACAATTTACTATCAGACAATCATCAATGTTTGGGTGGATCAAGTTTGCAATGTGCAACTACTAGGAGTGGCTGAAGGTAGACATTGCTTTTAGCTAAATATTTAGCTATACTAGTTCAACTGTTTATCTATTACTTTTAGCTTAACTGTTTAGACCTCTGTTTGCTTGCTAACTAGTTTTCATGCACTTTCAATCTCAACACGTAGTGTTCTGAATAGCAGCTGACTCAACATATGGATTTTTTTTTTTTTATCAAATCGTAATTTCTATTTTTCCAATTAGTTGAGCTACTCTGGAGCTTCAATCTTTCCATGTACCCCATGGCAACTGCAGAAGTACCCTCTGGGGTACTAGTATCTCTGGTTGGGAATCTCTGTTGTATGGAAGCCTCTGCATGCGTTACTCATTATTCAGGTTTCTCCTTTAATTTGTCACCTATCTGTGTGTATTGATTGATGGATGAATACAAGCAGAAGACAGAAAAGCAATTGCTATTATGAAACCTTTCTTGTTTTTCGTAGGTCATTGGCAGCTCTCTGCTCTTTATCCATGACCACACGGGCAAAGCCCAGGTCTGGATTATTGACTTTGGCAAGACCACAGCGTTACCAGTGGGCCAGACGTTGAAACATGACATTCCCTGGCAGGAAGGCAACCGGGAGGATGGCTACTTGTGGGGGCTGGAAAACCTCATCCACACACTGGAGTCTGTAAGCAATGAAGAAACTAGCGAAGACACCTTTTGCTCACTTACCAAAGAAAATAGCCAAACTACAGAAACGGATGGTCAGTGACCTTTGACTTAGGCCTATAGATGGGTGAAATGAACTCAAGCTATTGTAATGGACACCACAGAGAGACCCTTAGGGAGGTTTCATATATGTTGATTTGTTTTGGGTGCTCTAAGAGAAATGTTAAAAAGAGTACAGAAATGCTACAACAACATTTAGAGTAGCCCAAGAAGAGATTTATAAAACCACTGACAGAAAAGACACAATGGACACTGAACAGAGAGGAGCAGAGAATTTGTCACTAGTTTCTGAACGATTGAGCAAATGAACTGACACTAATTTAACTTCCTACAAAATAAACAGAAGTGAAAGTGTAAGGATTCTGCATTTCAGTTTCAGGGATGGGATGTTCTATGTGAAGGAAATGCTCATGAAATACGAATTAAAACAAGGAGAAAGTGAGCTATCACAAGTCACAAACTCAGTCCTCCTTATTACCACCGAACCCCCAGCCCCCATGTTACATCTGTTAGTGTAATATCAAAGTATAAATTCTGTGCAGTATGAAACTCTGACTGGGTCACAGACCTCATAGTCATATGACTACAACACATAACACATTGTCAATATAGTACTGCATACTGTATAATGATTAGTGTTTTTTATTGTATATCCATTTATATTTCTTCACTGCTGTAATCAAACTTTAATTTAAACTTAAAAATTTAAATTAAACTTTTAATTATTTTCATTTCTTGTGTTGTTGCAGAGCTTGTTGGATATTGATGCTGCAATGTTTGCTATAGCACATTCTTTGGTCCTGGTCAGAGATGTTCTGCAAATGAAATGAATGAAAATGTATATAAAAATTAAAAAGGGAAAATACTGTTATTTTTATTTTCAATAGTAAAACACTATCGTAGCATCTTAAATATGTTAGCCAGGACTGAGTTCACTCATTTTCATTTTGTACCATTGGGACAAAACTCTGTGTAACTGATGAAACTCACACACATAAGAGCAATGTATCTTGATTTATTTGGGGCACAGTTAGGTTAGATGAAAGTGTGAAATACAGTATATTGCATAGAATGCATTTTTGGTTGAGGCACAACACCCTCAACTACATAAAGAATGCAGAAAAAACAACTTTTCAGTGAGTGTGAAATAAAATGTACCAGGCCACGATGATTGACATAATGATGATGTTTTTTCTCTGTGAAAGAAATTCCACAGTAATCAATATTTCAAAATGGCACAAATCTCTCGCTAAAAAGGAGTCTCTAGAAAACTATGTGAGCCTTTTCTAAAAGATGTTATTTTCAAATGGACTGTTGAGCAACCAAGATAAACACTCACTAATATCAGCAGGCCTGAGCATAAAAACATACAGTTAGCCTATAGAACCCTTATATAAATGTAATTCATTCAACATATTAAAAAATAAACTATCAACATGTTTAGGCTCAAAATAAAGACACATATCAGCTACAACTACAAAATCGATTAAATAAGAATAACCTGAAAACATAAATACTGAATAGAGATTTTCACAATTGAATCTTTGATTAATTGTATGAACTGAGATACCTGCAGCAGCATGTTTGGTATGTCAAAGCTGAATACCTCCCCCTGCTGCGTAAACATAGGTACTACCAGCACTACGTCAGTAAATGCAGTGTAGAGGTATCTAATGGCAGTGATCAACTACAAATACAGATCCATCATTAACATAAATGAATACAAATAAAAGATAAAATAGCTACAAATGCAATGGGTTAGTCCAGTGTACGGAAGTGAGTACAAATATAGCAAATATTTTCACAGCTACATGGTCATCATCAAATTCAATACGTTACGAGACCTCCTGCAGTCCAAGTAAATATTGGGGCATGGGGTAAGAGAGTCAGGAATAATCAAAAATATGCAAAGCCAAATCAAGATCTATGTAGTTTGGCAAAACATTCTCAGCACAAGCTCCACATACTTACAAAACATCCAGACAGTGATTTTAAGTCATAAGGACTCAGTGCTTAATACAAACCATTTAACACCTGAAGGGAATAGTTCAACATTTTGGGAAATACGCTTGTTTGCTTTTGTTCGATGAGAAAATCAATACCACTCTCATGTCTGTACAGTAAACTTGAAGCTACAGCCAGTAGCCATTAGCTTAGCTTAGCAAAAAGACTGGGAAACATGGGGGAAACAGTTAGTCTGGCTCCGTCCAAAGGTAAAAATATCTGCCTGCTAGCCCCTCTAAAGCTCACTAATAAACACATTATATCTTGTTTGTTTTAATCTGTACTAAAACCAAAGCATAAGGTGGGTTTGTGCAGGACTGTCTTGGCTCGGAGCAGTGACTTTCTGGAGTCTTGTCTTCAATGTGAGGTTTCCAGGAAACTAGTGGTGACTCTGACCAGAGCAAAACCAGTAGCATAAACTGGGAAAAGATCAAAGTCACTTACCTGGAGTCAGTGGCTGGAGAAAGATTTACATTCCACACCTAAGACCATCCTTGAACAAAAACAGGTTTTATTATCTCATGTAAACGACCACTTGTTATAGCGTGACCGAAATTCCATACTTAACAACCAAACCATCTCCATGACAACTGAGCAAACTCCATCTGGTGAGGAAGCCGGAAATACCGAGTAAGTCGACTTTGTGTTAAGAGTTTTTTTGCCAAACCGCTGTTTCCAATGTCAAGAATGAACTTCAAGCTCAAGAGCTATGTAGAAAATACATGTTATTGCAGTATGTTAGACGTACTGTATGTGTATTCACATTATTTAGGATGAAAGCAAATCAGAATCACGGAAGTTCCTAGTATGTATAAAATTCAAAACGAAATAGTTTTAGTAACTCTGCAGCGTTTTCCGAATTTTAAACTTTTGACATAAAAAAATATTTTAAAATGAAAGATTCTCTTCCCAATGGCTCAATATGTTTGGCTTGTTATGGTCGTACTGTACACTGAATGCTACACATTCCAACAAATTGTTTACTATAATGCAACGTATACTACTGGCAAAGCTTTCATGAAAAAACAAAAACAAATAAGTAGAAAAGGAGGCTATCTACAGCAGTTATTTATGGCAGCAGTCACCAGCAATGTGGACATTGAGAAAGCGCAGGGCTGCGTGCCGTGCGGTGTTTCAGCTTCAGTGTTCAGCTACCTGTGTACCAGAAGCCCAGGAAAGATCTCTGAGTCCAGCGTTGGCTCTCTGTATCACAGTGCAGAGGAGTGTTTGTGTGCATGTGAGTCTTTGAGTGTGTTTTCCAGCATTCCAGGAGCTCTAATAATTTGATGTTGTGGCTCTCAGACCGTGGCGGGGCCCTTGTGGTCATGCTTTTTGTTCCAGAAACCCAGAACTCTAGTCTCAGGTTGTGAGAAAAGGGGCTCCAGTTGACATTTAATTTGAATATCAATCAAAATCCCTGTTACAATAAGCCGTTTCTTAGATAGGGGTAACGCTGAGGTCTTCAGACAGAGAAAAGCCTGAGTCTCGGTCGCGTGTTGGTTTCTCAGCTTTGGTGTGTCTCCTCACGTCCTCGTGTCCATAGCTGGCGTGGCGCTTCAGCAGTAGCTTGGGCATACAAGATGAGGAGGTATGGAGGCCTAACGCCAGTCCCTGGCTAGTCCCTGAGGAGACACTGGGGGCAGAGCTGGTGCTTGTGATGGCTTCTGGGGCTTTGGGCATAACCAAGGGCAGGCTCTCTGCCTCGTGGCTTTGCTCATCGTAGGCATAGTTGACGTTGCCACAGGGGAAACTCTGGAGCTTAGCCAGGTCCGTACCAGCTTTTGTGGTGCCACCTGTTGGCGTCTTATGGGATAATGTGCTTGGGGCAGCTTGAGCCTGGCAGGAAGGCGGTGGAGTTGAGGAGGTGCAGAGGCTGGAAGGGCTGAGGTGGGTGCTGTTGGTGCTATCGCACCCAGCCTCGTTGCTCTCTAAGGTTGGGTTGCAGGTCTGAGGAGCCTGTGTGTTGGAAGTGGAGCTTGAGAGTGGCATGGACTGAGTGTGAGCAAGTGTTTTCTTCCCCCTGAAGTTTTCCAAAACCCAGGAGCCGTATGTGGGGTTCCACAGGTTCTTTGTCTTGTTCTTCAGCCTCTGACTCCCTGAGGAGGAGCTGTTTCTGGAGCAAGGTCGGTGATGAGGAGGCTCAGGGTGGAGCCAGTGGTCTCCTACGCACACGCCTGCCGCTGAAAAACCGGGGGCGGGAACAGACTCGGCCCAAGACGGCTCCAGAGCCTCACGGCATGACGTCACTTCGTGGTGGACAGGTTGGGTTCTCTGAAGGAGTAGACGGGGTTTGGTAGGCTGTGGGGGAAGAGGGGTTGGACCCAGGCCCAGAGAGGAGAGACCCAGCTGGGAGGAGGAATCCTGAGAAACATGATGGGACACCAGGAGTGGAGTGAAGCTGGTGGAGGTGTGGTCCTCTGCAGTGGGGCCATATTCCACAGGTAGGGGTGTGTTGATCACATCTGGGTCCTGATAAAGAGTTGTGAAGTGGAAAAGGGAAAAATAGGAGGATGCAAAGAATGAAGGAAGGGAGAGTAAATAAATTTTACATTTATATAAAACTAACGGCAATTTTATGTATCTGCAGACATGTGATATAAAGTGTACCTGAGAACAGTAGTTAATTCTCTCCAGGATAGTAGAGAAGTTGGGCCGGTGCTCGGGACAGTGCTGCCAACACTGGGTCATGATCCGATAGCTACATAGTAACAGACACAAATTCCAGATATATTGATTAGGCTGTATGTTACATAAACTATGTAGACAAATGGTATTATCATAATATAATAATAAATGTCCTTGTCCTCACTGCTTATACATCACCATTTAAGAGAGAAAAGAAGAAAATTAAATCAATTCCACATCAAAGGGGGTAGACAAAGCAGATTCTGTGCCTTTATTTCTAAAGATTTTTTATGAAAAATAAGTCTTATCTGTAAAGTCATATGTTGCACAAGCGATTATCTTTCATTGATCTACGATCCCCACTTAAGAATAGTGTTGTGCAAAGAAAAACAACAAAGGGGGATCCATTTTGCATCATCACAGCATTCTCTTTTGGTAGAGTCTTAGTGAAACATTTACACTGAGAAAATCAGCCTGACATTGCGAAGAAATGCCAAGCAAGGCAACTCAAGTCTGACTAAAATCGTCCCAGTTGTGCCCTGCTTGAACTTTACACCCAGGCTCTTCTCTTTCGATGTATTTCCTGTCAGTACTCACACAGGCCCCGGACAGCTCTTGGGAGGATCCATCCTGCCTCCGCTGGTGACAAACTCCAGCACCTCTTGGTTGGTTTTACAGGGATACGGCATGTAACCCAGAGAGAAGATCTCCCACAGCAGCACTCCAAATGACCTGCAGGGGGAGAGACAGATCAACAGCTGAGTTGACTCTATCACATGTATCACATATTGAACCTTGCCTGTTGCTCAGACTGAGGATACCAGAATCAATACTATATATTTCACTGAAGAATACGTCAACCAGCTGCAGATGTAATAATGCAGCGTCTGCATGTAACTACAAACCTCCCCAGCAGTCTTTAGTGTTGTTTTCTCTTTGACAAAATTAATGCTTTTTGTCCAAGGTTCTCACCCATCAGCAATTACAGTCTGGTATTTTAATCAAGTACAGTGTGGTTCATAAATCTGAAAGCACTGCCAAGATGTTTATAACATTTAAAGAAAGCAAATAATATTTCTAATTAAACTATATTGCTTGGTTTAGATTATATAATTTTTCACTATCGTGCTGGAAAATGACTCCTCTTCCAAGAACTTAAAGAGAGAAGGAACAATGTGACTCTTTTGAATTTAGCTATACTTCACTGCTGTCACAGTTACTGTAAGCTGATTCTGTACATACACCACCAAGTTCGACTCTTGAGTTTTATGGACTGCTGTATAAATCTGTTATGCTGCCATCTCCACAAAAGAATTATACTGTAATTGCATCTATGAAGTACAGACTTTTGTCATACTTGATCTGTAAACAAACTTTTTTTCCAATCTTCCGAAGTGAAATTTGGACGTTGTTTGGCCCACTGAATATTTGACTTCTTTTGTCATCTGAGAAGTAGTTTGGACACTGCTCCACACTGCGTTCTTTGTTCTGTTGACTGTGTCTTGAATACAGATGCTGTTCTGTCTTGTAAAGATGTTTACTTGATATACTGCTCTTTAGATGTTGAGTGTTCTCTGTAGGTCTGTCTGGTTTCATTTAGGAGTAAAATTACTCAGTTTGTGAAAATCTCTCCATCTTGCGTTGTACTGACTGCATGGAGACTTTTAAATTAGCTGCAATAAGGTGCTGGGTTACTCGTCAACGAACAAGTTGGCTCTTTGACACTGTTAGAAATGAAAAACGATTTTAAATGCAAATATGTTATCCAGAAATGTCTATTAGGATGTTTGAATAATGTTCTGTATGTGGTGTGACAACAATTAGCATGAACACATGACACATAAACACTTACAAATTTGTGTAAGTTCAAAGTAACACTCTTAAATGAGAGGTCTCAAACCGAGTAAAAAGGAAACTGTATCTAATTTTTAAATTGAAAACACTTCCTCTTTGTGGATTCATGCTTTTGGAGCCTTACTGTATATACTATGTGTTTAGGATTTATACCACGTATCAGTCTTGCAAGTGAAGATTCCCTCCATGAAGGCCTCCGGTGGCATCCATTTGACTGGCAGCATGGCGCGTCCGCCTTTCCTGTAATAGCTGGCTCTGAGAAAAGAAAAAAAATCTGATTTAGGAATGTCCATTTATCACCAATTTAGAAGAGAAGAAGTGAAGGTAAATACCACAAGGCCATGAACTCTGTAAGTAAATTTTGAATCTGCCCTGCGGAGGACAACAAGATAGCTTTTTAACTGGTCCTCCATTTACCACATCAACCCAGTGCTTCCTGGACTCCCATGACAGACATCATCGTAAATCATCCTGCGTGCTTTGCTATGTGGACTGCCAGTGTGTGATGATGCAGATTCAGCATACAGACCTGTATATGTCTCGTGCCATGCCGAAGTCTCCAATTTTGGCCACTCTGTCTGGTCCAGGGCAGGTAAGCAGGCAATTTCTAGCAGCAATGTCTCTGAAAAACACAGGATCATTTAGACGGTGTAGTCCCTCATTTGTCCAGGAGTTTTCCACTGTAGAAAAGGTTTCAGTCGTAGTCATCTGGACACTGTTTTCAGAATCAAGATGTTTCGGCTCCCATCCGGAAGTCATTCTCATTTCAGTTCAAAGAGGGGTTCTCTTTTTTCACAAAAATGGCTTCTTTGACTCCTCTTTCAAACCAACTCTTCTCTCTCCTTAGAATCTTCACCTCGCTGTCTTCAAATGTGTGGTTTGTAGCTTTTAGATGCAAATGCACGGCGCTCTGCAAATTGATGCAATCCGGAGTTAGCACAGATGACACGCTAACTCCGGATTGCATCAATTTGCAGTCAAAGGCCTCTTTAAACAGAAATGGTGGTCTGAGATTCAACTTGCCAGCCGTTTACCACAGTGTATTAACACCATGGTCAAGCCAATCATATGCTAATCAGGTACTTAACAGTGATGAGGGAGGTGCAGCCAGAGAACAATAGGCCAGATTACTGGGCCATCATGGAAACAAAAGAAGGTTAGTTTCAGGTGAAACTAGGCAGGGTAAACAGCAGACACTCAGGAAGACTCCTCCCTGAGGGCAGGGCCTAAGCAACACAGAGTATTTTAAATTTCGGAGTTCTCAGACCATTTTCACAATTGAGAATGACTTCCGGATGGGAGCCGAAACGTCTTGATTCTGAAAACAGCATCCAGATAACTACGACTGAAACCTTTTCTACAGGATCATTTACTGTATGATAAACAAGGCTCATAGTTTATTCTTCGTTTCAGATTATTATTCATTTGTTGAAAAATAACCACATTTTTAAAAAAGAGATTGATTTAAATTGATATAAATCAATTTTTACCTTTAACAGCTCAGAAAATCTATCAAATGTGTGGCTGATTATGCAACAGTCTGTCCAAGTCAATATATATGACTATATGGGGAAATTACAGAATTGTTCATTATTTCTCACCTACCAGTATTTTTGTCTCGTTGATTTTTAATCAAGTTTTCACACATTTTATAATATTTAAAATAAAACAATAAATTCCTGGATTTAATAATATATTATATTATACTCAAGTGTTTTTGTTGCGGCAGAATGCGAATGTGATGAAGCATTTTTTACATGTAGCTCTCACAGTTACACACACAAGAAAGTTTAGCTCTGATACCACATTTTAATCAGTTTGTATTTAAATTTAGCTTTTAGCAGTAATAACTGGATGTGGATCTGAACCTGTGTATAAAGTGGTTCTCCTCCAGGTAGCGACAGCCAAAGGCGATGTCTCTGGCCATCTGCAGCAGCTCCCGCATGGTGAGACAAGAGGTCTGGCCCTGGATACAGCACAGCTCGATTTAGTGTACCACACAAACACACACCTCAGACACACATACACACGCACAGAAATGTGTAGTACAGACGTACAGATCGTGGCCTGTTCTGTCTCAGGAAGCTCTTCATGTCTCCTCCGGTCATCAGCTCCAGCAGGATGAAACGTGGCAGGATGTTCAGACTGACGCCGATGCAGCGTACAATGTTCTCATGGCTGAACTTGCTGCGTGGACAAACGGTAAACAACGGTTTAGTTAGCAGGCCTGCACTTATGTGTGTTACTCACATAAAATGTGCTGTGTGACATGAAAAAGGCAAAAGACATGACAATATAGATGAGAGAGAGAGAGAAGACGGGTGCTGGTACACACTATGTTTAAAAGTTTTGTCCTGGAATAACAATACAACAAAGACATCACACATTATGCATGCATCAGGTGCACATCTGCTATAACATTTAAAGACTGTGCTGAGAGCTGAGATGTATCAACATAATTTCAAAACTATTATTTGCAGCAACAACTCTTTCCATCTCTTACTCTGAAAGTCACTATTTCTGACTGCTGTCATGTCATTAGCTGGGGCATAACTGCATATTTAACAACATTTATATTACAATGAGTTTGATATGTTTTGCTTATTTCTTCTGTTTCAATATGTTGACAAATTAATGTAGTCTAAATGTTGCCTCATTTTTAACAATAAAATGAATAAATCTTCACTTTGGGAACCATTGTAGTAAGAGATACTACAAATATTGTCAAATGCGTCTGCTTGAAATGTATGGAATTCTATCAATGGAAAACTCTTAAGCAACTACAAAACCAATTGAAGCTTTAACCAGCAAGTGAAGATTTGAAAGTGCAAAGAGACACGATTGTCAGCAGTTTTGAGTAAAAAATTCTGAAACATTCTCTCCAATTGCTACAGCAGATTATAAGCAGTGTGATAATTATGATGTGAAAAGAGACATTTTTTGCTGACAGGCTTCATCAGTATCTTGGCTGTCAGTCTCATATCTTTTTCACAGTTGAAACTATTGGACCAATGAAGCCACACAGGGAAGTCTAAAAGGGTCTAACAAGATGATGCTTCACTCCCTGGTTTAATCTTAAGGGTTTTACTCTGCACTTACTTGGACTTTCATGTGAAGGATAACACTATTAAAATAACAACACATGGATTTGAAGATAGCAAGTAAAGGATGCCCTACTGCTCCCTGAAATCTCCTTTCTATTTGATCTGGATCAAGTCTTGTCTTTCTAAAAAGATCTCTAATAAAGCAAAACCGCCCAACAGATGTTTGGGATAGAGACTAATTACTGGTACTTACCAATTAACATCACACAGGTCATAAACTATAATTCAACTATCTGTATTATAGTTATTTTCCTGAGATCAAAACATATCCCTGCAGACATGATTGTCATTGACTAATTGGCCTTTTATATAATTAGCTGAAACAACCAGCTAATGATATGAGAGGCCAATATGTGTGCTACATTATATGGGTAAAGTTTCACATCTGGCTCTAGCTGTTATCTCCTCCTGTTAACTCAGAAGAACAATTTAGCTATAAAACAAAGCCAGTTGCTGTCTGATGATGTGAGCATACTTCTGCTTCACATGTGTCAGGTGTGCTGTAAGAAGGATGCATTGGGTGAATCAACGTGTGAACTAAATCATATGGTGGCCAGCACGGTGTGTGTGATGTGCACTGGAAGTGTAAAGCTGCAGTATGGTGCACCTCATAATCAGCGCCTCCATCAGGAAATCCATTTCATCCTGTTCGGAGCAGATTTCTGGAAGAGTCTGTAGAGCAGAAAGAATCAGAGAAGCAGTTTGAGGTATGTGTGTGTGTATGTGTGTCATTCTCAAGAGCAAAGATATCATTAGACCTAATCAACTGACTATTGAAAAGCAGGCAAACCCATGTAGAGCTCACTCAGCTTTTTCTTTTTTACCATGTGTAGTTTTTAAGCGAAACAATCTGAGGGCACCGACTGAACAAATTTGCATTCATCTTTTTCACAGTTATCAGTCATGTTGTGCAGTCAGTGATGATTTTGCAGTCTGTGATTTCATAACAGATACAGACACAACAAAACCACCTTATTACATTTTCATATTATGTAGTAAGTAAAGCAAATAACTTTTCTTTAAATAAATGCATCACAAAAACCTGTCTTTTCAAATCCTAATTGTGTGTGTGTGACCTTTAGATCTAAGAAGGAGGAGCACCCCTGTGGGATTTTGTTGAGTAGATGATATGTAATCAACATAGCTCCCGGTGAGGTGCTATCATCTAACATTTTGGTGCCACTTGTCCTCAGGTGCCTAACAGAGTGCGAGCTGACCTTTATGGCCACCTGCATGGGATTGTTATCACTGCTCATCCCCAGAACCTGTCCTTCATAGACTTCACCAAATGCACCATGGCCGAGAGCTCTGAAAAAATAAAGTGAAAAATACAACAATTGAAGTGAAAACATCGGTACAAAGGCACTCCGCGTACTGTAAGTCTGGGCATCGGCACAGAGAGCCATTAGAAGCTCAAACTGACATTCTGACATCGTGTCCAGGTGTTCTGTACCTGAGAAGTGTTATGTTCTTGCGCGGCACTTCCTTCAGTTCATTGAGTGAGGCGGCCTTCCCTGCAAAGCAGTAGTTGGGGTTGTAGTCCGTCATGATGGTGGAGGAGCGGATCTTGCTCAGCTTGTACTCTGGACTCTGCAGACGCCCCCTCACTGCGTGCAAGTCGTTCTTCCTGCGGTACCACACTAAAGACAAAGACAGGACAGAGACGAGCTTGAATAACTTCTAAGTCAAAGGACGTTTTTAAAAATTATAATCCTAACTGGACCCCACACTTGCATGTAAGTTGTAGAAGCAACTTCCAGATTATCTGCTGACTGTAGGAGCGGTAACACAAGGAGGGGTCAAGCCACATCTCAGGAGTCGATGCTTTTCAGTGTAAAAAGAACATTCTTAGGAGCCAGTGAGAAAACAGTTGTAAAAAAGTGAGAATGTTTGTTGTTGGCTCACAGACAGTCATTTTGTTCTTAAAAGAGTACTCCACCGATTTAGCATTGCACTCTTAAAGGACTATTGGACACAATGGACAGTTTAAAAAATGGGATAAAAATTGATGCAGCAGAATCAGATAAATTGTCTTCTTTGTCTTACTTGTCGAACCCTGGTGCCTATGTTACCCACAATGCAATGCCAACAGTTCGGTTGGAGATTCAGGTGTGTTGCTAGTAGCAGCTAATGTAGCCTTGAGCCACTAGCCTTGGGCTACAGAGGTCTGGTAAGCTCACTTCTTTCAAACGCCACACCCCCAGATTTTTTTCATTTTCAAACTTGTCTTCAGTCCCAACTGACGCTGACTCAAGTGACATCACTGGACTTCGCGCAGCTCCCTCTGGAGCCACAAAAGGCTTTATACAACTTTTTCCACATTTGCAGTAGTACTTCCCAACACCTGTAAACACTTTGATGTGGAAAATTGGTGGAGTTCCCTTTTAAGAAGACAAAACTTTCCACACACAAACACACGGTTTTGTGGGATGCAGGTGGGATGTCCTCTCCTTGGTTACTGCTCCTAGATTGTCTGTGCCAGTGAGTATGGACTCACCCGCCGTTGAGGCAGACCACGTCCCCGATGCAGGTTGGTAGTCTGCCAGGGAGGGGGCGTTGCGTGCAGGTAAGAGGTGCCGTCGAGCCATCGCCCGGTGCAGATGCTAGGGAGGGGGGTTGGGATGAGGGGTGGGTTGAGGAGGAGAAGGAGGAGGAGGAGGAGGAGGAGGAGGAGGAAGAGGAGGAGGAGGAGATGGGGCGCCCAGGGAACAGACTACCTCCCTGCATGGGGGAGAGCTCAGGTGAAGAGACACCGTTAACCTGAAGGGTGTGTGTAGGTGCATTTTTTGCAACGGAAAGCAGCATGTATGTAACTGCACAAATGTCATGTTTTTCTTTAATATTTGATTTATTCATTTGCAAATTCTCACAATAACACACAACGCAGTTAGCTAAATAGTTCATCCATTTTTCATAAAAAAAGACGTTTGTCTGATTATGTTGTGGATAGAAGTCAGCTTAGTTTGCACTTTGGTAATTACATGAGTGCGATGTCATGCAGTTACACTCCACAGCTATTTGTTCATGACTGGTTGTAATTAGCAAAACAAACATCTTATCTGCGATTATTATCTGTCTGATTACACTCTGATTTCACAGAGTGCATCTGTGTAGCTATACCTATACCTATACCAAACTCAAACTTTTTCCATTATAGTTATACATACTAACATTTTCATTTATTTTCTGTCTTTTCTGTTCCAGACTTTGTGTCTTTTATCTGAAAAGACCATTTATCTGATGACTAATATTTGCCAGCCTGGCTGACCTTAACCCTAGCTAACCTGTCCTTTTTACTTTAATGCATTTCCCATTTTTCTAAAATATGACTGCCGTATCAATGTTGTTTCCCATTTCCCCAATCTCTCATCTCCTGAAAGGACAGTGCTCCCCTATAGTTCTGTTTTGATTGTCTGCATCAGCAGGAAGAACCAATTTATTACATTTTCTCAACATTCATTATTCTGGTATTCTGGTATTCTACTGTTGTAAAGAAACCAGCACATATCATATGAGGGTCTGCCACTAAAATGTATTATTATCAAGTGATGTAGAGATAATCTAAGAGTCGTTCTAGCTCTTTCTAGAGGGTGCAATTTTAATTTAATTCCACAAGTACAAAAATGTTTGAAAGAGCGAACAACATACCGATGACCTTGCTGTTCCTAGAGCTTTACCAGTAATGTTGTATGTAAGGTTTGTCACCCACAAAAAAGGGTTAATCCCCATGAGAGTATGCATGCAGAGTCAGGAAATTTCATGTCTGTCTTATCTGCTAATATGTTTGCCTTTCCTGTGAACAAGGGAAAATTATGGTCCAACAGTGGTTTTAGATTAAAGGTCACCAGAACAGGTCTTACCAAAAAGCCACAAAGTTGCCAAGATATTATGCTTTTGGGCTGGCTGGAAAACTGACTTTAGCTTGCTCAGGTCTCATTTCCGATGGGGGAAAAAAATCTCCATATTGCTCCTTTAATCAGTCAGATTTACTTTTTATTTGTCACTTTCCTTACAAGAGGTTTATTGTATGTATTAGTTCAGTCAAAAACCCAAACTGCTTTTGTTATGCCTGGTTTTCTTGTCAGACAGTGTACAAGCCCAGACAGCTGAAAATGGAATTGATATTATACAGGAAGTCAGCGCTGTGCAGATTTCTGTGCTTCTTTTAAAGTTTAGATTCACTTAATATTCAGCACTTTCAGTGAGGTTACAGAGAGGACAAGAGAGAGAGATAATCTATATTCAAACACCTTAAGCAGCACTTGGTGAAGAATTAGTGGGTGGGTCAACCAAAATGTCAGGATTCCCTTCCGAATTATCTGCAGCAGACGGTTGTCAAAAAGTTGACAAAGGTGCAAAAAAAAAAAAAGATATATAATCCCTCACTGTCCTATATTACTGCAGAATGACTGCATACAAACTGTATTTATATAAAGTGTCTGTGGTTAATATAACAAGGTTTAGTATATAAGTCAACATTAAACAATATATATTGCATAGCAGCGTTTGAGACCAAGTTATGCAACATTAGTATCATTAGGTAATGTAATGTAATGTAATCAGAATTCATATTAAATATCAGATTGTGGTTGTCTCTTTATCCCTCAGTTTTTTCTTTCTCTTTCCTTGAGTTTTATTGCCACTGAGTAGCCACTCCCTAATTATTCCTATTTTAAGCAGTTTATTTGTGCAAGTCATCAGTAAAGCATTTTACAGCATGTCTGACTGTCAGATCGTCTCATATTACAGAAATCGGACAAATCTAGTCATCTCTTAATTCAACAACAGATGCCCACCAAATACTCTAAATCACAGTGCTTTGTGTGAATAGCATTGTGCTGTATCACATCTGAAGTCTTTTTGCTATATCCTAACACTCTTTTCATAGAGAGTCAATGCCCGTGGGTTAAAATAAACTTGTGATTGTCACTGTGCGCCTCCCAAAAATGACTGAAAGGCTAGTCTTTTATCACAGTTCTCTGTTTTCCCATATTTTTCTAATCTTCATGTCTATATAACCATGATTGTTTCAGGTTTTTCTGTTTTTTTCAGCCACTGAATCATAACACCTGACATTTACTGCTATCTAATCTAATCTAATCTCATTCATCAGTGCACATCTCCAACTGAGAGAAACTCCCTAGTTAAATGTCAAACCTTTCCTATAGTCCTTTTTATAGCCAATGATGTATTTTTATATTAAAGTCATACAGTGAGATGCTTACAGTGCATCTCTACCGTTTCATGCTTCCATGAGAGCAATCTGTAGGCAATAAATACAACATATAAACAATATGGTATTTAACTGCATTTTCTCGCTGCTCATCTGCAGTATAATCTTGCTTCACACTCTTTGGCACAAAAAAGTCAGGATTGTTTTCACACAAAGCCACTGAAAGGAGAGAATCACCTGAAATAAGTGCTTGTAATAAAAGTGTCCATATGTGCTCACTTCATATTGTGTCAGCGACAATATAATTCAAAACCACATCCTTCCCACAGCTCTATTAATCATCCGGCACACAGCCAGAGGCGGGCATTTAAACCAACACTTATCAAAGGTGTTCCAATTTCTGTTGTCAGTAACATCTGGAAGAATCTGTATGTCCAGCTGTGCTCACAGCCGGTGGAAGGTGGAGGGCAGAGACTGCACACAGAACTGGAAGAGTCTCTTACTGAGGATGACGCCGGCGCAGATCAGCGTGATGCCACTCGCGATGGTGGAGACCACAACTGCCAGGATCAAAGATGTCGACATCTGGCCCTGCAGAGCCGGGCCTTGAGGAGCTGCTGGGAGAGAGGGGAGGAGAGGGTCGATGAATAGCCGTCCAAAAGTGTTTAGTGTTTATATGCTTTATTGGTTTAGATTGGAAAGAATTTTTATGGATTTATTGTTTGGCATTAAAATGAACTGCTAACACGTAATAGCTGTCATCCAAAAGAAAAAGTACTGTTTGTTTGTTACGTACCTACAGTGCCGATACATGTGAGGTTGTCACTGGCCAGGACTTCGTCATCGTCGCAGAGACAGAGGATAAAGTGAGTATCTTCATCTCGTTTGCAGCTCTGTGTTTGACAGTGGCTGCAGTTCAACTGGACCTTGATCTCACACTCGCCGTGACTCTCCATGGCTAGAGGGAACAACGTACACATACAGACACACATGGATCCAAAGAAACACAAACACCAGACACAAACTATTTGTTAGAGATGGGAGATCATTAAGTTTGCAGGTTACTCCAACAAGGTCTGGTGATATATTCTATATGTTTCTTTTTGTCAGCAAATCCCATGAAAAGAAAACCAGCAACCAAATCAAACCCAAAAATGAACTGAACCCTCTCACAAGTATAATGCCTGATGCTTTATAGCTCATTCCTCTGTGCCATAGAGCTTAATTGTTGTCCAAAAGCTATTAAAAACACATCAATGAGCCACACTGTTGCACTGGGTGACATGTTTCTTCATTGCCATGAACATGGGCCCTGTGGTTTATTTTGAGTCAATTACACATACACCATGCCACTGCTGTAAATACTTGCTAGAGCAGCAAATGTGTAATAATCTGCACCTGAAAATAGTCCCCAACAAATGCACTATTTACTCCTGTTCGAGTAACATTTACTAAAAACTACAGTATCCAGCTGTTTTAGGAAATTAGTTAGTCGTTTATAAAAATGAAAGTATATTCATGAACTCTTTTTTTAAAGATTTGCATCTTCAGCAGGAACAAATGGTCTCAGGGCTGAGAGCCACAGACCACATAGGGAAGTCAGAAATTACTGAGAGATAACACACTGTTTGTTTTAGTGTTTTCATGAGATTTGTTGACAGTAAGAGCCTTGTCCTTTAATCTCTGATCAATTATGTGTGTATTTGTGTAAAACACAGTATGTGGTTGTAATACATTGAAATATCATTATTGGCTTAACATTTATACATTAGGCTGTAATTTGATATTTTTTTCCATTATTAAATTATTCTTTAGTCTAATCTGTGACCTAAACAGTGCTCCATTGTTTCCTGATACAAATTATGAATATAAGGAGAAGTAGGCTTGTGCCATGTGTGTCATATATTGATTCGTCACTTAAAGACAAGAATATGATTTAACTACATTAAAGAATTCAGTTATAACCATTTAAGTTAATCTCTTTGTTAATATCTCGCTTCGAACGTGTTTCATGCAGTCACTGTGTTTGGAAGCGATGACTGACAGCACTTCCTCTTCCTCCCACTAAATAATGAGAATCAGATGGCCGGCATTGTCACAAAAAACAGGTACAAGCGCGCACACACACACACACACACACACACACACACACTGGTACACCCTGAGGCATTGGCTGGATCAATTGCTTGGAGAACTAAGTGCACAGAAACCCAAGAGCTCAGGATTTAATCTTCACACCGACAGTGTCTCTTTGCTTTGGGATCAGCCATTTTTAATGCTCTGTTCCCGGAGTGACTCTAAACAGTGATGCAACTACATGTTATAAGGTGTCCTTGAGTTTTTAATATTACTATTGCAAAAATAAAACGCAGGGGGATTATTACCTGGAGTTAACGTCCGTTAAATGAGATGTTTAATAGTGTAGTCTTCCTCCATTTTATTATCATATTATGTACTATTCATCTCTTTATTGATTTCAGTTTTATATTTTAAATTTGAGTTGTTGCTAGGAAACTTTCAGCAGACCTTCAGTGCTACTAACCACCACTAAGCTGCATTATCCATGTGATATACACCAGCATTCTATTTTTTCTATTCTAGTCTATTCTACTTTATTCTGTTCTAGTTTGATTTAAAAAATATCTAAAGGTCAACTTACTAGTTTTTTCATTTGCTTTCAACCACATCTCACTGTCCTCATCAGCGAATGGAGTTTGCTATCTATTCTTTCTACTCTACTCTATTCTAGTTTGACAAAACACTCTGCACTTAATGTACACTTACCATCTTTTTCCGGAGATTTCAACCGCGTCTCACAGTCTTCATCTGCAGATGGTGTTCTCTGTCTTTGCTTTCTATTCTATCACTGTTTACTGCACTCTATTCTACTATTTCAACTGCATCTTCTCATGGCCTTCATCAGTGGATGGCGTTTGCGCTCTTTGCTCTTTACTCTATCTACTCTACTCAACTCTAATTTGACAAAATAATCCTAACCCAATGTTCATTTACGACCTTATTCCGGGGCTTTCAACCACATCTTACGATCTTCATCAGCAGATGGCATTTACTCTCTCTCTACTCAACTTTATTCTACTCTACTCAACTCTTCAATTGTATTCTAGTTTGACCAAAACAAATCTTAACTCAAGGTCCACTAATTAGCTTTTTCCAGACTTTCAACTGCATCTCATGGTCTTCATTAGTAGATGGAGTTTGCTCTCTTTGCTATTTACTCTCCTCTATTTCTCCTTTATTTTCTCTACTCCACTCTCCACACTATCTTTATCAGCATCACTGTCTTCATGTCAGTATGATGTGATGTGTTGAGTCAGTCTCACCTGCCAGAGGCTGAAGGAAAATCTCTCCCATTGGATGGATGAATGAGACTCCATTCTGACCGTCGGCTGTGATCTCATCCGTCAGCGCAGCATCACCTCCTGTCACAAAATGCATGTTGTGAACTCTCCTATCAGTCAGTATTATAATGTGCCAATCCATTCTGATTCAGTTATGCTTGTCAGTTTGTTGGTGTTGCCACTTTTGACAGTTTTCTCTCGAACACCATGTTCAACAACACCCAGCATTTTTACCTTGGTGAAAGACACAAAGTTGTGATAAGATTGGAGTGATCTTACTATTAACCTCCTCCATCCTGTTGATTCTGGCAGGCTGTTATGTCACTCAAGGATAAAAGCATAAAAATAAATGTATAATTACTATGTATGATTACCATGGCAACAAACTAACTAACTAACTATCAAATGGCACTGCGGAGTAGTCCTTGACAACATTGTACATGAATGTGACAGTGACAATTTTACGTTTCAGTTGAAATTGTGTACTTTCTGTAAAGAGTCAACTGTCAAGAGCAGACCAGACAAGCATAAATTATGCTTTAGACTGAAGCACAAATCAAATTAAGTATTTTAAGAAAGACATTTATGCCACACAAATGATGAATATTCTTCTTTGAGGAGTTTAGTTGAGTGTCTGGGATGAAATGACAAGACAGAAGAAAATAATAGACATAAAAGTGATTTGTTCTTTAGTGCAGGGGTTAGAAATGGTAAAGTGTTGTAGTTTAGGGGTAGCTGACAGAATACTGTTACCTCTGTAACCTCCTCCGCCGCCTCCTGCTGTGCAGGCTCCACCTCCACCTCCAAAACCCCCAAAGGTGGACCAGCTGAGCTTGGAGAGGGCCAGGGAACACGAGGACCCCCCCTCAGCACCCTCCACCAGAGACTTTCCCGCCATCAGGTGAGGACTGGGACTATCTTTCCAGCCTCCACCTCCACCTTCAGGGAAACAAACACGAAACAAGAACACTATATCATACATATTACATACATATTGTGTAGGTTAAAAAAAACTATGATTACAGCTAAGAAGAAAGGAACAAAATTGTTGCAAAGTTAGACAGCAGTAGGGACTAAAAATGATTCACTGATTAGAACTGAACATGATCAGATTATTTTTTATCTTGAGGAGTGATTCTGAAACTGATTTTAAAGTGTTAAGTCTGAGGAGACCCCCCCTTCAAGTTACATCGAGATCCTTGGCAGTCTGGGCAGCAGTGTTCAGAGTAATGTGGTAGGTCCGTCAGCTGTTGGGCTGTTTTGTTGAGCATCTGTGGCTGACGATCGCCAGCCATTTCTGCCATATGTCAGGCTGCATTGGCTCTAGTCAGCCGTTACTGGGGCTGTTGATCTGTCTGAGCACGTTGAATCAGCGGCAGAGGCATTCAGTGAGAGAGAGCAGTCTGACTGGGTGTTCAGCCAGCAAATCGGGTTCTGCTCGGCATGATAGGGCCTATCGAGGAGTACGAAAGGAGATTTTCCAAGAAAAGAGCTCAGTCTGGTCGAGACTAAGTTTGACATGGTGGGAAGACCTCCTGCTGGAGATTTGAGTGAAGCAAGCAGAGACATGGCACAGAAATAAGAGGAGACAGCACAGAGCTCTTGTTGTTGGGTTTCTTTGTTTCTGCTCACAGGCAGCTGGTGGGTGGACATGAGAGGGTCAACAGCCAGGCTTCAGCCATTCAGTCTCCCAAACAAAGATACACAAGAACGCAGTTCTTTGTTGCTTTTGCCTTTTGTTAATCGCTTTAAACCCATCCACAGCCACACGCTACTGTAGTTACATTGTCGCCTTTTCATATTTATATATAAAGAATTTTTAAAAAGTTAAATTCTACGGAATTTAACTTTTGCCACAGTGCAGTGACCTGCAGACCTTTCAGCAATGAAAAATAATTGTAAAGGTAAAATCACCAGCTGATCAAAGCCTCTAATCTACGCTGATGAGCAGATAAAAGCCGGTTTTAAATAAATCAGTTTCAGCATTGCCACACAGTTCAACATGCAGCTCTCTCTCTCTCTCACACACACACACACACACACACACCTCCTCTACACACTACTGAGAGCTACATATTTCCCCTCAGATCTTTATCTAAACAATCCCACAGGAGGTTTCAATAAGATGAGCTGATAGATGGTCTGTGTTGGTCAGAGGGGATTTAGTGAGAATGTTCCAGCAGGCTTTTCCAAGAGCAAAGAGAGACCTCTCTGCCATATATGTCTTGCTTCAAAGGTCAGGACCTGTCAGGATACTAAAAATATGATCCAGATAGATCCCGTTATCCACAGGCCAAACACATCCCGCTGTGTAAGAGCATGCATACATGCCAACATGTGCTGCTTCAAGTGTGTGTGTATACAGAACAAACAAATCCTCTCGTGGCCTTCAGCCAACACGTCTCTATGGGCAGGTTTTAACGCTACCTTTTAGAGGAATGAAAAACGTGCTTTTGATATCACACAAAAGTTTAATAAGTTTCAAGGAGAAAAGCCTGTTGTCATCTAAGGCTTATAGCACTTCAGCACTTAACCTCTCTGTGATTGTAAAGCATACACCTGAGTCTGCAGCCAAACTTTAGTGTCGTCAGGAATAATGACTACTATTGTTAATTTTATACATAATTTATACAGCATGTGTTGTGTCATGTTTTATTCTGTTCTTTTGTTTGTGTTGACCATAGTGTGTCAGTAAAAAAGTTGAACTAGTTGAGAAGTTTTCTATCTACTCTCTTCTCCAGCTTTGCTGTTGCTCTCAACATGGGATCCTTCATCAAGTCACAATGATTTTGGGGGGGTTTACAAGTAAAAAAAAATTGGCATCATCTTTGTAATACATGTTTTTTCTGAAATGTTAAATTATTACTGATCTGAAGGCATATTTCATTACAAAGTATTTCATTACACAGTAAAATGTCCTGAAAAGGTAATTAAACACCAGCATTCAGTGTGTAAATTGACAATTTTGCATATTTTTAAGGGCCATAATTAAAACATGAACCGCAACGTCCCTGATTTAAGTCCTGCCAGGACCTCTATTGCATGCTCACAATATCTCTGCCTTTATTTTCTGTCATCTCTCCACTGTTGACCTAATAATGAAATAACCCAAAATACAAGATGGTGTAGTCCCTCATTCGTCCAGGAGTGTTCCATCGTAGAAAAGGTTTCAGTCGTAGTCATCTGGACACTGTTTTCAGAATCAAAAGTCATTCTCAACTGTGGATGGGAGCCGAAACATCTTGATTCTGAAAACAGTGTACAGATGACTACGACTGAAACCTTTTCTATGATGGAACCCAAAAATACTTTAAAAATCCAAGAAAAACGTTCCCTTTAAATTACTTACAGACCACTGTCAAAAGTTTTCAGAGGTGCATGTTCTGTGGATTATCAAGAGTAACGGGAAAGAGATATTTTTAAATGTCATTTTTCACTGCTGTGAGCACCACAACTAAAATTCATTCACCCTCATTTTGTTAGGGTGGAGGGAGTAATCTCAAAGTCAGATATTTCAAAACCTAGAACACAAATTGTCTGTATGACTAGATACAACTACAGGTTAAGTAATAAAATATATTTTTTTTGTAGTTTAGTTGAGTCAATCCTTTAAACAAACAGTACATCCGCATTGGTAGTAGAATGACCGATAATATAGTACCTGCAGGGCCAGTTCGACCGTTGGTACTGGGAGCTGTGGTGCTGTTTTCGTACTGCTCAAGTGGTATCTGGTCCAGACTGGACTCCGGGTCCTCCAGGTAGGCATTTCCTCCACCGCCAGCCGCAATCAGCAAGGGAACCAGCTCACCTCTCTCCATCTGATGAGACAGCATTACTGTAAATCTCACTCATTTGAGGCATTTTCAACTATGTACATGCTCAGTGGTGCAAGTGTACATTTGCATCTCAACATTTCACTGCAAATGAAAAAGGAATAAAAGCAAATTGAACATGACCCAGGAACCCCCATTTTAGCACCGATGGGAGATCATAATAAAAGTGACAAGTGAACATTTTTCTTGTGCCAATTCTCTGATACAACGGCTTTCCAACCTCTAGTGTATGTCCAATCTATATCTAAACCTGTGGATTAGAGTGTGAGACCCTGCTGAATCGTTTCAATATCCCTACAGACATTTCTATGCCTATCAGTATATAAACTTAATCCGCACAAGTCATCAAACAAACCCAGAGAAAGGACACACGATACTGAAACAACACAAAGTTTCTTCTGTCACCTTAAAGATGTAGGTGGCTCCCCCTCCTCCGCCTCCTCCCCCTGCCCACTCTGCACCGGCCTCTTCTCCAAGGTTGTCTTCAATCACTGATGACTCTCCCAGGCAGATCTTCTGGGTGTGGGGATTTCTCTACAGCACAAGGGGGAGGGAGATTTGAGTTTCAAAGAAAGAAGCTGTAGTCACAAAAGTATGAATCCAGAAGGCAAAATTTTTTTATCTAGGTCACTCTCTTGTCTCCCCTCTCTGGCAAAAGATATCCCAGTGGGACATCACACGTCAACGAATCCTTCCAGCCTACTCACCCCCGGGCATGCGTCCTCTCCCTGGTGGCCCACCAAGATGTAAAGTATATCTCCTTTCTCCAGAGGAAATATGGCAGATATGAAGACCCCATGGTTGCGTTTGTTGTGGTTTTTGGCTCCTTTCCCTCCTGCAGCCCCGTAGGCAGATATCCTGAGGGAGATTACACAGTTCCACATTATATATCACACTAGATAGATAGATTGCTATACACTTGAGAAAACACCTATAGAAGTCTGTCATAACACACAAATCACACCTGTGGTTTTATAAAGATTTTCCTCTTACAAACACTTCGTGTTGATATTGGCATGAAGTACAGCTGTGTATAATTTAGCCAAAGTAATTCAACACCCTGTAAATCCTATGATTAACCCTGCCACTTTTCTGTTGCCTCATTTCATGTCGTGAGTGTGATAATGAGGTCCCATGACTGGCTGTGCAAAGACAATCAAATTGCTTGAAGTCTTGATCTGGCAGGACAACAATCAGTTACGCCTAGCATGGCCAGAATAATTTAGTCCCCCAGCACGCAGTCACACCTCTAAATTGTCACAGAGCCCAGCTCTCTGAGTCACACATCAATATTAACACATGTGGATGAATGCTATCTTTTCGATGACTAAACTTCTAGAAATAAACTATGGATAATTCAGTTTTTACGGCAGCAGGATGGTATACATGGATTGACTCAAAATATATTACAGTGCCCTGGTTCACTGTAATGAAGGAACATGTCACCCAGTGCAACAGTGTGGCTCATTTATGTGTTTTTAATAGTTTTGGGACAAGAAACAACAATAAATGTCTATGACACAGAGGAATAAGATATATCAGGCTTTGACTACGCAGGCAATATTTGGTAGTAGGATTAATTCATTGTGGGTTTTGGTCTGACCAGCCTGTTAACTTCCAGCGTAAAGCTCAGGTAGATGAGCATCAAAACCATCCCCTCTATCACTTACAGGTATCTGTTAGTAGCAGGTACCCTCCACGTTTGGACTCCTTTCAAGGGGCCTTCCTTCCCCACAGTAACACTGACATTTTTGTTCCTGTAGGTACTGTCACACTGGGCCTGGGTCGGGCCATGGGGACCACTCGCTCCGCAGGAGTTAAACCACCACGTCATCAAAGAAACCTCTAGAAAAATGGAGACAAAGAAAAGAAGAACACTGACATGAGCTGGTGGGAGATTTATAATTGTTGAATGAGTTGGTAAATGTAGGTACTGTATAAATAACAAAAACACAAGACAAAATGCAATGTGAGAGACCAAGATAAACACTTGAACATTGGAGAACAGAAACACACATATGGCACAACATCTAGGAGAGTCACTGGAAAATGCATTAACCACCTGGTATGTGAGCGCTGAATGCATAATGGGTTAAAAGCTTCTGGTTGGCTGATATGGTAGATAAAGCGTCAAGCATCAAGAGAAACTGCGAGTGTACAATCCACCACCTGGTATGTAAATTCTGCATGCAGAATGGATTAAAAATTACTCGGTAGACGAGGGAACGTTATGGAAATTCACAAGGGATCCAAGGTGACAGATGAAGCTGAATGCTACCTGAGGCCGAAGGCTCTGGAAGGGGGCTTAAGAAATCCTCCAAGTCCATCATGGGCAGGAGAGAGTTGAGATCTGAAGAGAGGCAGGGAGCCAATGTGGGAGCCAAGAGAAAAGGAGTCAGTCATCCATCTGCATATCTCTGAAGCATAAATTATATCCAGACAGAAAGTGACACGGATCAAAGGAAATAAGAGCAATTCAAGGACAGGTATTACGGATGAACGTAAAGACATTTCCTCAGACTAATTCCTGAGCAGGAAAACATGAATATATTTCTCTCTTCATTCACTATTTAGCATACAGACACAGTGGATTTTGTCCATTTCCATGGTTTCACTCAATGTAGTTTCTGTAAAAGTTAAAGGTTTTACAGGCAATCCACTGTCCTTTGCCAGGCCCTTCCCTGAAACCAATGTGGCATTGCTGAACTTGCTAAAGCAACAGGAGCCTCCACGTGTAGTTTCAACACCATAAAAGCATGCAAGTCTCTCTAGCTGGATAAGATCCC
Organism: Siniperca chuatsi; assembly: GCF_020085105.1. Taxonomy (NCBI): domain Eukaryota; kingdom Metazoa; phylum Chordata; class Actinopteri; order Centrarchiformes; family Sinipercidae; genus Siniperca; species Siniperca chuatsi. Next base: position 15,109,050 of record NC_058056.1, read on the forward strand.
AGCACAGAGAGGGGAGACCCACTAAACTTGGCTTACCAAAGTTACTCTGGGATCCTGAAATGACCCTGATATCAGTTAGAAAATGTTCTAGTCTTGCCCAGCTGGAGCTGAGCAACAGCCATACACCACTGTTATCACCGTACCTCCACGGAGGTTTTAAACCATCCTACCTTTAAAAAGGTACAATGTGTAATTCCTGGCCACATGCTCTAAACAAATAGGGGGTAGTATTTCACCTCCTTCCACCCTCCTCCTCCCCCACCCCCACTGCCCCCAATCGCATAACCCCACCCCCTCCATCAAGTTAGTCTCCTTCTAATGATTCAGTAAGTTAGAGCCAGCATTACATTTTCATTACAACAGTGTACTTTTGAAATTATTTTGTTCCACTACTTAGCAAGATGAAATCTTACAGTCATGTTTCTACGTTAGCGCCGAATCAATAGTGCACTATCAGTGCTCAGTTAGTTAGCAAACTATGTAACTAGTAAGCTGTCTTCTTCGGTTTTTGTTAGACTGATGACAGCGATTTCACACCCAGTCAGACAGGGAAGATCAAGTGGTGGCAAGAAACAAAGTAAAGGTAGCGGAGGAACGAGAGGTCGAGGAACGTGAGGGAGAGGGAGAGCAGCTAGTGCTGCAGCATCAAGAGATTGCCCGAGGCAGCTCTACTTCTTCATCCTCTCATGTTGGACTGAGGGCAGACTGGACATGGTATTACAACATAGGACAGGCCGGGGCTAGTTGGTTAGCATGCTAACTTCAGTAGATATCTCTGCAACATAATACATAGAAGTCTTTGACATAAAGTCAGAACTGTTACTTCTTCACATTCTGTTGATAATGTTGGGGCGACTGAGGCTTAGTGGTAGAGCGGGTCGTCGGTGGTTCGATCCCAGCCCACATGTCGAAGTGTCCTTGAGCAAGACACTGAACCTCAAATTGCTCCAGTTGTGAGTGTGTGTGAATGATTAGTCTTCCAACTGATGAGCAGTTGCCATCAGTGAATGAATGTGTGTGAATGGGGTGAATGTGATATGTAGTTGAAGCGCTTTGAGTAGTCAGAAAGGCGCTATATAAGTACAGTCCATCTACCATGACTGTGAGAATAAAAAGTCTGATGCACCGACACAGGAATGTCGGCACACATATTGCGGTACTGCATTTGCAGCAAAGCATTAAATGTTGGTTAACCTCATGTCACTACCAATCATTGAAATGGGGCATCAAACGAATGACTGAGGACTGCTGCAGCTCTGAGCAAAAGACAGCAGTCATCAGTTAGTCTCAACAACAGTTGGGAGGACTCCCTGTACTCCTCTGCTCTCCATTTCATTCAGCAAGAGTTTGATTTCATTAAGTTAAAAGTAATAAGGAGAGATATTAGCAGATGCTTGTATAAGACAGACAGTCTTGTTGGGCATTGTTAGCCTTCCAGTTCCATAATCCGTATAACATGTTCATTGCTGAACAGTGAGCCCTACAGGAGTTTTCCTAAAAGTTATGTTAACATTTAGTGTTAACAAAACTTACCAAAACGCATTGTGTGTATCCTTGAGGTCTAACCGCCGTGGATTTTGTTTTCCCTTAATAATAACAACCTTCATTTAAAAACTGCATTTTGTGTTTACTTGTGTTATCTTTGACTAATATTTAAATTTGTTTGATAATGTGAAACATTTAAGTGTGACAAAAATGCAAAAAAAAAAAAGAAATCAGGAAGGGGGCAACATTTAAAATTATGCATTATCGATGTTTATTAGCTTCACTGCATTTGTTGGCGCGTTGCTGCGCTTCCTTGCGCGTTACTGCCACCGACTCAGCAATGTCAGGAAGATGTATCACACCACACGTGAGCTCATAAAAATATTTCTCCATAGTGCTACTAGTGGTACAAAATTCCACAGGGTACCTTCAATAATAGCAAACTCATTTTCCTAAGATTGATCTAGATCTACATCTAGAGTGAGGCAGCCACAAGTGAATCAGCAACAACATATAGACAGCAATATCTAGATAAAAGTTTTATTTTAGCATTTTATTTTTCATATTTTTCATGCAGCATGTGAAATACAGTGATATTTCTTCATTCAAATGTTACACAGGCTCCCTTTATGAAAGAGAAGCTAGTGTGACCAGTAACTTAGATGTTTACTCCCCCTGGCGAAGGCGACTTAAACTAAACATATATTTTATTTGTATTGGTTTTACATAATTATTGCCACAAATATATGTTGAACCATAATTAAATGGTGGCATTTCTGTTATGGTCTCCAACATTTTATGATGGCATATTAGCAACAGCTTACCTGTGTTGAAGCAGGCTGCTCCAACTGCAATGTCATCGAGAGCAATATCAGCATTGGAGCCTTTTTCCCACACAGCTGTCACCTTAATGTGGAACCTGGAATTAAGAACATACCATTTGTATATTTAGAGAATTTACAGTTTTTGTCTTTATGTGAAAGGCAACAGGAATTCAATTCCAATCTGTGTACAAAACAACTGGTAGTAAAGAATAAATAAATTCTTCAAAATTATTACAAATTCTTTAGATGAAAGCAGCAATTTTCATCTTTCTCATTATCAATCTAAAGTATGTAGTCATGCTCAACCTCCTCAGCATGACTGTAAAATTGTAATGGCACTGCTGCTTGAGAACAGCTTTGGTTTTGACATGGAAAATAGGAAATATAACAGATGATGTGAAATAACATTTGTTTTTGAATGACAAAGAGAAAAAAAGGTGAATGATGGAGGAAACTTTTATACACAAGAGATGATGCCTGATTCTTTTGCTGTAGCACTTCAGTGTAACATAGTCATCTGCTCCTCTACCCTTTTGCTTTCATTTTACATACCCATGATGAAGGCCAGTAAGCTGCAAGGCAACATCTTCCCAGTCGTCTGTACACTGACCATTTCTCTCCCAGACCAGTGATGCGGTGGTGGTCCCATTCTCCTCTATGGCCACCAGCAATGAACCATTAAAGTCCCCATACAGGTACAGCGAGAAACGCATCTGCACAGAAAAACAGACACGATTTCTTTGATTTGTTGACAAAATCTTTTGTTGCCAAAGAGCAACCTCACAAGGAGAAGGGAACAAAAATATATCAACAAAATTATTAAGCTACTGTATCTGTCTAAATAACTGACCTGACAGGCAGTAGTAGAGACTGGGGGAGGGAAAGAGGAGCTCTGAATGGATGCCTCTCGAAGGGAATTTCTCTCTCTTACCTGCAGAAACAGGAAGTGCCCTGGGGGCGCACAACAAATGTGACACAGCAGAACGCTAACCAGGTCATGAAACAAACTGTTATCAAAATAATGGACATAAGAGATACAGTAATAGTTAGAAAAGTTTTAGTTGTATTCTTTAAAGCCATACATTTTGAACTTGTTTTATTGCTGGACACTAACCAGCAGCAAAGTAAAAACTGTACTCAGAAAGATGAAAGCAGTTAGTAACATTGGGTTAAATATAAAGCCATTTTGAGTTGTGTTAGCACAAATATGTTCTACAGCTGTATTTAAACAATCCATATGAACTCTTCATGGTCGTGTGATGCAACTTCTTATGGTTGTAATCTAAGAAGGCATTCCTATCAATAGCTGGGTCTAGAAAGAACGATAAATGAAAACCGGTTTGATATAAAACTGATGAGTTTCAACACTAAGCAATGTGAGATTTGTTTTGAGTGAGTTTTTCACTTCCATTTCTCCACACCACAATAATTAATCAGAATGGGACGAAATTCACCATATGTATAGTAATAAAATAGGGGTATGAGGTGTTAATATACACATTCACATGTACTTCACACACACACACACACACACACACACACACACACACACACACACACACACACACACTGCCAACCTGGTGTACTCGGCAGAGTGACACCCTGCATGTCTTCTTTCTCCAGAAGCTCGTCTCCAGCAACCCTTCTCCAGGCCGAATGCTGGTTGGACACGGACCAACCACATGCATCCCGTTCAAACGAACAGTGTGAGCCAAACGGAAGAGCACCTGGGGAGGAGGAAAATTGTTATCATATTTCACTAAAACAGAGATCACAGCTGCTAAAAAGTCCATTGTTTCCCCTTGATTCCTCTTCTCCCAAAGCAAGAATTACATTTTGGAGCAATCAGCTAAGCACAAATAATATACTTCAAGGGGTGCAGTGTTTCTTGATGTGAAAATCTGTTAGTGCTTGGGAATATATCAAATTTTCTGTCTACACATGTTAAAGAAATAGTTCAACATTTTGAGAAATATGCTTATTTATGTACTTTCCAAGAACAAGATGAAAACATTGACACGAATGTCATGTCTGTGTGATAAATATGGACAGCATCAGGACGTAGTTAGCCTAGTTAGGGAAACAGCTAGCCTGGCTCTCTCCACAGTGACAAAAGAATACCCACCAACATCTCTAAATCTCACTAATTATGTTGTATTTTGTTTGTTTAATCTGCACACAAAAAAAACTCAGAAATGTAAAAATGACAATTTATGGTTTGTAATGTCTGTAATTATTTCTAGACAAACAACAGTTTATCAATCCGCCCAGTACTTCTGTGCAGCATTTCTGCCACTGTCGATGGCAGTTACTGTACCTGGCTGTTGTTGCTAACATGCAGTTACAGCACATAACTCCCTTTGAGAACCACAAGTTGTCGTATTTTTGTTTCTGTTTGTGTACGGATAAAACAAACACAATTTTACCTTATTAAACCATGAGCTTTAGAGGTGTTGGTAGGCATATTTTAGGACTTAATTGAGTACCTAGTTGTTTTCCACTGCTAGCTGATTTTATGCTAAACTAGTTTACCCCACTCCAGCTCTGTTGGAAGGCACCATTCACAGAGCTAAGCCGGTTCCTCCTGTTTACAGTCTTTGTGCTAAAAACATCACTATCTTATCTATATTCTGGACACAAAGATAAAAAAAATATATAAATCGTTTCATGGGTAAGATGACAAAAAAGCCATTTATAAAATGTCCCTTTTAACGAAGTATTTTATGAGCACTCATACAGGTGGTTGGGCCATTTAAAAAATTACTCTGACCATGATTACCATGACCCAGCTCTTGTCCCCAAGGGATCCACAACGCAAGGACTCTAAATAGGCCTGATTTCACTGATTTCATTACTGACTAAAGCGAGGCCTTTTGATTCTCAGTGTGGTGAAGTTTTTTTCTTTGTGCTGAATGATTGATGTCTACAAAGAAAAAGGACGAAGCTTGTTATATTTCAGACTGTGAAGTGGGAGGAAATGAAAGGTAGTGAATGTCTGAAAACACTTTTTCTGCAGCATATTTTTCAAATCTGAGATTTAAAAATAAATCCAGGAGGGGGGTGTATCATTTTATAATAAATTGTTGAATAACTTATGTTTAGACATTAAAGGCGTGATTTCAAGATGAAAACTTTAAAAAGCTAAGCATATCAAATTCCTAACGATACAATAAAAGAATTCCCAGCTAATGAAGAAAAAATAAAACACAAGCTGAGATCATTTTGAGGACAGACGCTCCATTCAGGCTTCACACTTTAAATGTCTATGTAATATTTACTTCCTGCACTAAAAATATTTAGTAGAGGCTCTTGGCATTGAATAATCTGGTACCTCCGGTCAAAGGATTAACAATTTATCATGGATTTAAACTTTAATACAGCTAATGCAAATGGATTACAGCCTGCCAACTGCCCCATATACTGCTTTAGGACTCCTGTACTGTATGTTGGCCTCACTTAACTCTCAAACTGAAGCACTCACACATACACATCTTTTGGTTTTCATCATGTTTTCACACTCCCACTCTCAGAATCAGTCAAATGGTGCAGATCAGTTTATATAAAAAATGATTCATCATACAAGGGGAAACCTCTAAAGCCAACTGCAAAAGTGCATTTTCAAGTATTACTAAAAGAAACTGAACCACAATTTCCCTCAGAGCAGCATCCTATTCTGCATCCTGAGATTTTATTAAGAAAAGAAGAAAAAGAAAAAAAACAAAAACTCACCACAGATGAAGCCCTCATCCTCTCCTAAAGGACAGTCAGTGTGGAAGTTGCACACTTGGCTCTGGTCAATGCAACCTCCTGAGGTTTTACAGTGGAAAGATTCCGCACATACCGCATCCAGCTCGATGACCTGGTGTTCTGCATCCCAGCAACCACACAACAATTATACAATACTGTAATCACACGTCCTCTATATCATGGAGAACTAAGCCGAACCAACTGCAAAAAATATTTCTATATTTAGAAGTAATTTAATGCAAAAGTTGTAGATGTATGTTTCTTTAAAGGAATAGTTAGACATTTTTGGAAATACGCTTATTCTAAAAAAAAATTCCAAAAGCAATCTATTGCTTTATACAAGTAAAACCAGCCAGTCAAATAACTATAAATTACTACTTTTGTGTGTGATTTGGGTAATTATCTTGATACCAGATCTGATTTTATTTACAAATACACTCAGTGGCCACTTTATTAGGTACACCTTTACAAACTAATGCAATCCAATACAACTGTCCTGCCATAAAGTCTACTTTTATCAGATTTTTTGACACTGTTAGAGGTATTAATTCAATATAGTTAGCATTGAGGTGTTAGTTAGTTAGTGGCAGCGTTGTTCTAGACTGCATTATATTGAGCGATGTTTCTAATATTCTGCCCCCCTCATGTATGTAAACAGGGTGGACAAAAAATTAGAAACACCTCTCAATATAATGTAGTCCAGTACAAAAGCTCCTTTAACTATGACCTCAATGGTGACATTCAAATGTATGGGTCACAACTCCGGCAACACTTCTAGTATTGAAAATACCATCTGACCGTAAAGAACAACTTTATGGTCAGACTGATGTGTTTGGGCTCGTGGCCTTCATCAGGGTCAACCTGGACTGCATCTGACAAGAAGGCCTAAACCCTTTAAGACTGCTTTCTCATCTCCATGAACCTTGCAAGTAGGATAAGTTGTGACAGAAATTCTACACATATTGAGTATAATAACAAATACAACTTAAGCCCTACTGCAAAAAGCCTCAATAAGCAACTTGACATTATATTGTGGAAATCTTAATAATTAACTAATCTGCAGAGAGAAACCTATTCAGTGTCTCTCTTTTCAGCTGCCGTGGAAACTTTAAAAAATATATTCCCAGACATGTGACACTGTGAACCAACAGTCTCCAGTTTAAACAACTGGAGCTGGTTTGGTCAAAGGTGCTTATCAGAGGAAACAGCTGCTATAGCGTTTGGTTTGAACAGAAATCAGTAAATCACAGCTCTATAGAACACGATGAACTCACCTGATTCACAGTTTATGAGCTCCAGAGAGTCCAGAGCCATAGTGGCTCCATCTTCCCCCAAACAGGAAGTGTAGAGCAGGGTCACCTGAAAGGGCTCGTCCACCTGACCAAACACAGTCTCCAGAACCTCCCACTCAGCCCTGCAACAACCAATCACAGAGAAATGTCTTTTAAAGTCATCTGTAGGAACTCACAACTTCCTTCATTTATTATTGGCTTGTATGGATACATTTCAAGATCCTGCATTAAACATCAACAACAGCAATCCTTGCAATCAGCAATTAGGAAGGCTTGAAAATATAAATCCCACCATTAACTCTTTTTTTGTAAAAGCCTACTGTCACACTGGCAGCATCCTTTTGCTGTCACTAAGCAACCACAGTCACCTGCAGTCAATCACTGAGCTCACATGGTTAAAAACATTAGCTAATATCATTAGCAGATTGAAAAGGAAAAAGGATGGAGTCAGTTGCAGCTCTCCAAACCTGATGTTGTTTATGACAATATTATCATATTCTTGGTGAAACAGGCTTTAGCCGAAACAATCAATATTGAAAACATTTTATACATTTTCCATGTTAGTAATATATCTCAATGAAGAAAATTGTACCTCTGCATTTAGCTGTTGGGACAACTAAGAAAAGCCACTGTGATTTAGGGCCGTTTCCTTCACATTCATTGAAATGTATTGCAAAAACACATCTTTCAGGGCCAAAGTTTGCAGAATTACATGAAAAACGTACAGGTTAACTTAGAAAATAATGGAACTGGTATTGTCAGCTAGTCTTCCTGTGAGGACGTACATCTTGAAATGTATCACATATATACATTTGTCTACAAAACAGTGAGGAACAGTATTGTCATACTAAGCTATAACACATAATCATGACGGTCTAAAAATGTGTAAAAGTATTTTTTGTCTCACTTGCTCTTCTTCAAGATAAAGACTTTTTACTCCTGGAAAAACCTCTGTAATCAACTTATATATAAACAAACACTGTGGCAGCTTGGGAATCACGGTTACCTTGGGACATTTTATTATAAACAAACACTTTGTTTAAACAATCCTAATTTTTCACCTAAGTGCACCATGAAAGCCTTGCAAGCCATGCTGACTATATTTCCTTTCTCATAAAACATTTGCATTTGCAACTTGCAAAGCTGGGCCACATACAGCACCTCTGCTCTTGCAATAATGTGATTACAGCAACCACACATAGGATAGTTCCCCTAAAGATGAGCCATATTTGACATTATTTTTTTTTATCTCAGAATGCCACCCTGAATTCCCTATGTGATGGCACCTTCACTAAGCTTTACTTCACACATTACAAATCCACCTCTCAGAGTCCATTTCTAAAAATATTCCCGTGCTATGACAGCTTCAAAAATACTGCACATTTAGTAGAGTAGGTGAGTAATGTTTCACTATTGGGAACATACAGTCAAATGAAGACAATGCATACAATCTAGGGGCCATTTCCAGGAACATTAAGCCTCTGATTTGTAGGGAAAACATTCAGTTAGGACAGTTGCTGACTTCTGAGAACAGTCAGTACAGGTGAAACATCACAACACACACAACACTACAGTGAAAGATGTGTCACATGGGATGGGAACTGTGCTTTAAATGGAGAGTGCATCCAGAAGTTACAGCTACAGGCTAGTATGGGATAAATAGTGGGCTGAGTAAATGAAACTACTGTCTGTGTGTGTCTCATAATGGAATTGCTCAGTCCATTACTGCAAGACACAAATAATGCCAATGTACAAACTTATTGCATATGCCCATCCATCCCTCTTCTGTCCTAACCAATTATATATACATTAATTTCCAGAGTCTGCATCTAGAGACATGAATGCTTTTAGCTGCTCTAAAGATGGCTGTACTTCAGCATTAGATCAATAGAAAATACCTGTCTCCATTTCCCACACAATTCTACACTTTGTCCCACATGAAAGCTAAGAAACATTATTTAACTTTAGTACCACAGAAGTAAAAGGTATTCGTTTCTGTGCCCTTGCTCTCTCTGAAGGCCCCTTTCTTTTATCTGTTTTGTAGGCCGGACCTCAACTTGACAAGCACTTCAATCAGTAAAAATGCAGAGTTTTGCTTTTTGACACTAATTAAATGGACATGTGCTGCATAAATAATAAGTACACCAATAAATAAATAACTATTCTGCACAGACAGCATTGCAGAGGCATGGAGAGCCCGTTCTGAGTGTGTTTGCTGACCTGCGGTCATCACGTCTCCTGTGGTTGAGAACAACAGAGCGAACAGCTGAACCTGAGAGAACTGGCTTGATCAGGAGCGTGAGGTTCCCCACTGCTGGACCGGCCTCATACAGAGCCACATGGAAGACGCAGTACCTGTCGCTTCCTCGCAAGACTGGGCTGGTTAAGTGGTATTCGCATCTCCCAGAGGCCTCGGCGGCAGGGGAGGAGCTTAAAAGAAGGAAGTGCCCTAGGGTAATAAAACAGAGAAGATATTTTATGTTGGACAGTTTTACAGCAGCCCCATAACACTGTCACTCCTGTAAACCATTTGATGAATGCTTTAACATTAGGACAAATCTCAGACTGGGCATTAAGGTATAAGAACAAAATCAACATAAATGTCAAGGGAGATGCTAAAGAGCTTTGAGTAAGTCCACAGATCCATTACTGGGTTTTCTAACTTTTAAAAATGTGTTTCATAGAAGAAAAAGCCATGAGCAATATCCTGAAGCACTCATTTAGTTTCTCCTCAGTGATTCTCTGCACTCTTACCATCAGAGCTTCCCACTGAGTGGTCGGTCACAGGCATCATCCTAGCCTGTGCACTTTCTGGTTGCTGTGGCGACACCACCGACCAGTCACTTTGGTCGCTGTGATTAGATAAAGTCCAGAGGCAACGTGACTCAAAATCACAGAAGGTAACTGAAACACAGGAAGACCAGAGTGTAGCCTATAACTTAGTGTTTGTTTGGGTAAATATTCGAAGATGTAGGGAATTTACTAAACACTAGAAAAAATCAGAAAAAATCACAAAATCACAATCACAATAAAATGGCAAAGTGGTATTTTTGTCTTCTATCCATGAGTGTTTGAAGAGAGAAAAAAGGACACATGTCATTTACGGCTGCCAAAACAATGCTTATATGCAACTTGTACTACTTGTACTTATACTTTATTTTCATATTTTGAGAAATTCCACATAGTGTTTTGAACAAATATACCTGCTGTAAGTGTTGATGTACAAAAACATGAATATTTAACAGACTAAATATTCAACTGTAAATAGTCAACAAAACTTTGCAGAGAACAAACAGCATCTGGAATTCCCCCCAAATAAGCCAAAACTGATTTTTGTTATGAACGCCAGAGTGAGGACAGGCAAAAAAGATGTTTTAAGTTTGTTTTCTTAGGATCATGAGAAATGTATTTCATGATATCAATATAACAAGCTGTTTTTCTTAGATTATGAAATCTTTAAAAAGTAAATACAGGGGGCCATTCACCAAAGCTGCCTCTAAATTTCCCATTTTAATAACAAAAAAATGTTTTCTGGATCCTCAACAGCATCAACATACACATAGTGATACATGTACCAGATGCTTCACTCAAGTAATCACTGTAGTTCATAAAAAAACATCAAAGTTGTAAAAAAAAAAAATCAATGTAAAATAATGGTTTAAAAATTCCTGGAGTCACACCTGGATCATGACCTAATCACTTCCTTGGCTCAAATTTAATTGAAATCCAAAATCTGTTTAACAGCCAAACAGACACGGCCTTTGTAAACTCCATCATGTGATGGTTGGAGAGGAAACTGCCACTACAGCTAATATGGCAAACAGCCATAGGAATCCCTCTGGGGATAAAGGACAGAAATATGAGGCACTTTATTAAATCTTTATTTCATAAATCAACTAAAAATAAGCTTCCTTTGATCACAAATGACCTAAATATGTGGCTGGTTTGCTTTTTCACTGCCTGTTTTCCTGATGTCAGCATGCTGCTTGTGTGCTGCTTTGTTCTTTCGGTTTCACCATCTACCAGAGCAGTGTTGTTACACCTCGAGTCAAACTTGCACCTGAACTTTATGAGTAGTTTTCCGTTCCGCAAGTTTGCAGTGGTGGATAATAATAATACAATTATTCCTGACATTTAAAGAGATTTCAAGTTTCCAGGTGCTATATGTGCACTAATCAAAGTTTCCTCTTTCAGCTGTGCTTTCCAGTCAAGCTAATTGTCATTCAGATCAATAACTACTTAAATTGATGCAGGTAATCATTGCAAGTGATGATTATAATGACACGGATGATCACTGGAATACTTATTTTCTGTTTGTGTGTGTGCAAATGTGTGTGTCAGCACATCAGTCAGCACATAACTCTTACTTTGGCTGTCATTTTCTGAGCCCAGATGATGATGGAACAGCTGATCTGAGAAGTTCTCCTCCAGAAATCTGTCCAAAAGAGCGTGGCAGGTACTGCTAACTGAGGAGACAGATAGACAGAGAGGGAGAGTAGTAACAGTACTTTTATTAGGGCAAGTCATACATACAGTCTTCAAGCTGCTATATAATGCATTTTCAATCACCCTGTTTGAGATGTAATTGCAGTTCCCTTGGGCCAGAATCATTTTGAAAATGTGACAATGTTGTGTTGAAGAACCAAATAGGTGCCTGGGTGGCGCTCCAGCCATACGTATATACCAGACAGATTGTGAGTCTGGATGATTGTCTGTCTGTATGTGTCAGTCCTGTAAAACACTGACAAACCTGTCCAGGGTGTACTCTGCCTCTTCTCTAATGTGAGCTGGGTTAGGCTCCAGTATGGAAGATTTTAAATGTGATAATGAAAACAAATCAAACAAAGTGAAATACAATACACAGTGTTATTTGTATTTCCTTTTTATGTATGTATTTAAATGAAAAACATATGTTTAATGACAATTATTTAAGCATTTAAAATCTTCCATACTCCAGGCCCCTGTGACCCTGAAAATCGATTAGGGATGGGATACATAAAAGGTAAACCATGACTGGTTAGTTTTGTTGGGAAAATGTAATTCACATGTGTTTTTTGGACAGTTCGCATTTGAAGAGTCTCGGTTCCATCTAAATGATCATTTTCAAATGTGAAATACTTTGTGGCTTTTCAAGTGATTTAAATAGTTAATTTTTCTCATGTGGTATCATGACCCAAAGCAGATGGGAATAGTTTTAAATGAGATGAACAATTTGTAAATAAATAAATAAAAAGACCATAAGAACTTAATAGAGCTAAGTGGGGATCTAGCACCGCTTCACCTAGTGAGGTACATGAAAAGGAGAATATTGCAGCAGGTGAAGAACTTTTTATATAAACCAACACGTTTATTTACGACCGACAACCTTTACCTTGAATACATGGAACTTGATGTATTAGGCTTAATTGTCAACAAACATAATCTTTTGAAAACCACCAATTATTTCTGTTATGCAAGATACTCAACATGATTGAGATTCCTGCAATGTTTTTGCCTGATGGCACGTTCGGCAGCACATTTGTGTGACCAACCCCTCAGCGCATTAGCTGTAGATCAGGCAATATGGAGGCAATTTACCAGTTCTGTACTGTGGCTCATTTGATGCCATTCCTCATAAAAGCCTTTATCTTACATTACTTTGGGGCTTATTACACACAAATGCCATGATCAAATATTCTGTTGGATTTCTGATCATTTTAACTCCCACAGATCAATATTTGCTTTTGCAGTTTAGAAAAATCACTTGGAGCTGATGTGTACGGAAGCTGGGAGTGGCAATAATAATAGTTGGAATAATTATCTGAGTTGATAAAAATCATGATTCTGGTATAGGTCACCTTCAGTCATTACCATCATAGCATTAAGCTTTATGAGCAGCACAAGCACTTTTGCACTTTTTTGCAAAGTTGCACTTTTTTTGCCCTGGGTTTCACCTCTCAGGTTAAGGCATCAGTATGCTCTAACTGAAGTCAGATAGTCGAACAACGTCTGAGACCCTCTTCCCCCACACCTACGTCCAACAATTTCTCTAACTTTCCCAAAAAGACAGTCCGACATTCACGCCCACTTCACACAGCCATTAGCCAGGTGTGTGGAGGTGCGACAGTAAGCAGGGATTTTTCATTCTTTATAGAACTATTTACTGCATGTCACTGTACCACTGTCAAAAAGTATGCACCGTTATCTTCATATTTAATTAATTATCACATCTCAACCCTCTGTATGATGGCTGGCTCTTCACCCTGCCTTCGAGAGTGGCCATTTGGGAAAGGTACAAACACGTGTGGCTTCCGACGTGGTTGGACGACAGGTCGTCCGAACTAGTTTGTTTTGAGGACACCCCCACCTAGTCCTTTAATTGGTCCGGGCTGTACAGAGCCTGAAAAAAGGATCTGTAGACACTGTTCATGGCTAAACAACTGCAACCATCTCTGGATATTTTTTGGGGAAAAAATAATTTAATATATATTTTGAATTACAGTTGATAATGTGTAATCTTCTTCTAAACAGACATTAAATTGAACATTAATCAAACATAAGGCAGGAAAGGACTGTCTATTATTAAGTTATAGTGATTTAAACTCGGGTGAGCGCATTAATGATTCAGCAATTTACTGTATATTGCATTTGTAATTATTTTGTTAAGACTACTATTATTATGGAAAGAACAATAACCAATTAAATCATAGTGTGTTATTTGCTAGATTGATTAAAATGGTAATGTGATATAAATGCAGGGAATGGCATTAACATAGGATTATTTATTTATTTTAAAAAACAATTAAGCCCCCATTAAAACCAAGCCTACACTCTTGGTTCAGTCCCCATAATAGTTAGATGGATGCATGAAGAGTTGATCCAGAAATATTGCCACTGCAGACTGACCAAACACTCACCACAAACAGCCGACAGACATGGTCTTGTTCTGGAAGATGACTGCGAGGGAGGGCACTTTACACGTGACATGACATTCAACATACTAACTAGCATGACCAGTAGACAGTGAGGGAGATGATTATATCGCAGTGGGTCATCGCAACTTAACCCCTGTAATGGCCTCTGGACAGTGACATTACTGTTCGCTGGAGCCTGTAAGGCAAGGTCAAGCAGGTCAAGCGGGACAAATTGAATTATTTAAAGGGAAGTTTATTAAAAGCAGTTAGTGATGATAATTATGGGGTGTGAGGGGGGTCATGTATTTGAATGGCAGCCTAGCTATTCATCGGTAATTACGGAATAAAAGCAGCTATGGATAGATTCCTGAATACTGGAAAATGTAAATAGTCCATAAAGAGGGGGATTCAGCCAAAGAAAAAACATTAACAGACTATTATTAACATGAAATAGCAAACAGTTTTTTGGGAATCTCCCTAGAATTCAAACTTTCTTTCATTGCCTCTCATTTGTTCCCCTTTTGCCATGTCCAGTTTGGATTTAAAAAAATGAAAGGAAAAAAAATCTGTTGGCATTTTCTTTTATGAAAAAGAGGCAGTGTTGTAGAGGCTCCAAATAGCTTCCTGAGCTAAAAGCTGCTGCTGGTTGTCGTTTAGTTCATTTCAAGGCTGGGGCGTAGTGGAAGTTGCAGATCCTGAGCAGCTAAAGAAAGTCATCTCCTCTGATGTTGTTCTCTCACAGAAAAGGTGGCAAATTAGCTGGGGCCACTTTGCCACTGATATACCTGGCCACCAGTAATATGTCTCCTCTCCTCTCCTCTATTTCTCACAGTCTCATTTTTTATTTCCCCTTTAGAGGATTTAGTTAACACCACGGTGAAATGTTTGACAACAAAGACATCATGGCCTGTTTACAAAGATTTTGGGTAAAATTGTTGTGTGAATACTCGCTGCTTGTCAGGTCAAATAACCCTGAAAGCAGCTCCAGCAGGTCTCAGATCAATATTCTGATGATAAGGCCCTATATTTTACACCTGTATCTGCTAGGCCGTATGTATTGGATGCACTTTAAAATAATCACATCCGCTCTTCATGTGGTCATGAAAGTGGCATCCTGTAATATTTGACTGAAATCAAGATTAAGAGTCTCATCTCAGTTTAGCATGTTAGCATGCTAACATTTGCTAATTAGCACTAAATACAAGCTGGCTGAGGGAATATCATTCCTTTTGCAGATATTAAAGTAGTGGACAAATCAAAATTTTGACCTGATGATGGTGCTAGATGAAAAGTTAAAAGAGTACGATTTAGCATTGCACTCCTATAACATTGCCGTACTCAGTTGAACCAGAGATATCATCCTTTTTAATCCATGCATTCTTCTTCATTGTCAAAACCTGGTGCTTATACTACCCAGGATGCAGCAGTTTAGTTGGAGATTCACATGTGTAATGCTAATAGCTGAAGCCACAAAAGGTTTTATTCAAATTTTTTACCATATGCAGTAGTACACCCAAAACCTGTAAACAGATTGTGATCCCTTCAAGGGATCACTAAAGTGATTACAATTCATCCTGAAGAGAACATGAATGTTTGTCCCAAATTTCATGGCAATCAAACAGTTGTTTAAATATGCAGCTAGCATGGCTAAAAAAAAAAGGCTGAGACTACTGTATAGTTAACACTCAATGAAGTTCATGCCTGCTTCCTTTAAAACAGCGCTACAACTCACCACTGGTAAACATTTGAAGATGATGGGGAGTGCTGCATGGCTTTTGCACCTAGTGAAAGTGTAGAAATGAGACATGTTACCAAAAGAAGTAAAATATTTCTATTAAATGTGTGAAATATAGAAGTCTAAAAGGCCAAGAATCCATCTCCATGTAGTTTCTGCTGAGTCATCATTTGCTTAGAGTGAAGCTTCATCTCTCTCCACTTGCTTAACAAAGTCCTGATCCCCTCAAATCCCCCATGAAGACAGCTGACTATAGAGAGAGCCATGATCTACAGTAAAGCATCCAATGACAACTTTGCTGCAGTGTGCAAGTGGACAGATGGAGGCTTAGAAGAGGATTCACTGACAAGGAAAAACACAAAAGCGCTCCTGAGAGGAACTTCAAAGGTAATGCTTCACGTATTCAACTCACATAATAAAAATGCTGTAAAAAGTTTACCCTTTTAAACATGTATGTAATTGCTTGCAAGTGTGCAGTTACTGTATGAGCACATTCAAGTGTGTCTCAGAATGCTCTACTTCATTTATGGGGTGTCTGAGAAAGAAAAAAAGAGCAAAACACGCTGAAATCAAACAAAACTCTCACCCACAAACATTCAGTCTCCACTGAGAGGAATCAATTTTGTGCACTGGCGTCTCAGCAGAGTATACAGCGTGATCACAGCACCGCCTCAGACAGAAAAGGTGTGATGAATAAAGAAACACCCTCTGGTCAGTCTCTTAAGAATTGAACTTGTATGTATTTATTAGTATTTATTAAGTACTGGCGCAAGGAAACCGATTCCACACATCCACAGCTGCACAGGGTCTGCAAGATACCCCCCCCCCTGCCATTTGGACAAGGTCATAAAGAAGGGCATGTGTGGCTCATCTTAGCTGTCTTCTCTTATTCTCTAAATACCAAAATCCAGTTGGAACCAGTTTCCAAAGCTTTCAGAGACAAGTCAATGACATGTCTGAAAATTGGCTAGGGAAGCTTCTAACTGAACAACAAGTGGTTAGGAGACAGATGGTGCAACAGTAATACTGAGGTGACGTAAAACTGACAGCTAAAATTACAGCATTAGCCAGTGCTCCCATCAATCGTTGCCATTTTACCAGAGCTATATGCAGTATCATTCACAAAGTGTTTTCAGTGGAGCACAGTGTAAAGAGAGACAGAGAAAGCACCAGGCTGCCAGACAGATAAACAGTAACACAGAGGTTCACTGACGCTGCCATGTTTGCACAAAGCCTGAGGACAGAGAACACAAGCTTAATGCACAGCACATGACAATTTATACACATTATTGGTTATTGTTATGTAAAGTTGCTCCTCCAGGGTGGAATACTTTCAGTAACTTTGACAGTATGTTCATACAGTAGGCTATATCAAATTAGTTATGACTCTGCTTTGACGGGAAATTATCAGAAAGGTGACAAGACTCCACAGGAAAATATAAAGGGTTCTAATTCAGCAAGAGGTAGAGTCAAGATGAACAGGCCTTGGCAAGTATAGAAGAAGGTAAAAATGATAGAATAGTTTGACATTTTGGGGAAAATGCTTATTCGCTTTTGTGCTGAAAGTTAGATGAGAAGATAGATACCATTCTCATGTCTGTGCATTAAATATAAACCACAGCCAGCAGGCGTAAAGCTTAGCTTAGCGTAAAGACTGGAAACACAGGGAAACAGCTAGCCTGGCTCCGTCTGAAGGTAACAAAATCCGCCTACCAAAACCTCTAAAGCTCATTAATTAACTCTTTATGTCGTTTCATTATTTGGTCTTCCTGGAGTATCAGCTGGTTGCCCGGGAACCTCACGGTGACGATAACATGTCAAGAAGTCACTGCTCCTGACCAAGAAAGAGTCCGGCACACAATTCCCATTGTTGTTTTTACACTTTGGTTTTTGAACGGCTTAACAAGATATAACGTGTTAATTAGTGAGCTTTAGAGGTGCTGGTAGGCAGATTTTGCAGCAAGTCCTCTAAATCAAATGACAAAATGCAACACATTGTTCGTCCATGCCTTCTAGAACGACACAAGCATTTTCTGATCTGATGCCCTTATCAGCAGGGCAACATCATCTGTCTGTGCCTTCCTAAACTGTTATAAACCACTGTTGAGAAATAAATCTGTTTTATGATGTTACAGTGCTCTGGGTAAGATTTGGTTAGGTTTAGGCACAAAAAATGACTTGGTTAGGGAAAGATCATGGTTTGGGTTCAAATGACTACTTCTTTCAGGTTAGGGGACCTTCGTTGTTACATTGTGGTCACGGTTTAAAGAAACCCACACTGACTTGAGGTAGGAAATGGGAGACAAACAGCGGTCTCCCATGTGACAGGCCAACGTTTTGTTGACCCATCCATCCACCACGACCTCCTCCCTACTTTGTGGCTTTATAACAATGTCACCTGACCTCTTCCTTTGCTCCCGACAGAGTCATAATTACTATAGCCTAGGGGGCTTTGTCACTTAAATGTTGTATGTTGTTTTGAGGCACTTTCTGAAATGACATTTCTGATGTTTGTCTCCAATCTTGTTACCTTTGGACAGAGCCAGGGTAGTTTTTCCCCCTGTTTCCAGTCTTTATGCTAAGCTCAGCTAGCTTCATATTTACCGCACAGACATGAGTAGGGTTGCCATCCATCCCGTAAAATATGGAATCTTCCCTTAATTGGAAACTAAAAGACGTGTTCTGTATTGAACTGACCCACACATCATGGCTGGAATGGCTGGAATAGTTTTGTGTGGCTGGGTCCGAGTTCTAGCGGACTGTGAGGAGATATTCGCTGAATTTAACAAAAAGACGTGTATTGGATTAGAATCGCCACCTTTAACCCTGTGTTGAACATAATGCTTGCAGTTTTACAGTGTATCAAAGCAGTGAACATAGCTCTTGTTTAAAATGAAAGAATATGATTTTCAAGATATCTTATGGCAGAGGAAAGAAAATGAAATAAAAAAATGAAACCCCAGTACTTTCATCTACACAAAGAAAGCTCCCCCACTGACAGAGCCTGGATAATTAAACTTAAGAAAATGACACTGCTAGACACAAAATAAGTAGTGGCATAAGTAAGACATAAGTAGTGGGGTTGAGTGTGGTCAAAATGACATGGTACCGTTAAAGTATTACTGTCTAAAGTAATAGATACCGAATTAAAAGAAACCTGAGTATCATGTTTCAGTTGTTCAGAAAGAAAGATAAAATACTCTATGGCAGTACTCTATGGAGTTTTTTTCCCAAATGCTACAAGAGCAGCTGTGATTGTCTTCACCAACCTACCATGAGGGGCTGAGACACAGTTCATAGAAAGACAAACAGACAATTTTTGGTTTGAAGCCCATGAAAGTCTCTGCAAAATTCTTAGTGTTGGGATTTTTTACCTTTCCTGTATGTCACTTATGATTAAGTGCTGAAACGAATGTTTATTTTTATTATCGATTAATCAGCAGATAATTTTCTCAATTAATTAGTATTCCGTATAAAATGTTGAAAATTAGCAAAACATGCCCTATAATAATTAACCAGAGTCCAAGGTGATGTTTTTAAATTGCTGTTTTACCTGACCAACAATCTAAAACCCAAAGATATTCATATATGACAAAGAAAAGCATCAAATATTTATTTGGAAAATTACAAAAATTAGGAACCATTATCAAAATGGTTTCTGAATCGTGATTAATTTTCTGCACCAACTAATCAATGAATTGACTGATAGTTTCAGTTCTGTTACAGTTGTCATAAGTCAAACTCAAATTCCAAACATTTCTCAAGTTTCCTAAACTAGATGTTACTACAGAACTGTATTTTATTGATGATGCCTTTAGAGGTTCATGTCATAACTATGTTATAATTTAACATTGTTTGAAAGCAGAAGGTATGGCAGATCAATGGTTAACACTGCCATCT
Source organism: Siniperca chuatsi (assembly GCF_020085105.1). Classification (NCBI taxonomy): domain Eukaryota; kingdom Metazoa; phylum Chordata; class Actinopteri; order Centrarchiformes; family Sinipercidae; genus Siniperca; species Siniperca chuatsi. The sequence goes on from NC_058056.1 coordinate 15,128,926, forward strand.
CCCTTTGTATATGATCTCTACCACTTCAAGCCATTTCTTCTCAGCACTCCAGTTTCCTCCCACAGACAAACAGCTCAGCTGAATGAAAATAACAGAGAGCGTGAATGTTAGCCCTGTAGTGTCTGGGTTACAATGCTAACAAGACCCTGAAGAGTAATAAACAGGTATAGAATATTGACCCTTTTGAAAACAAAAATAAGTGAAAATTGATATTTTCTGTAGCCACATCTGATGCCAGGTCCCACTGTAGAGTAGTTATTCAATACTCATTCAAAAAGTTCTTTGTTGCAAATCACATTAACGAATAAGTTACTGTAAAAAGATTTCCAGGAACATATTTTTCTCAGTTGCTACTTGTATAGTCAATTACAGGTCTCTGCCCCTTTTTGACCTTGAACGATATATATGTCTTTTATGTTGCAATAATAATATAGTCTTAATCCAATTTCCTCTGTGGGATCAATAAAGTTCAAACTGATCTAATTGAATTTTCATACATGCATACTGCAAGTTATCTGTTATAAGTGAGTTAGTTCTTATTGGAGTCAATGCCAGATGTTGCAAAAAGACAAAAAGAGGAGACAATTTAGAGAAGACAAGGTTGAACAGCCAGACATACTTTTGAGCTGTTTTTCCATTTGTGTACTTTCATTTTGCTTCTGTCACAAACTGTACTAATTTGAAAGTAAGTAAAAATTTAGAGGAATTAGTCAAGCTAGCATTTGAAAAACCCTTCAGTCAAGTCAAGTTTATTTATATTTATATTTAAATTATGTTTATATATTACTAATTTGTTTTCCCAATTACATTGTGGTGACAAATGTAATCTGGCTGCCTGGAATATTTTCACAAACAACGTTTTTTAGAGTGAATAACTTTTATCTAGGGAGGTCGCTGGGGTGGATGATGGGCATGCAAAGCGCAGGTCCGGGACCCCACGTGGGGTCACCTGATAAGCAGATGGGGTCTGATGTTTGAAAAAATGGGGAAAATATATATTTTTTTTCATATAATGTGTAACATGTGTAACACAGATCCCCCTTTATGTCTCGAAAATAAAACAGTAATGTAAATGATAGTCAGTTTTAAATCACAACAGTCTAATTGCTGGGGTCATAATGATTTGGGGACCTAAAAATATGGTCGAAGTTGAGAAAAGATTGGGAAACTGTGCTTTAGACCATCAATTCAGATAAGGAAAAACTCCAAAAACCTTTATGGAGAAAAGTACTGAGCTTTGTCCAATCTGCTGAGAGTTTTAAATTTTGGTAATGTCAGACACAAAATGTGCAGCTCAAAGCATGTTAATCTTCCCTGCAGAATTATTTTTTCAAATGCAACGTGTAGCCATTGAAGCTAAACTATGTTAATCCTAAACTTTAAACACTTTGACTCCTTTACACCTTGTATTAAAATGTCTATCGTATCCAGATTATATCTAGATATAATTTAACCTGATTACATTTACACCTGGTAGTAATATGTGTCTCCACTTTCCACATTGAGATCTGATTGCTCTGTCCAGCTCAAACAACCAAATGTCACATCCTCCTCTGGTTTGTGTGGGTCCAACAAAACAACAACAAAAAAATAAAAATAAAAAAGATGGTAGCCATCTGTGAAGCTGTGCTATTGTATAGACTTTTGATTGCTTTTCAAAGCGGGGGAAGAAGTCATCTTCGACAACAGGAATGCCTTAGATGAAAGCAGAGGAGGATGCTGTTTTATGCAGCTGCTTTTATTTAATCTGTGGTCAGTGCCACCACTGTCCAGAGGACAATCTGCATGCAGGAACGCAGTCAAGCTATTCAGGTTTGGGGTGAATAACCTACAAGATTTTTCTTTTAAGTCTGCTGCACAAACCATCCACTGTCTGCCTCAACAAACCAGGCTGTTGTTTTAAATGACATCTTAGTGTAGTTAGCCACCGTCAGTCCAGCTTGTAATAGTCAATTAAATTACATTTTTCTTTTTTCCATCCCCTTTTGTAATTAAGGGTTGTAAGCCTTTGCATTTTCATTATTAATTAGTCCTATTATGGATAGCAAACATCATGCATCATGTGAGATAAGTGCTCATTGAATACATGTATTTGCATGAATACTGGGTGTAATTATTCTAGTTTAATGTGTCTTAGGTGCTTTTATTAGCTGGGTTTCACCATCAGCAGCTTTTTTATTAATATAACGTAAAACCCAATGGTCATATATTCTCCTCTTCTCTCTTCAGATGCACTTTTGAAATATTTGAATCCCACCCCTGCAAATCCGGGGCCAGCTGCAGACACTTTCTCCACCCCAGCACCTTCCAGCCATGCAGCATCAGGTTCTTGCGTCCCCATCCACCTCTTTTTTAATACTGTTTTTATTTTATGATTATTTCATACTTTGCTGCAAGAAAGGAAAGGCAAGTAAGGCTGTAGAAATGCTTCATTATGCATATTGCACTGAGGTTATGTTTTTTGTTCAATACTCTTATTTTGTTTTTCTGTTTTTGGTTATTTTTATAAATCTTTTTATGTCTGGACTGGTTTCTTTAATACCCTATTTTGTGCTATACCGTTTTTTATATTATGTTTATAATTTGTTTTATGTCACCTGTTGCTTTAATACTGTTTTTATTTAGTGGGGTTTTTTTTGTTTTGTTCCTAAAATAAAGAAAATCTCAAAGACATAAAGCTATGCAGTTTCTATGTTAGTGCATGAACACAATGATTGGTGGTGGAATGGGCTGCAAGGGGCACCTGATAAAATCTTGCCTAGGGCTCTGCACCATAAATCTACTCTCTACTCTAATTTTATGTCAGTCGTCTGCAAGGTCATTAGAAAATAGAGATATTAGACATGTAGAGGCAAACTCAAAACTGTCTCAAGGCCCCAATATTGGCCTTAATGTGGTGTAATGTGGGCAAATAAAAGAATAAACATTTAGGCAACTTGACAGCCTTCATTGCTACTGGAAAATGAAGCAAATACTCTGTCTTTGCTCAAGGTTATGTTCACAGTTATTTAATCATCAGGCTTTTATTGAACCTTCTGTTTACCTGTGTGTTTCTACTAAAACTTTATGTCTTATCTCACTGACTTATTATGGATCTTAGCAAAACCCATAACTTCTAAAATTAAAAAGCACAGACTAGAATTAGATTATATTCTGTTAAAAGTGAAAAAAAGTTTAGTGACACACCAACAAAATATGCAAACTGGGAGGCTCTTCAGATACTGCTGCAACCTGCAAGGTGGGCACATACCACAACTGTTCTCAATTAATGAGTGAAATGGGAAAACACAGAAAGTTTGTTTTCTTTAGTCAAAACAGTACAACTCTGATTCAAATGTATCACTGCAAAAATGTTCATACATAAAAACAATGACTATAAAAGAAACAAACTAAGAAAAGACTTAACAAGCCAAACTCCCTCTAAAATATAACATTATACCCTTCATTATACTCTGTTGGCTACAGAAATATCACATAATAACAGGGAGCAGCTCAATGACGCTGCAGTAAAAAGACAACAAAACTTTCAACAATCAGTTCCTAGTGGAAAAAGTCCATTGTAACATTTTTAATAAAAACTTACAAAACAACATTGTCAAACCCACAGCTCCTGTGGTGTAATAAAAGCTCACACAGCCAGTGGTGGTCAGCTGTAAATATGCAAACAGGTTAGCTTGCTAGTGGTATACTAGTGCTAGCTCCCCCTCCAAACTACACAGCAAAATATGTTGTTGGTCGTTGCTTTTCAAAACAACACATAATAATGTTTTCTGATATGACGCACATATTGTCTCTTTTCAGTGCCTTCCAAAAAAATAGACAGTAGAGAGTAAAAAACTGGAAACGAACAGTGGTCTTCTGTGCTCAAGTCACATGCTTTGTCTCCCATCCATCCAAAACAAAACCAAGTTTCACAGTCACTAGAGGTCCTTGTCAGGTAAACAAAACAACAAATGCTGTTGTTTTTTTGTGAGGACAGTCTGAGACACCCAGAATTATCAGAGAAAATGTAAACGAACAAATTCAGAGCACCTCAATCCATCCTCACAAAGACAATGCTAAAAGTGCTGTCAGTTTGTATGCTCTAAGTAAAACAAAAGCTTTATATGACAAAATACAAACGTTTCATCGGGAACCATCAGAGATTCCTCTTTTCTGACTGTCAAGTTTTATTTACAGAACTCAACATTTACATCTCACACACACACAGAGACAGTCTGGTTAATGAAAGTGCAGAACTTTATATGAAACTTAAAGTCTGTAACAATTCTTCAAGTGAAGACATACAACAACTTTAAAGCTTAAAGCACTTCAGAGCCACAGTTTTGAACTAACAAAAATTAAGTGGAAAAAATATGTTCACTGGATCTAATTTGGCTCCAAAATACAAAAAAACATTATAAAGAAAATTGGTGATAATTGGAGTAGCTCCCTGAAGAAACACAGTGGAAAATCAAGTTAGACTATTCACAGCTTGAAAATAAAATACGTCTTCTTACTGGACTGGAACACTGTTTGTTCTCAAAACAGTCCCTTGTGCTTAGACAATGAAGACTTAAAATAGATTTTCAGATGGGAACCATTTTTGCACAGTTTTCAGTAAGGGGCTCTCTTAATGTGACAACCAACAGACATACAGAACAAAAAACAGCCAGAGGACAAAAACACACTTTTATCTAAAATTTCACATTCATGCAATTAAATAATGTGTGTCTAATAGCTTCACAGATAGTTTGCTCATCATTAACTACTTGAAGTGAATATGCAGCATGGAAATATCCTATTCTCTGATTCACAAATGGATACTACACCAGTCCATTTATTCACACTGACCCACTCTGTCCATTAAAGGTGGGGTATGCGATTTTAATCCAGTACACGTCTTTTTGTCAAATTCAGCGAATATCTCCTCACAGTTCACTAACTGTCCATTCAGTGCGTGTGCTGTGTTTGTACACAGCCCTGGCTCTGTAAATGGGAAATAAACAAAGTGGCTCGTACTGAGCCACACAACACTATTCCAGCCATCATTTGTGTATCAGGTAACGTTAAATGTCTTGCCCACGAACATTCAGCTTACTTTCTAGTTTGCCAAGATATGCTGTTGTTGAGTATCGCTGTCTGGAGCTGGTGTGCTGGCTCTGAGAAACCGTCTTGTCCTGTCTAGCTGTTAGCTTCGCAGCAGCAACTGTAGGTACAGTTTGCTAACCCACAATCAAGCTAACATTAGTTATATCACTTAGTTATATTATGGTATTTGTCCAGAATGTTCTGGATTTCTCCAGAACCGTATACCCAACCTTTAAGTGATATCAAGCAGAGAAAAAGAGCAGACAGGGAGTTCAATTGTGCTTGTGCAAAAGGAAACTAAAGATACTTCTTCATACCCATTCAGCCCTTCAGTGTGTCTAGGTAAATTGAGGCCAAGAGGTTCATTCCCTTCTAGAAAAGAGGCACCATTATATCAGACTAGACTACAACTGTTCAATTTATATATGTCAAAATATATGCATCTTTGCTGAGACCCTTGAGTGTCTGTCTGCATCCAGACACACTTCTGAAAGACCCATTCATGTGCAGTGAATCAGGCTTTCGGTATTTCCAAAATAATTAAGTCCCATAATTCAATCTATGATTTAATTGGTTGCATCTTGGCTTCAGTTAGCTTGCATATTGTACCAGCATGCAGTTTCTTCTCAGACGGTCCTTTTTAAACAAAAACACACCCTGACTTTCAGACACATCATGTCTATTTTCCCCTTTTCTCTTCACAACTAGATACGAATAAGAAGATAAAAGGCAGCATACACATGAACTAATAAGCATTTTAATTCAAGGTGACTTGGGATAAGTTAGCTGACATGGAAACAGAACATGTGATTTTGATGAGAGTTGCATCGACTAAAAGCTTTATGATGGTGTAGTCCCTCATTCGTCCAGGAGAAAAGGTTTCAGTCGTAGTCATCTGGACATTGTTTTCAGAATCACTGTTTTCAGAATCAAGATGTTTCGGCTCACACATTTTCACAATTGAAAATGACTTCCGGATGGGACCCGAAACGCCTTGATTCTGAAAACAGTGTCCAGATGACTATGACTGAAACCTTTTCTACGCTATAAAAGCTTTATGGTGACGGTGAATGCTTTCACTACATTAATGTGATGTGTTTTTGCAATCTGTGGTACGTTCTTGTCATGAAACAGAGTATGATAACAGAGTAAATGTCAAGCTGTGGAGGGTCAAACCTTCACTGCTACAACTGTAATAGAAACTATCACTGTTCATACATGTATAAATTCTGCTGTAGATAAATGTACAATCCACAATCCAAATATGAACAAATTAAAACTAAAATGACTGGTATCTGGTATCACTCTCAAATGGATTGACAGATCATTAAATACAAGGGCTAGTGCTAGACAGAAACAAATTCTAAATTAGCTGTATTTTCTGATGCTATGTAATGCTGTTTACATCCGTAATGTTTGTTGACATAACGTCATTTAATGCTAATATTGGAGTAAAACTGTGGTCTGTTGCAAGATGTGGGTTTACTGAGTTATCTGGAGTAACCTGAAACATGAAACAAAGTAAAAAGACCTGTTGTGGGTTTGACACAGCAAATTTATCCAAATAACTCAGTAAATCACCTTCTTGGAACAGCCACAGGGTGACTGTCCACACTTGAAAAACGAGTTGAACCACCTAGAAAGATCGAAGTTTGCTCAAAGCTGAGAAAATAATGACTGTTGTCTGGCTGGAGCACTGGTGAAAGTAGCATTACATTTTGACAGATCCCAAAAGCGGAGGAGAAACCAAAACCAAACCTTAGCTAGTTAGCGACTAGCTTGTGAACACAGTGGAGCATTTAGAAGCTAAAAAGCCATATTTTTCCCTCAGGAGTAAATATTGGACTTACATTTACCAGAAGGACAGAAACACAACTCCAAATGAATGCTAATGTTGCTAACGCAATCCAACCATATCAACTTAAAAGTTGATAATAGGTCTGTGTTGTGTTTACAGCTTGTTCTGCTGCCCCCTAGGGATCAAAAAATCAAGTAAATATAGTGGTGGAAGATCAGAAAAGGGTTATATGAACAATTCTTATAACGTTATTTGTAAAGGCTTTCAAAGGCACTGACAAACATCCTGCCCATATGGGGCGTTTTGGAAGGCAACTATTTTGTCACAGGTTGGAGGACTCGTTCTCTGAGGCTTTAAATTCTCAAGATACTACTGTATGTGAATGTAGCCTCAAGTTTACAGGAAATGGTTAAAAAGTACTGATTCAGCCTTCAATTGAAAAAAGCATTTACTTGACACAGCAAGTCAATACATAAAAATAACATATATACTTGTATGTATTACTCAAAGCATTTATAATGTATAAAACAGTACTGTGCTTGCAAGCACTTCATAAATTCTGCCAACTAACAGTACTGTGGTCGCCCTGACATCTGCCTGGGTAACATCCTGAGGAGGTGGGGCACTGAAGGGACTGAAGCAGCCCTGCTCATCTGTTCTCCAATCACAAAGTCCAACTCCCACTCAGTCTGAATGTGCTGGCGAGCTGACCTTCCTTCACAGAGATCAAAAAAGCAGTGTCTATGAAAAGTGTGCACACACTTCACTGTCTTTCAGTTCAGCACTGAGGCATAAATTAGGCCAGAACATCACTGTGACCACCCAGAGTCAGCGCCGTCGCCTGTATGACTCACTGCTTTGCTTTACTGGACTAGAATGACCATCTGCTGTCCAGTGATTTAAAACCAATTCTTTTTGACAGTGTGCAAAAGCAATGTTTCCCACAATATAGTGAAAATTAAAAACACATGATCAAATATCTTAAAATGCTTCCTGGTAACAGAATGTAGTTTGTTAGTTTGAGCAAACATTTGCTGTATGAGTACCAGAATAGCCAAAAAGTCACCCTGTTTATGATTTCCTTAATAGACAGACAGACAATAATAGCTGTCTGGGTTTGTCTCGGCTGTTGCCTGTTCATTCTCTACCACAGACATAAAAATCTATTCCAACATATTATTTTTATTAAATGTCCACCTTCTTTACTTTAGCCAGGAGCCGGGTGACAGCAGAAACCCTGTCACTGAATTGACCAGAATGCGGCAAAACATGAAAGTCTTGTGATTAATTAACATGTGACTTTGACTTCGTGACATCAGACACTCTGTTGTTCTGTTTTGCCTTTTTGCTTCCTCTGACAGCGGCCTGTTTTCATTTCACAATGTCAAACCACAGCCAAGTTGTTCTTCGCCACATGGGCATTTGGGGGCAGTGAAATGTGATGCATTTTCACGTCTAAAAACTTCATTCAACTCTGTCACGTAAAGAAAGAAATAAATAACTGTGGAGGACAGTTGCACAGATGTTGGAAAATGAACACAACAGAGACATTAAAAGAAGTTTCTGCCTTCTGTATTATATCTGTCATCAGAAATTAGATATTTTAATAATAAATAACATTTCTGTCCTCAGGATCCTCAACTTTTTCTGTAACTGTAAACTACTCTACATCATTAATTATTCACACTTATAAACTATCTGTCTGTTTTTATAATGGTTTATAACACACTATAATGTGGTTGTTAGATACAAGTGTTTGTTAATGTATTTGTCTATAACTATAACTTCTCCTGTGGGCAACCATAAGTGGAGGCTGCTGTATAAACAGATAACTAATGACAATATAGTAACACAGTTGTATTAATATAATACAGATATTCAATTTACAATAATATATGACAAAGGAAAGCAGAAAATCTGCACATATGATAAACTGGAACCTGCAAATTTGTTTGTTTTTGCTTGAAAAATGCCTGATGAAATGAAATGATCGATTAGATAATAAAAATAGCTGCCAATCAATTAATCGACAATCATTTCTACTTCTTTTCTTTTACAAATAGATCTAGAGATTCTATATTGAACCTTTTATAGAACCTGTAAAAGGCTTATCAATGTCAGCTAAACTGTGAAGAGGATTGTCACTGTCAAGCTTCCTGCTGCTGGTTTAACATCAAAACGAAGGGTAATAATGATGAAATACTATCATCCTCCTGTTAAATAACTCTGGAAAATACTAAATGTGCATAATACTAATGACCACCTGATGTTGTAAACACGTTTTCTCACATAATGACTGCACATAATTCTCCAGTATTATCTCACTGACTTCATCCCCAGAGACACTAGCATTTGTGGTTGAATGAATTAGGTTGAAAAACTACTTGCCATCTGCTCTTTTATTGAGAAGCACTGTTCTCAATATAGTTTAATTTCACCTGATGAAAACACAGCTTTAAAGAACTGACAGATTGGCACAATATGCTCTTTTAACATGTTTTTTCTTTTAACATAATTTTCCCCAAAAAATGGCAAATGATTTTGCCGATAGTATTCAAGTGGGAGTCGTCCTGTTACAGTTGCATCATTTATAGTCACTTTATGGAGTTCCATCTATTTATCCATATAATTGTGATCTACCGGTGTCTGGAGCTTATTATCTGTATGGTACTGTATAGTGCTTTAGGTGTCAAAGAAGTTTGAACAACGTTTGTCTTTTTTGTTTTGGGTGTTTGAACTAACCCTTATAGAAAAGAGGCACAATTTAAAAAAATAATTAAACCAACAGACCTGTGCATGTACTTTTGCTAATATCACAGAAGCAAAGGAAAATGGATACATTTGTGATGCCATTTAATTGTTATATCTCTGAAAAGTGTAAAGTGTGACGCCCTGATATGGAGATCGATTTGTGTCAGTATTATTTGCGTGAACAGATCGACAATCCCTGTGTAAATGTGTAATTTGTAATATAGAATATAAAACACCATCCACAGATTCAAAAAAAGATTTGTGAACTCACAAAAATATTTTGCAAATATAAAATGGACCTGCAAATACACAAATTCCACAAATAAAAAAATATCTGTGAATATATGAAATTAATTTACAAATAAATGAAAACCATTTCTGAACATCTTCCTAACATTTACATCAACAGGCATTTGTGAATCCAATTTTTATTTGTGGATCTCAATTTACGCTTTTGGATTTGCATTTTACACACACAGTTTTGAGACAAACTATCCACCAGTCATTTCAGTCACGTCATTTCCACATTTCAAGGTAAGAGCACGCAGTCTTTCTATGAGCTGTTTTTTAAAATAATCAGCAATAAGTAACGTGCATTCATTATTGTATTATGTTAATGTGACAGTGAGTATTAGTGTGTGTATATTTGTTCTGTGTATATTATCTAGCACACACTTTCGTATGGCTTCAGATTCTCTTCAGAGTTGCCTTTGCAGGAAAAAGTGCACTTTCAACGTTTCATGCCAAGTGCAACATCTCACACGTGTTTGAATATCTTGCCAACATTCAGCTTGATGTCATGTTTTATCTCTACATGTTGCTTCCTAACTGTCTCTCTCTTGCCTATTTTTATCCATCTCCCTTTCTGTCTCTATTGTTTTTGATTAAAAAAAAACTTTAAACAACATCTGACTGGCTTTGCCTCGACCCATGGTCGCCCTTGAACGTGAGAGCTGCACAGCTGGCTGCTCATCTGTCTGTTATCCAGCCGGCAGAGTGACGCCCCTGAGGCCCAGCTTTGATCTGCTGTCTCTCTCCCTCTGTTTTTTGGCTGTGGATACATCATTACACACCTGAGCAACAGACATTAGACTCTCATCCACAACTTTACTACAAGGACACAGGAGGAAACACAGTCGCTGTCTCTTTGTGTTACAGACGTTTGCTGGTTCAGGAGATGAAAAACAATAAATACAAAGAAAAAAAAGACAGTCAAAAATGAGGTCAATCCCGAAAGCCTGCTAGAAGAATTCTGCAAGGAGGCAGACCAATAAATGAGATGTTTCATGGGGAAAAAGAAAAATATGTAATATATATTATATATAATAAGTGATTAAGTTTGCACCTCTGAAGAAGCGCTGAAATGATCATTTTCACACAACAGACCAGCAAGACATCTGACTCCTGAGAAATTCTAGTGAATAAGCACCTAATTCCCCACCATGTTGGAGGCTCGGACCAATCAATTTATGCCTTAACCCAGTCAATCTTTAACATTTCGTTTGATTTCCAAAAAAAGATCACATCGCTCACATTACCATTTATGCCACTTAATCTCAGGGTAAATTTCATACTTAAATTCAACCAACAGGCTTAATCTGACTTAAATGGCTTTAAACAATACATAAAGTGAGTTTGTGTTTGCCTAGAAATATATCAAAGCATGAACTCTGAAAGGTCGACACTGGTTTAAATAGAATCACTCAAGTGATGAGCTGATTTATGTGTGTGTGCGCGTGTGTGCGTGATTTATAGTGTGGGCTGCCTGCACTAATGAGATTCAAACTCTGTTGATTAAGTGCAGATCAGACCCGTCTTTTTTTAAATTCACAGAGACACATGGGGACTGAGAAGTGCAAAATAAACACAGATGATTAGTTTGAGAGGAATCATTAAAGCTGCATGCACACACAGACGCACACACACATGGTCAATGTTGTTTGAGAGTCACTGCTGTTCAATCAAGAATCAAACCAAAATCACATTTTCATTGCAGTTGTACCTCCACAGTCATTAACTAAAAGCCTTGCTGGTTTCAGTATGAATTAGTAATGTTCACTGAAGTGACCCCAAATTAGTTTATGTAAGTCTCTGTTTCAGTCAGCCAGTATCTTCAATAATACTAAAAGCTGAAGTCAAATCAAAACCGGGGCCTGAACTGAAATCTAAGGATGTAATTTCGTCTGGTTTTTGTTATTGAAGACAGGAAACAGTGCAGCAAACTAAAAAGGTACATAGCACAGACACAGAAATACAGTGTGGGATTGGACTTTTTGTACTCTATCTTTTTGAATATAAGTTCTTTCAAGATAACAAAAGCATTCTTTCCGATCCTCGTTTTTTGGCAATTAAGCAGAGGCTTTCTAGTAATTGGTAGAAATTATGGCATGAGTCAGTGTGAAAAGAAGCACTTTCTCTTGATGGCTAATGGCATCTTTGAATTTTGGCTGTGCGCCCCTCTGTGCCATTTTAAAAGATGTTACGTGGTATTTGGCAGAGCTGTTAGAGGAGGGGAGAAGGGAACAGTTAACAGAGTCTGAAACAGTGATGTTAATTCTCTAGTGTTTCTACTGTACAACATCAGGCTGCATAAAGTATACAATAGGCCAGGATTCACAGCTGGCTTCCTACAGTGATTGTACTGCATTTATGTATTATTTGTAGCGAGCAAGCACTGACTGCTGGGAAAACGGAGTGATGTTGGGCAAGAACTCTGCTACTTTTGTTTTTATCAGCCTTGCAAAAGACTGAAATGAGCCACAAAAGGAGCCACATGTTCTATTATTTCATAATGAAATAGTAAACACAATAAGTATTTGTTCTTGTACCGCCAGCAAATCCTAGCGAAGTGGGACGTTAGAAAAAGATTGTGGTTTGGATTTAATATTAATACAGTAAACATGGTGTGTCTCGTACTTCAAGTCAAAGTTGAGTTTTTCAATCATTAGTCTAGACCACAATCTTTCCCTAACCTTAAACAAGTGCTTTAAGTGCCTAAATATAACCACAGAAAAGTTACCAGCAGATAGGTACGGCTAAAGTGAAAATATATCAAAATTTTGCAGATCAGTTCAGTGTGAACATAAGAAAACTTTATTCAGACGGCATTATATTTCTCTTACTGTAAAACATATCTGCTGTTGCAAATCAGTAGTATATAAATGTAATTTTAAGGAGACAGGGTTGCCGTAACACTTCTGTATGCTGTTATGAGGGAACTGTCCCTCACTTGCTGCTCAACTAGGCTGCATGCTGGACACGATTCAGGACCAGAGAGGGAGGGGGTCTGGCATAATACTGTGAGTTTTGGCAAAGCTCACCCTGGGCTTTCTCCTGTCACTGGGATTGACTGCAGTAAGAGCCACTGACACTGGCCCAGCCTCA